>NW_006921536.1:686445-1086404 GCF_000340215.1 Pseudocercospora fijiensis CIRAD86
TGTTAGCTCGCATTACGTACTAGTATATAATCGTTGTATTGCTTGCGACTAGAGCCGTTAAATACGGTATAGTCCTTAAGTTTAGTATCCTTCTTTTAGATAGGTAGTAAAGAAGGTCCTACTATTAGTTTAGTAGGGGTTATTAGGGCTTCCTAAAGGCGACGGAGCTCGAGGAGGTTATCCTTTAGCTATTGTTCTTAACGCAAGGTAGTAAGCCTGTTTTAGGTAGCTTCTTAAAGTCTCGCTATCGGCTAGGGGCTAAAGGCTAGTTAGCTATATCGACGGTTAACAATATTGCTAAGAATGTCGTTAATAGGCAATTCTAGGTCGTTACCTAGAATTACAGGTTCTTCGGCAGGCCTAGTAGTAGGCTCTTTAGCAGGTACTTTAGCAGGTACCTTAGTAGGCACTTTAGTAGGTACTGTGCTACTAGCATTGTCGTTGCTAGCGCTGCTAGCGGTAGCACGGTTGTTGTTTCGTAACGAGCCGGCTATTGTAATAAGGGGTAGCACTAATAATGTATTATAGGCCCCTATAGTGCGGATATAGCGGAATTAGCGAGTATCGGTCTAATATGCTTAACTTAGTATAATAGGCCGTATAGAAGGCCTTGCTTGATAATTAGTACGGTTGTTCTTAGTAGAATAGTACGTGTAGGTCCCGTTCTTCGGGCGTAATATAGTTAGATTAGTCTTGTTCGTAGCTATACCGCTAAAAGCTTGAAATAAGGACTATCTAGCTGCTACCCTTAAAGGGTGGATCGAATACTATATAAGAAGGGTATATTAGTAGGTAGATAGGGTAGTAGTAGGTATAGGTAGTATTCGATAAGGAGCTAGGAGGATAGGGAGGAAGGCAGGCAAGTTAGCCTATTGCTAAGCGCTAAGCCCTACCTAAGGCACTGAGACCCTAGCTTCACTTAGCCTAGTTATATGCTAATTACGTATAGCCTCTTTAGCCCTAACAGCTTGTGCTTAATTCTAAGTGTCGCTATAAGCGTCTTCTAGTAGTTTAACGTAAAGAGCTTGTCTCTATCCGTAATATAGGTCTTTAGAAATCCGTAGTATCGTACAAGTCTATCTAGTACGAGGTATCCGAGTTGCTCTACCGTACTTGCTTCGTTAGTAGGAATGAAGTGTATATATTTCGTAAGCCTATCGACTATAATAAGTATTATATCGTAGCTATGTCCTATAACTAGATCCTTAGACTTCGGTAGTTTCGTAATAAAGTCTATTATAACTTCGTCCTATAGTTTATCTAGTAGCGTCCTAAATTAGATATGTCTATATCTAGCGTGTCTATTAGCCTTGTTACGCTAACATTATAGACATTTCTTAATATATTCTAGAACTCGTTATCGTATATATAGGAATCCGAAGCTTCGCTTAACTAGTTCTATTGTTTTTAAAACTCTAGGGTGTCCAATTTCTAGTCCGTCGTAGTGTTATCGTATATACTCCGTAACTCGTTCCTTAGGTACTTAGTATTTCCTATATTCGATTAGGAACTGTTCTTCTATATCCTAAAGAACTCGTATAATGTAGTTAAATTCTTTTGTATTAGCACTAAGGCTTCCGTCTTAGTTTGCCTTTAATATCTGCTACTATACTAGTTCGTAACCCTCTATATAGTCGCTACGGCGGCTTAGTACGTCGGCTCGTCCGTTCTCGCGTCCTAGGGTATAGCGGATTTCGATCTTGTACTGTCCTAGTAGCTCCGACTAGCGGGCCTATCTTCGGGTTAGTACTTTAGTCGTAGTAAAGTAAGTTAGATTCTTATAATTAGAAAGAATCGTAAGACTTAGTACTCCTTCCGCGTATACTCGCTAGTATTGCAGTAATATAACTATTGTAAGTAGCTCCTTATTATAGATGTCGTAGTTCTATTCCGCAGGTAATATCTTTCTTAAGTAATAGGCTACCGGGTATCGTTTCCCGTTATACTCCTATATAAGGCATACTCCTATAGCCCTATCCGACGCGTCTGTTTCTATTTAGACCGCCTTATTCCTATCGAATAATCGTAGCGTTAGCGTAGAAACGCATTGCTTCTTTAGCTAATTAAACGCTTCGTCTTCCTTCGTACTCTAGTTCTATTTCTTGTCTTTCTTTATAAGCTCCGTAAGAGGTACCGCTATCTTAGAGTAGCCCTCGATAAATTTCCTATTATAGTTAGCTAATCCTAGGAATAATTGTACGTCTTTAATATATATAGTGAAGGACGGAAACCAATACTACTACTACTACCTATAGTAATAGTATAGGCTACCGAGGGTAACATAACCTATAGCAATATAGGCAGCTATGTTTAGTATAATAGGATAACAAGACGGTTGCTTAGGCTAATGACTAGAGCCCTATAACATAGGCATTGTAGAAGTGTAATATAAACAATGTGCTATACGAGGTTAGTACTCTCTCTATAATATAGAAGGAGGCCTCTTATATAGGCTTAAAACTTAGCCTAGGTATATAGGGCCGGTTACTAGCTAATATCCCTCCCTTTCTTCGTGTCTAACTAGACACGCTTTATATTGCGCGCTCAAAACAAACAAGCAGTTATACAGGGTACCTTAGGCATCTTAGCTAAGGCTATTTCTTAGAAACTCCGTAATAACACCCCCGGGGTAGCATTGTTCCTAGATTCTATTAATATGCAAAAACAACTTCCTAAGCATCCAATCTACTACGCTGACTTACTGCTGCTTTAATACACCGTAATCCTTACTAGTAATAACCTTATTAGTAGACCCCGCAGTAGTTCGGTTTCCGAACCACCAAACGTATATAGTTTGGTTTCTTGGCGGCGAACTAGCTCCCTAGTTCCGGTTTGGTTTTTTCGAACTATATAGATTCCTAGTTTGAACTAGAGACTGTATTGGTTTTACTATAAGGACACTCTTATTCGACTGCCGGCTACGATTGCCGGCTATAATAGTAACTCTATTACATTTACTACGCTCTTTTGCCGTTGCTAGGGCGTAGTTGCCGTTGCTAGGGCGTAGTTGCCGTTACTAGGGCGTAGTTTTGCTATAAGGACACTCTTATTCGACTGCCGGCTACGATTGCCGGCTATAATAGTTACTAGGTTATATTTACTACGCTTTATTACCGTTGCTAGGGCATAATTGCCGTTGCTAGGGCGTAGTTGCCGTTGCTAGGGCGTAGTTGCTATTGCCGGGGCGTAGTTGCCGTAGTTGCGAAAGCTTACCTATATAACGTTACGTAGGCGGCAACAATTAGGGCTTCGCGATATTCTTATACTTTTAACTTCTTCCTCTATACCTATACCGACAACAACTACTATACGCTACGCCCCCGCCCCTTTCCCTTATAATAGTAAGAGAGAAGCGCGCCGCGCGCTAAATAGAAGATAGAACTAAAGACCGCGAGTTTGTTTTGCCTAAGCGTCTAACTAAAAAGCGCAAGACTAAAGAGGAGTACTCTACGAAGAAGAATTCCGTACGAGACCGCGAGAGAAAGGATAAGATAGATAAGGATAAAAGAGCTAAGGATAAGAGAAGAAAGGCGCGGAATAAGGCATTCTATCGATAGCTAGCGCCTATAGAAAAAAGTAAAGGTTAGAATAAGAAGACAACCTAAGAGAAGGCTAAGAGGAGGAAAGAATTGCGGCTAGTTTTCGAGCGTAAAGTTCTAGCAGTATAAGTCAATCTAGCTAGCGGCCGTAGCTAGTAGCTATAGCCGGCAGCCGTAGCCGGCAGCTGTAGCCGGCATATTTTTCTTTAATACGTTAACTAATAGTATTTAGACCTATAGCCGCTACCTCTATCGATACGACCGATAGTAACGGAGATGTTTAGATAGCCGAGAACAACAATACTAGAGTTTAGGATACCGCGATAGAGCTTAATACTACGAATAAAGGAACTGAAAAAAGCGAGGAGATACTATACGTCGATCTAGTAATAGGTGCAGTCTTAGGGCCTAACGCTATAGACGATAAGCGCTAGGAGTAGATCGAGCACAGTTAAAGAGACGAGATACTAGTAAAGGGCTAAGGTATAAGTCCTATCAATCTAGAAAATTATAGTTAAAGCTACTACGAAAAGCTAGCAAGGATTGGAATCGAGACTAGTCGTCTTTATATCCTCGATATAGAGTGGAAGTTTCTTTATTAGTATTAGAGCGAAGCCTTTGCGTCTATAAAGGCAAAGTAGCTTGCGATTAATGCGATCGGGGCTAGGTATCTAGGGACGGCAGAAGTGTTACTATAGGAGGAAGGGGTACAGGTAATTATTCTATACTCGGCATATATAGCCGGCGTTCGTAGCCGGCAGATACTAACAGTTAAATAGAAAGCGTTTCTCGAAGGCAGAGTGCTACTACTATATAAAATCTTTACTAAGGCAGAGAGGGCTTATATCCGGAATCTAAGCTGCTAGTAGGATAGGTTGGCGTTAGAATTCTCTAAATCTCTATATAAGCCTCCGAAGGATTACCTATTTTAGCGATACGGCTTTATCTCGACTACTCCGTAGGTACCCGAAGAAGCTCGAGCGCTCTTTAAGGTCTTTACTAAGAAGCGGAAGGAGTTCGAGGATTAGGATTAGTTGATAGAGCTATTAGTTAGTCTTAGGTTTCGTAGTTAGACTCGGCCTAAGCATTTACTTGTCGAGTGTCTTATACCGAAAGAGGATAGATTGAGACTAAAAACGAGCTTAGATTCGTTAGGTACAGTAGCTCGGTTCCGTTAGTAGGAGAGAGCCGCTATATAGAAGGCAAAATTCAGGTAGTTAGGGTAGCTAGGAAAGAAATTCTAGTAGTTAGGCTAGCTAGGGTAGCTAGGAAAAAAAATCTAGTAGTTAGGTAGCTAGGAAACAAAAAAAAAAGGTGGCTAGCTATTTACTGCCTAGCTGTTCCTAACGATACGATGCTATAAAAGAAAGGGTGTTTCTCTATAGCTACTAGTATACATCTACTACTCCTAAGTCCTTACCTTACCGTACGAAACCTTAAAACATGCCGACCGACATTGTATATATACTAGGCGCTATACTAGGAAGGGTAATAACGAGACGACAGTCGAAATAGTCTAGTATACGAGCGAGATTACGACAACGTCGAGAGGAGGTCGCATACTTAACTTCGAGCCTATCGAGTCCTAGACTACGATTAGGGCTAGATTCATCCTCTCCGAATCCTAGTAGTAGGAATTTATTATAGGGTACTACTACCTAGTCCTTATCTTTACGGAGTCTAAGCAGAAGGTTGTTCGGAGATATAAGAATATCGAGTATTAACCCGGAAATCTTCGAAAAGGCTAGCTAGGCGTATCTTTAGAAACCCGAGTATATAGAGCAGTTTAATTAATAGGTCTATAAGATATAGTTCCCTTTATACTTACGTTCGAAGGAGTGTAAACTCCGGAAGTACTCGATGCGATAGGGGAGTAAGGAGCGAACGGACACATTCTAGAAGTTCTTTATAGAGGGGGCATTGTACCGTTATACGACTTCTCGACTTAAAGGTTAACTAGTAATTGTCTACAACTTCTACGGTTCAATCTTGAAATACCCGAAACTAGGGGATAGGAACTCATCGCCTACGAACCATCTCTATTCTAAACGGTATCGGGAATCTTAAGGAGAGAGGAGAGTTAATATAGATATAGCGTTCTAGAAAGAGGTATATCTTCTAAAATGCCGGCTATAGCTGCCGGCTATAGCTGCCGGCTATAGATTCCGGCTACCTAAATCAACCGTAGAGATCTAGCTAATTATTATAGGCTACGCTTAAGGAAGCTCTAGGATTGAAGGCTACCGATTTCTCCCCCGAAGACTTTAAGCAACTAGCAAACGAAATACTAGCTATAAACGGTCTTCCGGAAGACTTCTACGAAAGGGAGTCTATATAGAAGATATACCTATATCTTACAAACTACCCTCCCCTATTTCTCGGCGCGACAACCTAGCGTATTATATTCGAAAAGAACAAAGAGGCTACGTTAGACGATATTCGGGAGATCCTCCGTAACACTCGCCGAGTAGCTATTGCTATCGATAGCTAGTTAAGCCGGACTATAAGAGCCTCCTTCCTCTCGATTATGCTATACTTTATTAATTCGGATTAGAAACTCTAGGAACTTATAATCGGATTCCCTGAAATTCTAGGTTCCTATACTAGTAAGGATATAGCGAAGCTTATCTATACGGCAATAGATAGGGTTAGCGTAACAACGAAACTAATCTCGATTACTACGGACAACGCTAGTAATAATCGAACATTGTATAAGGCGTTATATATACAATTTACTCGTATATGTCTTTAAAATCACTAATTGTATCGATAGGGTCGAGTGCGTAGAGGAGATTATAAGGTCTATAATCTAGCTTAATCTTCCGAATATTAAGCTCGCTACGATTCCGGATACGCACGATAATACGTATAATAATAACGATAAAGAGGAGCCTATTAATAGCCCTAGCCCTATTGAATCGGAGCCGACGTCGTTACTAGTTACATCCCTATAGAAGTTTCCCTACCTCGCTTATATAGTTTAAATCGCGATCCGAGCCCTCTTTAAGACGCTTAAAATTGCACTATTAAACGACGACTAATAGAAGATCCTAGATAAGGATAAAGCAAAGTCGAAAGTCGAGAAACTTATTACAGTAATAAGACGGGATAAGGCAGAGAGCCTCGCTCTCGTTTTATATAAGGTATAACTTTTGTCCGTAGCCGGTACCTATAGCCGGTAACCTAGTATAGTTCTAACTCTTTTTCTCTAGCTTCGTCGTCTAGCAATATATACGAACTCGAGCTTATAGAGATATAACCGATTCGAGGCTATTTAAAAGAACCTAATCAAGCGCCCTAAAACCGATGCCTAGAATATCGCATAGAATAAGCGATAGTAAAAGCGGCCTCCTTAGCGCCTACTCCGTTTTACCTAAGACGTTAAGACCCGGTTCGATTCGACTTTCTATATAGTTACGAGGGGATATACTTTACGTACCGCTCTCGAGATCTATTAGAGTTCCGAGGGTATTAAGTAGCTCGGCCTTACCGCCGCCGAATAGCGCTAAGCAGAGTATCTCGTCGATATTAGTAAGCATTACGCGAAGGTTACTACTACGATTAGAAGAACCTAAGGACCGACGATCCACCTTATCTTTACGTACTATAACTAGCTCTTTAACGAGCTCGAGGAAACCGTAGCTAAGCTAGCTAAGAAGAGCGTTCCCTAGAAAGTAGCTATAACGAAAGCTATAGACACCTCCTATACTAAGTTGTATAAATATTATAGTACTACCTTTAACTCGTTCGGGGATATCTATAGCGTTGCGTACTTGCTTAACCCGGTAGAAAAGGATATATACTAGTAGAGGCCGGAATAGAAGGCGGACGAGGTATAGCCGAAGCATTACTAGACTATTCTAGAAAAGATGTTCTACGAGCGTCGGAAAGAAACTAGTCTAAATGCAGCTCCTACAAAGAAAAAGAAGGTTTAGAAGGCTCCGATATTATACCTGTTTTATAGGCAGGAAGTAGAGGTAGAAGAGGAAGCAACTACTAAAGTAAATAAAGAAGAGTTCGATCTCTATCGGCGCGCGAGTAAGTACAAACCCGTAGGCTCGGAAAGAGGGCTAATAATCTCTAGATCTTACCGGTCTTCTAGACGAATTCGGAGACGATATTCTCGCTATATAGCAGCGGTTAGAGCCTAAGTTTCTAACGATAGCGTCGGTCGCTCGGGACGTCCTCGCTATCCTAAGCGTAGGCATAGGCTATAAGAGGTCTTTTAGTATCGCTCGTTACTAGGGCCGCTTTAATCGAATATACTCGCCTACTACCTTCGAATCTATTATAGTATTCCGATACTATCTCCTCTACTAGAATCGCTAAGGTAGGTTACTAAAGATTATACTAAAGGAGTTAATCGAGGAATTAGAAAACCTTAAGATCGAAGAAACCTAGGAGCGCGAAGAGAATACGAAATTTAGTCTAAGCGAAACCCTAATTAGCGATAACGAAGAGGAGGAGGGCGGAGGTAGAAGGCGATACCGGGTCGAGAAGCGGAAACGTATATAGGCTTAGAGTAGCTTTAAGGAGACGAAGCGTTTACGTATAAGGTAATATAGCCGGCGTATATAGCCGGCATATATCCGAAATGTGTTTCGAATTCCTAGGACCTAAACAGACTAGTTGCTATAGCAACCGACCCCGCTTACCTACAGACTATTTCTAATTCTCTATTCGCTCTTCCTCTCCTTCTTCCCTTTCCCTATATTCTTAAAGATAAACATGCCTTAAGGATTCGGCTCTTCGGGCCTTCCTAAGCCGGCTGCCTCCCCTTCCTTAAGCTACTATCCTTTATTCGAATCTAACGATAACCTAATAAGGCGGTTTAATAGAAGACCATTTGTTCTAGAAGGTAAGAAGCATTAATGTCTCCTTACGATTATATGCTTATTAATTTCTAGGTCCTACCGATATACCCTCGTCACCTAAACGCGTAGATAAATATCTTTAGAGGCTAAAGGGTAAGGGTAAAGCAAGCTAAGTATAGGGAGACCGTAGCGAGAACGAGATATCGGAAGAGTAAGGCTCTCCGTAGTATATACGAAGGAAGGGGGTTCCTCGGAAAACAGTACCGAAAAACAAGAAGGCTATAAGTAGATAGGAGAAGGCTAAAAAGAGTAGGCGGACAAAGACTATCGCGAAGAAAAGTTATCTTTCTATTAAAAGAAAGGGAACAAGGTAGGACTCGACGACAAAGAAGCGGCGCTTTAAACTAGGTACTATTACCCTTCGCTAGATCCGGCTTTTCTAAAACAAAAGAGGGACCGAGCTTTTAATCCCTAAGACTCCCTTCTAGCGACTCGTCCGAGAAATTATATTAGATTTTCGGTCTAGTATGCGATTTACGGCTAAAGCGATTAGTGCTCTTTAGGAAGCTACGGAGGCATTTCTCGTAACCGAGCTTAAGCTTTTAAACCTCCTTGCTATCTATACGAAGCGGGTTACTCTTTAAAATAAAGATATACAGCTTCTAGCTAAAATTCGGCGTCGGTTTATAGCGGATTAGTTAGAAATTGTATTTAGTCGTTAGATTAACCTAGGAGGAGGCCCATTTTCGTATCGTTTTGCCGGCTATAGGTGCCGGCTATATTTCTGATTTTATCTCCGCGCCGTCCCTAAATCTAAGGTACGAAGTAGAAACCTAGCGCTCTATATTTACCCGGCTATTATAGAGACGAGCTACATTTAGATTAGTTTCTTCGTATATCGCGACCTAGCGGGTAGTAAGCGAAAGGGCGATAGAACGTTTATAATACGTCTCTATTTAGACCTAAAACATAAAGGTCCTAAGGAGCCCTAGCATCCTAACTATAAGGAGATTCTTTAGTATTAGTACTTTAATCCTCTATACTACGAGGCAGATAGCAAGCCTACGAGAGAGAAACTTTAACGAGAAATTCTCTATAATACGTAGCGCTATTGCATAGCTATAGATGCGTACTAAGTCCGGCAACTCGAAGAAGAATTAAGATAGCGTATTAGCGACCGAGGAGGAGATCGATAGTATACTAGTAGAGTCGAGGTCTTATAAGCGAAGTATAAGATAATATAGGCTCTTAGTCGTATAGAGTAACGTACTATATAAATAACTAGGCGTACTACTCTTATTCACTTACGACCTATATCCTAGGATGCTCTTCTCGTACTTTTTATACTCTTTTCTAATACCTTACCTATAAGCGCTCCGCGATAACCGAGTGAATATAAGCTGTCGGGTTTCCGCTCGGTACCTTAGCCTTCGAGATACGGCGGAGTTGATTCTCTATAATACGTAGCGCTATTGCATAGCTATAGATACGCACTAAGTCCGGTAACTCGAAGAAGAATTAAGATAGCGTATTAGCGACCGAGGAGGAGATCGATAGTATACTAGTAGAGTCGAGGTCTTACAAGCGAAGTATAAGATAATATAGGCTCTTAGTCGTATAGAGTAACGTACTATATAAATAACTAGGCGTGCTACTCTTATTCACTTACGACCTATATCCTAGGATACTCTTCTCGTACTTTTTATACTCTTTTCTAATACCTTACCTATAAGCGCTCCGCGACAACCGAGTGAATATAAGCTATAGGGTTTCCGCTCGGTACCTTAGCCTCCGAGATAGGGCGGAGTTGAATTTAGAGCGATAGTCGGCACCCGTAGCCGGCATATAGAGACGGTAGTAGGCCTTTTTCTGCTAAATAACTAGCTTGTTTAGTATAGCCTACCTAATATTTCTTATATTTACTAGCAATAGGCCTAGGTTACTTATAAGATTACTATAGCTAGTAAAGGCATTACTAAAGAATATCTATACTATAGTAGGATACTATTATTACGCCGGCTATTTATTAAAAGGAGGCTTTCGCCTATTACTATGCCGGCTATATATGCCGGCTATATTTCAAAGTCTACCGTACCTGCCTTTTTTAGCCGTGCCTACCTTCTTTCCTTACTCTAACGTTACTATAATATAGGCTTGCGCGAAGCTTACTCTATTACCTAGCGACACCGCGACACTACCTCTCTCGCTATATTCAACCTTCGTATCGATACCTATACCTCTACGCTCTACATCTACTACCTCCGTAACACCCTCGCTCCGCGCGCGCCTTCGTATACCTTCGCAACGCACTTTTTTCCTTAATTCGACGACTTTTACAATAGCGAATCTACTTAACTAAGTTACGACGCCTCGTAAGAAGGGACCTGCTACTTCTACGGGTCGTAACAAGATCGGAAATAAAGGAACGAGTATAGTACATTAACGTAAGATAGCTACTACTACTGCCGCTAGCTCCGGTACTAGAAAGGGCGTCGCGAGTAAGGCTCCGCGTAAGACAACGGCGGGCAAGGCTCTACGCAAGACGACAACTAGCGCTTCTACTACTAGTAGCAATCGTACGAAGCGTCGATAGCGCCTAGGAAGTAAGTCCTATTTATAGCCGGCAGCGTAGCCGGTAGCGTAGCCGGCAGCGTAGCCGGTATTCTTACTATCTTTTTACTAATCCTTCTTTAGCCGTAGCCCTCCGTAAGATTCGGTAGTATTAGAAGAGTTCTAAGCTCCTAATCCGCAAAACTCCTTTCTAACGACTTATTCGCGAAATTGCCTAGGATTATAGAATAGACCTTCGCTTCTAAGCCTCCGCGATAGGCGCCCTTTAAGAGGCTATAGAAGCCTACCTAGTTCGTATCTTCGAATATATGTTTCTCTTCTACCTCTTTTCGGACTATGCTAATACTATTTTAGCGGTTAACCTTATAGCTATCTACGCGAAGCGTATAACGATTATAGATAAGGATTTCAAAGCACTCGATTAGATCCTAAAAGGCTAGAATGTCTATATTCGAGATAGTAGTAGATAGGATAGATATACTAGTAGGAAGGATGTTCGTAGTATCGTCTGCAAGCTTTTCTATATACGAAATAAGCCGCTATTATACGGCGCTATATACCGCGCTCTAAATACTCTCTAAGTATATATATATAGTACAGTATACTTTATTGGCCGTACGGAATAGAAGTCTCCTAAAATCCCGTTAGTACTAAGGAGTAAAAAGGCCGGCTACGCTGCCGGCTACGCTACCGGCTACGCTACTAGCTACGCTGCTAGGTTTTTCAAAGAACTAAAAGAAGATAGACATTCCGGTTAATTTGTATTAGTTTAGATTTTTATAAAAAGAAAACAGGGAAAAATAAGGAAGGTTGAAGAGCCTAATAGTTATAGTTATAGGCACTATCCCTGTTTTCTAGAGTATATTATATACCTGCCTTCGCAACTCTACCTAATACTCCCTCTAAATATCCTTATACTCTACCTACTAGAAATTCAACTAGGTACCTAGACCTATAGCTGCCTCTATATCTTTTACCATCTTCTATAGGTTGAAGGCCTCTTCTATAGCAGCCTCTACCTCCTTATATAATACGAAGTTACTACCTACCCTACCCTTTATATCTCCTAAATAACTAAGAGTTCTAAGGAACGAACTAGCATTCGGCCTTAGTATAGCGAGTGACTAGTAGAACGTTCTATAGAGCTGCCTTATAGCTCTTTTATATACTATGCCGATACCGAGGGAGGAGCTATCCTAGTACTTAATATTGTCGAATAGTTCGGTAGGAAAGTGTATAAACTTCTTAAGGAGGAGGACTTCTAGGGAAATCGATAAGTTCTACCTAGATCTGGATAAAGACATTCTACTAAGCAGTTAGGGAATTGAACCGTAAACGAAAGGATGAAATTCATACCTAAGGAGTACAGTTTCCGAACTGAACTATAATGCCTTATATATATGTGTATGCTTTTGATTGGTTAGTGCCCTTAGCTAATTGTCTATAGATTTGAGGTTATATAAGTACCTTTATATAACTACGTAGTCTAAGTAGGATTCGAAAATTCTATAAGTACTAAGGACTAAAAATGCCGGCTACGCTGCCGGCTACACTGCTAAGTCTTACAAAGGGCTTGCTTAAAGCTACGTATACATTCGTATACTTCTTAAAAACCGATAAATTATATGGTTCGAACTAGCTACTTATATAGTTGCTTAGTAAACCAACCCAAACCAAACTAGAGTTTCGGCTTAGCAAACTAAACCAAACCAACCCGAACTACTGCGGGGTCTACTTATTAGCTAGTCGACTGTCCTAAACTCCTCCGTATATATTAAAGCTATTAGTACTAAAGTACTCTACCTCGAAGTAAGCTTGATTAACGAGGAGATTAGCAGCCTTATCCTATATAGCCTTCTCCTACTCGCGTAGATAGTCCTTAAGCTCCTCCTTACTAAACTAGAGGATTTGTTTAACTTCGTTCTAAACAACGTAACTTAACTAAGGAATTCTGCCTACTAGGGCATCGGAAATGCAACTAAGGCCTTCGACACTATAGTTAGTACTATAGTCGGTACTAGAAGGAGTGCTATACTTCTTAGTAGCCTTGCGGAGGGCCTAGCGAGTATGCAATGCCTTCTTGCGCGCTACTTCGGCCTTAGCGCGCTCGTTTTAAACTTCTTAAGGGACCTTACGGTTACGGGTCGAGCGACGATCTTTAGCCTACATTTCTGTAGCGAGCGTAAGACTAGTAGCCGTATCGGCCTCGGTTTCTAGGCGAAGAGCCTTGCGTTTAAGGATATTAACGATAGGAGCCTCTTAACCCTTAATAATAAAGCCTATACTATTAATGCGATAGCCCTTCTCTTTTAGTAGATCCTTAGTTGTCTATACGTTAAGATCGACCTAGACAATCGTATCGTAGTACTTCTTCTAGTAGGCTATCGTAAAGTCGTTAAGCGCAAAGGACAAGTTAAGTAGCTACTTGCCTACCTTCTTACTAGCGGTAGATATGCGATAGATTATAGTATAAGAAAGGTACTCGGCGCCTTAACGACGGACCTTATACTTGTTAACGAACGAAGAGACCTGCTTAGTACGCTCTTGTCTACCGTAGGCGAAGTTAATAAGGCTCTTAGGAAGACTACTTAGTCCTCCTTAATATTCGAAGGCCTAGTCGAGGGTCTTAAAGCGTAAACGAATCTAGGTACCGGCCGTCTCGAGGCTATAGACGATAGGAAAGGCTTGCTCGATATCTATATCGTTAAGAACCTCGCGCTTAAAGATACGCTTACCGATAGACTAACGCAAGTTGTTTATACCGTACGTAACTAAGATAGTAGCCTTCTTAATATTCCTATTAATAACGCGTAGCAGGGTACGAGCGTTCTAGATCTTCTCTTAAGGGTCTTTAAGGGCGGTAACGATCTAGAAGCAGTACTCGAGGCTAGTTGCAGTAGCTAAGGCGCTATCGGATAGGGCTTCGATCGGAACTAGGGCGGCTAGGCTTAGATTAATAGGGGCAGGTAGGTCGTTGCTACTACTAGCGCCTAGCGGATTCGGGGCGCCGGAAGACATAGTCGACCGAAGCGGAAGTAGGTTGTAAACGAGTTTGTAAGTGTGTTCGTTGCTTAATAATAATAATTAAAGGGTTTAGATAGAAGGGGGGGGGGGGTAGTTAGGCGGTAGCGAGTTAGTTAGTAATCGAGTAGAAGAAGGAGCTTAGGAAGCTCGCTTTAAATATAGTGCGAAGGTAACGTAGTCCGTATATTCCGCGCTAGTAAAGCAAACGGATAACGGCTATATATAAAAGTGAAGCTATATACGAGACTTCTTTATTATTAGGGTAGGCTAAAGTTTAACAATCGATCTAGCTAATTGCTAGTAGCGACTACGCGCCTTTGTTAACCTTTAGCTATCGTAGATTCTCGCGCACTTAAAATGTAACTAGTTAGTTCGAGTCCTTAGTAGAAATCTATAGTAGTAAAGCTAGCGGGACTAATAATACCCCCGGGGTAGTATTAGCTTTTCTCTAGAGATACTCGGTAACGAGGAGCAAGTCGCCTAGGCCTAGCGCAGCTAATTCGTTAGTGCGTTAGCCTATAGCACTGCCGTTATAGATATAGCATTACCTTTCACATTAGTAAGTACGTAAAGATAGTCTATACGTTTACCTTCTTCCTTCTTCCTTCTTCTAAACGCTAAGCTTAATAGCCTAAGGTCTCTATTCTTAGAGGCTATCGGCCTAGGTTGCTATAACTATCTAAGAGCTAGGAAGGGAGAGGGTTAGGTTCGGCTATTTTCCTAATGCTACCCCCGGGGTGTTATTAGGAAAACACGCCTCGTATAGTTCTATCTAAGGAAATAAGAGCAAAGGAATAAAGTTATAGCAATATCTCGAAGGCTAAAGAGCAAAACAATAGACAAGGTAAAAGCAAAAGAGGGCAACAACTATAAGTATTAACACCGTAGGAACAAGCAGTAAGGACTAAAGCTATAGGGCGGTACTATATTAATAGCGCGGAGAAGGCAAAAAAAACAACGTAGTAGAGGTAGGGAAAGACAAGCACTTATTTAGTCTCGGGATCTAGCTATAATTCTAGGCAGTCTTCGTCGCTAGACTAGTCGAGCTCCTCCTTAGAGTTAGAGCTAGATAGCTAGAAGTCTAGTTTACTATCGGAATTAATATCGGAAATGCTCTACGCGCAATTAATACGTATATATCCCTCCCTTTCTTTATAAGTTATTCCTAATAGCTTACTAAGACGTATCTAGGGATGCGTATAGTTGTCGGGCAAAACAGGATCTATAATCGCGGTAGGATCCTCCTCTTAATAGGCATCTAAGGTAGGTAGAGGATCGGTAGAGGCATTAACTTCCTTCTCGGTCGGGGGAGGGCGGGTAGGCTCTCTTAATTCGACGACCTTCTTTAGGTTAGCCCGGGGGTGCGAGTGCTTAAAGGTAGCACTATTAAGTTCCTAAAGACGGTATATAGAACTATCGTAAAGGACCTCCTATACTCTATAAGGCCCTTTCTATTTAAAGGCTAGCTTATAGGAGTAACTATATTCTAGCTCCGACCGGTATAGGAGGACTATATCGCTAACCTTTAGAGGTTCCTAATTAATAGCATTATAGTTATTAAAATACTGCTTAGCCTCTTTACGAAGGCGCCGTTGTCGAGTAAGACCCTCCTAAGAAGTCGTAGTTATATCCTTAAGAGCCTTAGCCCGTAGGGTAAGAAGATCTACCCTCGTACGAATAGATCCCTAATCGTAAACGCTATACGTGCGATAGGACAACTCAATAGGAAGAACGGCGTCCCTCCTAATTATAAGCTCTACTAGCGTAAGTCTAGTCGTATCGATAATAGTAGTTCGATCCGCTTAGAGAAGGGCTAGAACGCGGGTAGAGATAGGAACGGACCTGTCCCCTCTATTAGTTATCTTAGATAGGGCATTAATTAAAGACCGATAGCTACGCTTAATAATAGCATTCGACTAGGGATAGTACGGGGAGATACGAACGTTCCTCGCCTTATACGAAACAAGCAGTACTTAAACTTCTTTAGCTATATTGTTCGTAGCGTTGTCTAAGATAATCTCGTAAGGTATTCCCTAGCGGCAAAACAGATCCTTAAATAGGAAGGTAGCTATATTACGAGCATTAATAGCGCCGTAGCCCTTATAGAAATAATAGGCCTCCGGCTATCGAGAAAGACCCTCTCGAATAATATACAAGCTATTATTACGACTAAGATAGACCCTATCGCTATACTATCGCTCTCCGACTAATTAGGTAGTAGGAATACGCAGCTCTCCTAGACGTCGGTAGCTATTCCTAAAATTACACTTAGGATAGCTCTTATAGTAGCGGGAGACATTAGCCTATACGCCGTCCTACTAGTAGCGCTAACGAAGGACATCGAAGGTACCCTCCGCCGCCCGGTAGCCGAGCTTATTGTAAACGGAACGAAGGATCTCTTATCGGGCTGCTAGGTCGTTAATAATACGCTAGAGAGGTATATTAACTATCGCTTATCGCTAAAGGATTCGATCTTTAACTAGGAATCGTCGAGAATAGCGAATAACCCGACGGTATTAACTCTTTAATAGGCTAGGCGCTTTCTTCGTATAGGTTAGGAAGTAGGCGATATAATAGGAGTCGTCGGAGTAGACCCTATTAAGGATATTATCCCTCTCTAGTTTATCCGCCTTAGCTTTAGCCTAGTCGTTATCGTTAGTAGTAGGGCTCTCGTCGGACTAGTTACTAGGTTAGTCGCTAGGTTAGTCGTCGGTAGCAGGCCTAGTAATCGCTAGTATAGCATTAATATAGAAGGCAGCGAAGAAAGTACGGTTAATTACCGTATCGACATCCTCTTCTTCTATTATCTCGGCGATGTCCTCTTCTATAGCGGGCCTTCTAGAAAGGCTATCCGGTCTAGTATACTTCTTGCTAGGAACGTAGAAGACGTCGAAATTAAATAAATAGATCTAGGCAACCTACCGAGCTATCGTAGAGTTTAGTAGGTCGGAGGCTATACGGTTAAGCTAATAGACTAGCGTCTAAGCATCGATTTCTAAGCGAAAGAACATACTAAAGAGCTATAGTCGGAACTTCTTTAGAGCCTTATAGACTCTAAGGCATTCTCGCTTGCTAGTATCGTACCGGGCCTCGATCGGTTTCTATAGCCCTAAGTCGTACCGGATAGGGTGTTGCAAAGATAGTTCTTTACGATTATACTACATTAGTATCTCGCTATAGCCCTCCCCGCTCGAGTTAATAGTAACAATTATTAAACCCGCACCCTCTAAGTAGTTAATAGATATTAGTATAGGTATACTAACGAGTGCCTTAGTTACCGTATCCTTAGCCGCTTAGTAAACGGAGGTCTATTCGAATTTAGCATCCTTCTTAAGTAAGGCGTATAAGGGCTTATATACTAATACAAAGTTCTCGACCTAGATACGGAAGTAGGAGACTACTCTAAGCTAGGTTTAGACATCCTTCTAATAGGTAGGATCCGGCTAGGACACTATCTTTAGGACCCGTATATTATTAGGATAGCGGCCGTTCTTATTAGTTACAAACCCGACAATGTTTATTCGTTTGTATAGGAGCTAAAGCTTCTCCCTATACACCGTTAGGTTAGCTCGCTCTAGGTCGTAGAGGACACTATCGAGGTTCTAAATGTATTCGAGAAAGAACCTACGGATGCTAGGCTCTACTTCTTTATTGTCGTACCTAGTTTTAGGGCCCTTAATACCGATATCGTCGAGGAAAGGCATCGCTATATAGGAGATATAGGCTGCGAGGACTTAGTTTATAATACGAACGAACTAGGCTACGGAGTTGGTTGCCCCTTAGGGAAGGGTAGTTTGTCTATATAGCCTAAGAGGTGTCTCGAAACTAGTAAGGTCCCGACTATTAGGGTAGAGAGGAATTTAGTCGTAGCCCGAGAAAACGTTAACTAGTAAGGCTATAATACAGTTAGCAAAGGCTTCCGAGAACCTATTAGTCTCCGGAGGAAGGTTAGTATCTCTAATCGTAACCGCATTAAACTTTTGTATAGCGTTAATTAGGCGGTACTTCTTTAGTTCCCTAGGAGCTGTCTTCTTCTAAACTAGGAAGTATAGATTACGATACGAGGCATAGGAAGGTTCTAAGGTACTAGCCTTTATACGCTATCGTATTATGTCCTTAACTATACCTCGCAGGCTTAGGTTTAGCTTAAAACCTAGGTAGGCCTAAGGCTTATATTCGATCGTTCGGATCCTCTACGGAGGGGCAACCTCCGGATTTATCCTACCTAGGTAAGTGAAGTTATATGCTAATACGGCCTCGCGATTGTATAGAAGCTCGTATAGTAAATCTAGTTTACGATCCGAAAGCTCGATGCTAGGTTTGATTTTCGCAAGCCTCTCCTCTATTAGCCTTAACCCTCTAGGGATAGTAGAGAACTTTTTAGTAATATACTTCTAATCGTACGGACTATCCCTAGGTAGTAGTGTCGCCTCCTAATTAAGGCACTTCTATCGCTAGTTAGGATTTCCGCTAGGATTAGACCTATCGGTAATGTATACGCTACCCTTTACGGGCTTGATCTTGTTAGCTACCCTCTTATATAGGGTATATATACTAATCGATTGTCAAACCCGAGCTCTCTCTCTTTGTCGCTAGGCCTAGAGATTAGCGTAATAAAACAGTACGTAAACTTCTTTAGAAGTTTCCTTAAGTCGATAGGTATATAGCTAGTAGTCCTAATTTATAACGCCGGCGAAAACGTTAGATTCGTAATAACACCCCCGGGGTAGCATTAGACTCGCGCTCTAATTAGTTAGTTCGGGTAGACCCGTATCCGGTAGTAATACTTGCGACAGTATTATTACCTTAACTCGTATATTAGGTAGTCGTTATATTATGCTCGCTATCGCTTCGAGCATTCGTCTTCTTAGTATAGAACCTAGACACTTGCCTTAACGTACGGAGCGGCGCACTTCTAGAAATAACCTATTTAAGCTATACTAACTTATAGCGTAGATTGCCGGTCTTATAACCGCGCCGTAGCGTTTCCCGAAGACCGTCTAGAAGTAGCAAGGATATCCTCGTAGGACTTGTAGCTAGTATTGCCGATATAACTAGTAAATACGACTCGGTTGCCCTTCTAGTTAGCAATAGTTCCCTCCTAGGAGCTATCGTCGTAGTTGCGCTAGACACTACGAGTTATACGAGACTATAGCCGACCTAGAATAATTAGCGTGTTTAGGTCGGCGGCAATCTAGAAGGTAAAGGAAAAGCATATACCGAAGGCGTCTACTATAACATTATAGTAGGCCCCTACTAGCGCAACCTCCCTATTTACTCCCTATATACCGAGGGAAATGTCTCTATTTATTAGCAGCCTAAGTTGTTTAGCCTAACGCTTACTTATAATAAGTGACTCTAAACTATTATTAAGCATTGCTAGCATCTATTAACTATAGCTTCCGATAGTAACCTAAATATAGATAGCGGGAACGACGGCGAAGGAACGGGTAACTACGGAAAGGTCTATATTATTAGGGATAGAATAAAGTTCCTTAGGTCGAAGAGGTCCTACTCGACCGATTTGTTAGCTAGTAAACCGGACAGCCTTAATAGAGACTAAAACTAGAGTAGGGTCGGGATTATTACTATCCCCTCGGCCTATCTTCTTAACTCCCTCTTCGTTAGCATTATCGATAGTCTCTTAGTTCTCGTAGGTTACCGATTCGCCTTCTACTAACTCTTAGGCACCTAAAAATTTAGGAAGGAACTATAGGGAAGAGACGTCGATATAGTCTTCTCGTTCCTATTTCCTTCGGAGGGCAGCGAGGTCTTTTATAAAGGTAGTATCGTTAGGGATTCGGCTCTAGAACAGGTTAGTAGGCAAACCGTATACTAGTAGCTCTCCTATAGATATATTAGACTTAAGGTCTAGGAACTATAAAGCCTAGAAGAGAGCGTTTGCCTTTATGTCTAAGGAGTTAGCTAGGCTAGTACTATACTTTTTTATATACCTATTAAAGCGAAAGCTCTTTAGGTTAGATAACTTCCGTTTATAGGTAGGTAGGTTAGCTAGGCCTAGGGTACTACTAATGTTAGTAGTAACATCCTCTATATCGACCTCTAGAGTCTCTAGGACGACTAGGCTTTCTATAGGTAGGGTACTAGGTGCGGTACTAGGTACGGTGCTAGATTAGGTAGCACGGTCTATAGCTGTCTAGAGAGTCTTAGTTTTAGCGGTTAACTCTCGCTATTACTTAGCCTTATCGGCCGCCTTGTTCTTTAGTACCCTAGTAGGGGCTGCCGTACTAGGGCGAGTAGGGTTCTAAGGGCTTTTACCCTTGTTTTAGGACTAGGTCTAAGATCGCGTAGTAGCGTAGACATCTATACTATTCTTAGTAACCGCGTAAATATTAGTAACTGCGTCCGGATCCTAAGAAACGAGGTTGACTTTAATAGGCTTAGTAGTACCGTTACTACTTCGCTCCTTAACCTGTTTTGCCCTAACCTTCTAAGTTTCTTATTTAGTAATAGTAGCTAGGGTACTGTTCCTAGTGTCCTTAAACTCGATCTTTCCGCTATACTTCTTTTCTAGAAGGGTCTTTAGCTAAGGCAGCTTCGGGGCTCTCCGATCCTATTTGAAATCAATCTTGTCGCCAGTGTCTATATAGTAGAATCGGCCGTTTACTTATATAATAAGCTTCCTTTTAAGAAGCTCTTTCTAGATAGGGTAGGACGATTAGATATATTTAAACCCGCTATACATCTAGCACTTGCTATCTAAGTTAGAATAGATCTTCCGTATAGCGTAGACATCTACTAAAGGGGCTTTAGGGTAGTTAGGGTCTGAAACCTAGTAGACTAGTAGCATATCGCCTAGTATAGTAGTATTAATAACCTCCCTAACTCGCTATAATGCTTTCGTATTTAGGTTTAGCTAGGCTAGGGATTTAGCTAAGTCCGCGATATCCTAAGAGTGCTTAGTAATAGTAGGAGTTACGGTCTTAGGACTACTTTGCGATTTAGGAAGGAACTTAGGTCCCTTGCTTCCTAAGGCTTCTTTCCTAACCTACGCTAGGTTATTCCGGTCTTCGCCGTAGATAAACTTCCTCGTATCGGCTATACTATTAATGTCGGCCTTAATATACACTAGGACCTCTTTGTATTTCCTAAAGCTCTTAGGATCGGCCTCGCTAAGCTTATAGCGACGGAAGATACGCTAAGCTATAGGCTACGGTAATCCCTAAAGGAGCAGCCTCGTTCTCTAAGAGTTCTCGAGGTTACTCTACTCGATGCCGTCCGCTAACTCGACAAATTCGCAGACATACCCCTTTAGGTCGTTATCCTTAGTGCGCCTTACTAAGTAGAGGGTCTCGAGCTACGCGCGACTACCTTTAATACGACGGCTATCGCGCTCCCGATACTCCCTTAGAAAGGCTAACTTAAAGACCTCCTAGTTAGTATTAGACTTGTCGTCCTTTTCTAGGTAGCTAACTAGGGTTCTAAGGGTTCGGTAAAGCTTAGTGCTAGTAGTCCTCGTAAGGGACCGGATCTTGTACTAGTCGGACTCTCTATCGAGCTCGTACTTAATTAGGCCTTCCTTAAAACGCTCTATATATACTATAGCGTTCTACCCTTCGAATAAGGGGTTTATAGTACTCCCTAGTTCTAGCGAGCGACGCTTGTTTTAACGGAGAAGTTCAGTTTGCTTCTCTATTATCTTTATAATAACATTATAGAGCGCCTCTAGCGTAGAGGGCGTAGGAGGCTTACTTATATTAACTAGTCGCCGCCTAATTTCTTCGTTAATAGGATTAGGGGCAGTTTCGGATTTAGAGGATTCCGCTAATTCTTAATACTCGTTTTCGCTAGAGCTAGAGCTTATTCGATTGTTATAAAATAGTTGAAATAAAATGCTATATTAAAATAAAATGCTATATAAACGTGTTTTTAGTGTCTTTAGTTTGTTTAGTTTGTTATAATGTTACTACGCGAGAGAATAGTATATTAGGCTGTTTCTCCTAGTATTACCCCCGGGGTAGCATTAGGATTTAGCCTCCTAGGGGTCGCCTAACTACCTCTAGGAGCTTAGTTTAGTATTAGACGAAAGCCGCTCGGAGGGAGAGACTGCAATCTCTATTTACACCTAGATCCTAGAAACTAGCTCGTATCTCCTTTAGCTAGGTAGGGGGGCGGTAGCCTTCTTTTTCTAGTAGAAGGCTAAGTACTATCTAAGCGAGGCTGCGAATCTAGGAACGCCCTACCCGATTAATAGGGGACTCCCCGGCTATCCGACCTGCAAGCCGTATTTACTATTAATTAATAGTCTTAGCAAACTAAGCAAGGCCGATAGGTAATTAGTCTATCTCCTCCTTAGGCGGGGCTTATCTCGAGCAAGCGGTACTAAATAGGTCTTCGACCCGGAGCTAAGTCCTTAGAAGCTAGCTATAGCTATAGACTAGGCCCTAAGCTGTAACAGTCCTAAGGGTTTGTAGCTTTTCGGGGTTAAAGCGATGCCCTTATTAAGAGGTTTCTCTGCTTGTCGTAATCGCCCCTTAAGATACTTCGGTATCGTCCGTATCGTAGGCTCTTATCGTGCCCTCGCTTCGGTTATAGCTATTCGTGCCTAGAGACTACCTTTAACATACCCGAACCTATTAGATATAAAGAGATAGCCCTACCTTCGGCTCTAATAAAGGACGGAAACCAACACTACTACTACTACCTATAGTAATAGTATAGGCTACCGAGGGTAACATAACCTATAGCAATATAGGCAGCTATGTTTAGTATAATAGGATAATAAGACGGTTGCTTAGGCTAATAACTAGAGCCCTACAATATAGGCATTGTAGAAGTGTAACATAAACAATGTACTATACGAGGTTAGTACTCTCTCTATAATATAGAAGGAGGCCTCTTATATAGGCTTAAAACTCAGCCTAGGTATATAGGGCCGGTTACTAGCTAATAATAGGCGTTAGCTATTCCTATATTGACTTAGTTTTTTCTAGATCAATCCTAATTCCTATAGTGCTAATAATAAATCCTAGGAACTTAACTTCCTTCTTATAGAATTCGCATTTCTTAGGTACAGTCTTAAATCCTACTTAAGTAAATCGTTTAAAGACGTCCTATACTATTCGTATATAGTCCGCGAGAGCTCCCTTAGTATAGACTAAGATATCGTCTATATATGCGATAACGTATATATCTAGAAGGTCTCGGAGGACTTCGTTTATAAGGTCTTAATATAACGCTAGGGCATTTGTAAGTCCTATAGGTATAACTAAGAATTCGTAAAGCCTATATCTTGTTCGGAATGCTGTTATCTATTCGTATCTAGCTGCTATACGTATTACGTAAAACGTATCGCGTAGGTTAATCTTCGTATACTAGTCTAATCTAGTTAATCGGTCTTATATTTCTTCGATATTCGGTAGTAGGTACCGATTCTTAATTGTAATATCGTTAAGTCGTCTAAAATCGACTACTAGCTATCCTTCGTCTAATCCGGCCTTCGGAACGAACATTACTAGTAAGGCTGCCGAGGATATCGACTTCCGTATCTAGCCTTTTTCTAATTTCTCTTTTAGCTACTTGTCTAGGGTTTTAAGCTCTTTCTTAGATATTACGTATAAGGGTCCCTATAGAGGCTCTTTCCTAGGCTATAAGTGTATCTTATAATCCTATAGTTAGTGTTTAGATAAGGCTACCTTGCCTCTCTCCTCTTTAAAGAGTCGCTTCTACTTACTATACTCTTTAGGAATATCTAGGTCCGAGATTCTAGTTTTATTCTTCGATAGCGTATAACTTCTATCCTTCCCGTAATTATTATTATAACCCTCCTAACCTAACGGTAGTATCGATCCGGATTGAATACGGTTCTCCGTAATTCTTATCGACGTAAACGTCTTACGAGTCGCTCTACGTTTGTTAATCTTATCTATCTACGAACGCTGCCGCTATATAGGTTGAATACCGATTATACAGTCGTATTCCTTATATATAAGTACTTCTTTTCTCTAGTCTACGACTAGGTTATACTTTCTTAACTAAGGTATACCTAATATAATGTTATAACTAGCTATATTAGTAACATCTAAGACAATCTCCTTGTAGTGCTATTAGATAGCTAGTAGTAACGGTATCGTTTCTCGTTCTATACTAGGTAGCGGTAACCTATCTACTACTATAAGTTTATACGCTCCTTCTCTTCTGCTTCGGGTTGCGATCCCTCGGCTTTTAACGAATAATTCGGAGGCAAAGTTCCCGCTCGCTCCGGAATCTATTAATATACTCGTCGGGTGCCCGTTAACGATAACTTTTATACGGAAGACTGCTATTAATGCTTAAGCGCTTTCGGTATTAAGGAACTCTCTTAGAACGCTCTAATCTAGAGAGTTAGTCCGTTTCCCGACTAATTAGTAGCCTAACGTTATTCTAACTAGCTACGGATCCGTAGTCCTACCGTTCGTGCTTCTTCGGTATATAATTTTTCCTCGAGGGTATCGTTATATATATCCCGTCCCTGCGCTACTATAGCCTTTCGGTATTGCTAATTTAATCGCTAGACCGTCTAACGTATATCTTAAGTAATAATCGTCCTTTCGTCGGGTAGGACGTATCCGTAGGGCGTAATTATACTTCCTATCGGTACTCGCTCTGTAATAAAGTTATAGTACGTATAGTCTATAGGTATCCGGGGGTAATTCTAGAATTTTGCCTGTAAGCTTATCTAGAAATAATCAAATTAGATAGGATCGACCTTCCGTTATCCGTTAACCTTTAGAAACATTTCCTCGTATTTGCGTACTAGATATAAGGCGATTGTTCGCGCTGCTATAGGTGTATCTATTATAAACGTAAGGATCGTATCGTCGTTAATCCCGAATTCGTCTTTACTTTCTTTATTCGTAGTTTCTTCCTCGGTATCTAGACTTCCTTCTAAATCCTCTTACTATTCCTCCTCTTACTAAGGGGACTCCGGTACTTCTAGGATAGCTCCTAACTCCTCCCTAGGAGGGAATAAAGCTTCCGGATCTCGGTTTTCTTTATCGTCGGTATCTAAGCAAGATTTATTAATCGTTTCTTCTTCTAACTAGGATTTCGCATCTTCTTATACGAGTCGCCTAATCTAAGGGAAGAATCCTGCTTCTATTTTAGTAGAATAATGAATTTAGTATTAGTCGTCGTAACAGAATCTCTAGTAAAGGGTTCTATATACAGGTTCTTATCGTCGTACTATTATATAGATTTGTCGTAGCTCTTTCTTTACGACCTCTTCGTAGGTCCTCGGCGCGTTATTAATAGAGTATAGCTCTACTATTATTCGGTAGCCTTCTCTACCTGAGTCCTTTTATTGTATTATATTAAACTGTTCGCGTCGCACTATATTCTTACCGTAGTAGTTCCGTACTATATAGCCTTCCTTACTATACGTATAGTAAGTTAATCTTCCTACTTTCTTAGGCGAACTCTTACCTTTTCTTCCTTTAATTGCTCGACCCTTCTAAGTAGCGTCTAGCTCTATTAGTTACGTACCGTAGTAGTTGTTCCCCTTTAGTTTATCGTAGGTACTATAGTTTCGTCTATTATTGTATCTAGGAGCACAACTAGCTTTTCTAGAAGTCTTAGAATTGTAACGTCGTTCTAAAGCTCGTTCGTAGAGCCTATCGTCGAGATCGATCGTAACCTTAACTAATATTCCTATATTATCTATTTTTCTACCGTCGCGTATAAGCTCGTCTTTAACGTTATCCTTAAGACCTCGCCGATATATTGTTATAAGAGCTTCGTCGTCCTAATCCGTAAGTTAGGCGTATTCCTAAAATTTAGCGGCGTAATCGGTATATAACCCCTTCTAAGTTAAGTATTAGATAACCCTAACTGCGGTAGCAACCTCGTTAGAAGATCTAAAGACCTTCTTTATCGTACGCTTAAGATTTTCGTAGCTTGCGAAGATTCTATCCGAATTGTCGGTCCTATTACTATCTAGATAGGTCCTAAGAAATAGTTTAACCTAATACTAAGCCCTGCCTCGTATAAACGTCGTTACGAAGACTAGCTTTAAGTTGTCTTAAACCTAGTTAAATATAAAATATATATCTATCTAGCTAACCTAGGTATCGAACTTGTCTCGGTCGCCGTAATAAAAGTCTAGCTTTCCGATCTTAAGAGAATCGTTTCTAGTATAGGTTCCTAGTATATTACTAATACTAGAGGTAGTTCGTCGAGTACTGCCTATCTCGCTAGGGGCGGGAGTTCCCCTTCCGACTTGTAATAAGGCACTTATCCTAAGGGCGTTTAAAGTGTTACAGTTACTTGCGACAGATCGTTAGGTAACTTCCTATTACATATAAGCCGAGGCTTCTTTAGAGAGGCTAATATAAGCGGGAGGCAGAGACAGAATAATTAGTATAAAGGTAATTCTAATTAGTAAGTAGGTAATATAAGTTAAATGCCTCGAGCTATAAGGGCATTCCGGCGTTCCTAAATATAAAGGAGATATCTTATCTATAGTCGTAAGCGACGTAAGCGACGCTATCGCTCTCGACCGCTCCTATCGCTCTCGACCGCTCCTATCGCTCCTAGTAAGATAGAGCGATAGCTTAGCCTACTAGTTTTAGCGTCGCTCTAAGATATAAGAAGGGTTATGTTAGTAGGTAGATAGGGTAGTAGTAGGTACAGGTAGTATTCGATAGAGATCTAAGAGGAGAGGGAGGAAGGCAGGCAAGTTAGCCTATTGCTACGCGCTAAGCCCTGCCTAAGGCACTAAGACCCTAGCTTCACTTAGCCTAGTCACATACTAATCACGTATAGCCTCTTTAGCCCTAATATACGCTTCCCTTCTAAAGGCCGCGCCCTCGTAGCCTGTCTATATTCTACGACCTCTATTGCCGCTAACTTAGCAAGTCTAATAAGCTGCTTAGCCCGCGCTAAATTAAACACTTAACTACCTAGTTATATAACTATATTAAACCTTACCTCTAAACAATACAATATATAACTCTAACTACGCTATCTCTATATACAATAAACTATAAAGTAATATGTATCTATAAGAATTAAAAGCCTTCGACTAATTATAATACGAGCGCGTCTTCCCTACTATAATAGGTAGACGTACGAGGTATTATAGCACTGCCTCCGTTCTAAGTAATATCGTATCGAGTTCTTTGCGTCTACTCTTAAAAGACCTAGCAATGTCCGCTTCCGAGGGTTGTCCGTTCCGAGGGTTGTTCTTATTATTATAAGGGCTATTATTTACTATCGTAGTTTTACTAGCCCTAATTGGTTAGGTTTAGCAGCCTTTAAGTGTCAACTAATTATCTCTTTTTAAAAACTCAGTTCTTCTAGTTTCTATAGGTAAAGGCTATTATAAGTGCAGTAGTAGAGGTTCGCCTCGCTTAAAGGGTTAGATAGATCGAGGAGTAACCTATTGTCCGTAAGATCGACCCCGGCTAGCTTAGCTCTATAGTTTTTGCCCTTAGTTAGTCTATTAGTTACTTAATCTTTTAACTTAGTTAAAGTTTTAACTTAGCCTTAAAGTTTTGATTAAACCTTTAATAGGCTTAAAGCTTTTAATCAAAGTTTTGATTAAAGGTGCCTTAGGCTCGTAGTATAGGTAAGGTTATGTCTATAGGCGTAGCGACAATAGTAAGTAATGTTAACAATAGTAGCGCTAGTCGTCTTAGCGCTAACTTTACCTTCTTCTAATTTCCTTCTTTAACTAATAACAACTCGGTAACACCGTTACTAATATAGCCGCGCCGGCCGCGCCGTTACAAGCGCGACGCTGTCCTCGCCGATCGCCTAGGCCTCGAGGCCTCGATAGAATAAAGGAATAAGAGGGGGACCTATAGGGCGCGTTAGTAAAGAGGTAGAGTCCTTAAAAGAGTATGCGATTAATTAATTAACGCGTCGTAGCGCGCCTAGTATAGTCTTATTATCCTTTATTGCTAATAATTGCTTGTCTCTAATTAGTTAGCTAATAGTACCCCGGGGGTAGCATTGTTCCTAGGCGATATTATAGGCCCTTAGCCTTCTTCTTGTTCTTCGCGCTAGTCTAATACTTATCTAATAACTCGGTTATATCCTCGAAGGAATCTTTAGCTTCCTATAAGTCCTATTCTAGTAAATAGCCCTACTATCTTAGTAGGTACTCCTTCTTACCTTGCCTAGTCCGGTACTTTAGGATACGTTCTATAGACTATAGCTCTTTACTATTAGCTAAGACTTCTTCTAACTTAGTAGGCGCTTTATCGCCTTTACGCTAGTAGTATAGTTTAAGGAGGGATACGTAGAAGGTGTTATAGATAGTATAATAAGGTAGAAGCTACAACTAATAGGCCTATACGGAGGAGCCCTTAACTTCTCGAATGCGGAATAGGCTAATATATCTTAGTGCGAGCTTAGGCCTTGTTTTACTATTAGGCGATAGGTGTTTGCGGATGCGGAGGTTCTTAGTACTAAGCATAACTATATCGCCTTATTTGAAGGTTATTAGTATATAACGCTTATCGTAGTAGGCCTTTTAGTATTCTTAAGCCTTTATCAACTTCTTAGCTATCTTAGTATAGATTTCTCGTATCTTCTAGACACGTTCTATTACCGCTAGTGTCTCTAGTACTTAACGCGCTTCCCTTTCCTTACGCTCGGCCTCGAGCGAGGTAAATAGATCTTATAGCAACGCGGCGTTTTAACCTATTATAGCTATATATAGTAAAACCTTAGTTAATAAGTGTATACTATTGTTGTATACGAATTCTATAGGCTATAGGAGGTTGACCTAATCCTTAGGATTCTCGTTAATATAACTACGTAGGTACTGCTATAGGGTAGCATTCTGTCTCTCTGTTTGACCGTTAGTCTATAGATAGAAGGGTGTTAATAGCCGATACTTTAGTCTTAGCTATAGGCATATTTCGCTCTAATAGTGCGATATGAATATCGAGCCCCTATCGGAGACTATCCCCTTAGGGGTTCCCTAATAGGTATAGAAGATGTTAGTCTATAGCGCCTCTACTATATTAATAGCAGTCCAATCCTTGCGAGCAGGAATATAGCGAGCACCCTTAGTAAATCGGTCTATAATAACTAGTATAGCGTTAAAGACGTCTTTGCTTTCTCTTCGCTTAGTAGGGGGAAGACCTATAATAAAGTCTATTATAAGCTCTATAAAAGGCTTCTTTAGAATAGGGAGTGAAGACAACTCGCTAAATAGTAAGTGCTTTAGTGCTTTAACTCGCTAGCATACTATACAGGTCTATATATACTCCTTTATATGCCGCTTACTATTTAGCTAGTAGTATATACGCGATAGTAACTCGTGCGACCTCTCTATACTATAGTAACTAGCGAGCTTACTATTATAGTGCCTCTTTAAAAGCTCTTATCTAATCGATTGTTTAGCGGGGATATAGTATCTGCCCTTAAACTTTAAGTAACCCTTGTCGTCGATCGACTAACTATTACTCTTACTAGATCGAGTCGCCCGTCTACTTACAAGCCTATTAATACGCTCGATAGCAAAGGCGTCCCTCTACTAAGTACGCAATAGCTTATCTATAAACGATTGACTATCCCTATTTGCAAGGTTATTTAATAGCACCCTCGCTATTAAACGAGGTACGTATTATATATATCTAATAGTACTAGTAGCCGGAACTACTGCAACCTCTTCTATAGTACTATCGCTATAGATAGCAATATCTTCAATCGAGTTATTATAGCTCGAGCGATCTACGTCCTTCTTAACGTGCACTAGAAGAACGACAACCCCGCTATAGTATTCGTTGCCGCCGCGGGGTCCGGAAGTCCGCTTATCCTACGCTTGCTTATTAATAACACGGGCTATAGCAATCTTATACTATAGGGTTAGAAACAAAGAATTAATGTATTAGGTCTCGCTATCGTAATTAGGTCGCCTCGATAGGCTATTAGTAGGGTTGCTTACGCCTAGCCGATATAATATATTAAAATCAAACCCAGCGAGGTAGACGGCCTATCTAGCCTATCGACCTATAACCCTAGTAACCTTAGTAATACTACGGAGGTTGTTATAGTCTATATAGACCTGAATTGTATGCTAAGCACTATTAAGATAGTAGCGCTAATACTTAAAGGCCTCGATAATAGCTAGGAGCTCTTGCTCGTAGGTCTCGTAGCGACGCTCTATATCGATTATCTTTCGTAAAAAGAAGGCAATTAGGTGCTAGTAATTGTCCTTATCTGATTGTTGTAACATAATAGCCGATATAGCGAACTGTAAAGCGTTAGTCTTAATACGGATCTGCTTGCTTAGTACAAAATAGTGCAATAGGGGCACTTTAGTAAAGCGTTACTTTAGACCGTTAAAAGCGGCTTGTGTCTTATTAGTCTATTTAAACTCTCTAGACGGGTTAGCCTTAGTTTTAGTAAGCTTAGTTAGGGGCATTATATGCCGTAAATAGCCCTTAATAAAGCGGCGGTAGAAATTAGCGAAGCCGAGGAACGATTAAAGCTCCTTAATAGACGTAGGAACAGGCTATTTAGTAATTGTTTTAATCCGATTAGGATCAGCCTTAATACCCTTAGTTAATACGAGGAAGCTAAGGAATAATACCTCTTTAGTAGTAAAGGTGTATTTAGAAGGTTTGCAATATAGTCTATAGGCTCGTAGGCGGTCGAGAACCTTACGTACTACGGCCTAGTGTTCTATAATATTAGGTAAATATATGTAAACTAGGATGTTATCTAGGTAAACTATACAGAGATAGTCTAATAGGCCTAAAAGGGCCCGATTAATATAGGACTAGAATATTATAGGGGCATTAGCTAAGCCGAACGGCATAACTAAGTACTCGAAATAGCTATAGCGAGTACAGAAGGCCGTTTTCTATTCGTCGCCCTTACGGATACGGATACGATAGTACGCATCCTTAATGTCTAATATAGTATAGAAGTAGGCCCTAGAAAGGCGATCGAGGGTCTTATTAATAAGAGGGAGTAGGCAACGATCTTTAATAGTAACAGCATTAAGCCTACGATAGTCGATATATAGACGTAGGCTACTATCCTTCTTTAGTACGAACAGGATAGGGGCGCTAGTAGGGCTGTTACTATACCGTATCCGGCTATTAGCTAGGTTTTCTTCTAGGTACTTACGCAATATAGCAAGCTCGCGCTTACTAAGGTTATAGAGTAGTCTAAAAGGAACCTCTTTGCCCTCTATAATGTCAATCTTATAGTCCGTCTCTTTAAACATAGGCAATGTCGATACTAAGTAGTATTTAAATACATTAATATAGGTTTCTCGAATAGGTACTAGTATACGAGAGAGCTAATTAGGGTCTATGCTATTAGGGGGTATAGGTTTATCGTTATCTCTACCGAGAAGATCGGTAGTTAGATTAGCTAAGGCGGAGGCTAGTATAAGGTTGCTAATAAACAGGACCCTAATATTATTAGGACACTCGCTAATATCGATATATTTAATATCCTCTCTCCTAGCGATTCTAAATCGCTATTATTAACTGCCTAAGTCTATAACTATAGTATAGTACTTAAGAACAGGGTTACTAATAACAATAGTAGCTCCCCTATATAGGTTGTCTATATCTACTACGTAGGCAGTAAAGTCTAGTAGGCGTTCATTTCCGAGGTCGTCCTTTAGAACTATAGAGACATAGTAGGCTCTATAAGTCAAGTGCCGAGCGTTATTAAACCAAGCAAGGGTTAGTAGGTTAGTCCTCGGTAGTTGTCGAAGGTCTAATTGCTTAGCTAGGCGATAGCTAATAAGGGCACTAACTAAATTTCCTAGATCTAGTATAACCTTAGTTTAATAGTTAGTGCCCTTCGTGTCCTATATAAGGCAGGAGCGTATTATAGCTAGCACAATGTCGATAGTCTTACGCCGTACAAGGCTAACAGTTAGTACGGCGCTTACTCTTTTTTCGACTAATTAAAAGAGCCGACTAGGGTAGCATTAGCGGCTAAAAGGTACTTACGGTACTTAGCGGTAGCACGGTCGATTCGGGCCTAGTCCTTAGGTTTGTCGCATTAGCCTAGTAGATAGCTAGTACTATTACAGTTAAAGCACTTCAATCCGGTTAGGAGATTGTTGCCGTAGCTATTATTACTACTATTGTTAGTCGAGCGGTTAGTATTATAGGGATACGAGCCCCTTCTACGGCCCCTATCGCGGCCCCCTCTATATAGCCGCTAGCTACGGCCTCTTCTACGGTCGTTGTTACTATTCCTACTATTAGCATTGTTGTCCTAGTAGGAACCTTAGTTTCCTCCCCGGCTACGGTTGCTACGGTTAGTGCTAGTTAGTCGGATCCTTAATTCTAGTCGTTATTAGAGCTAAACAGCCCGTTCGGCTATTTCTACTTCGACTATAAATTAAATGCGTGTTAGATTAGCTTGTTCGAATACACGGCGACGGTCTAATTCGAGGATAAGCTCCTATCTAAGTTTTAGGCGTATCTCGGAGATCTATATAGAATTAGTCTTAGGCGGAAGGTCGTCTTTAAGGGTTTTTAAATAGGCCTCGAATAAGCGAGCCGATTAATTAGTCTTCTGTTTAGCTCGAAGATATAGGTCCTAAGTATATTGTTGCCTTAGTATAGGGTTTCTAAGGGTATCTAGTATAATAGTTTTATAGGTCTGCTACTAAATAGCGGTCTAATCGTTAAGGGAGTTAAAATAGTTATCCTATATACGCTTTAGGTCGCTATTAATGTACTATATAGCGTATACGACTAAGGAATAGTCGTCTAGTAGCGCTCTTAGTGCATTGCGCTAGTTGAGTTTATAGTTACAAATGTAGTCGTTATACTACTTTCGACTAGAGCTATTAAATACGGTATAGTCCTTAAGTTTAGCGTCCTTCTTTTAGATAGGTAGTAAAGAAGGTCCTGCTATTAGTTTAGTTATTAGAGCTTCCTAAAGGCGACGGAGCTCGAGGAGATTATCCTTTAGCTATTGTTCTTAACGTAGGGCAGTAAGCCTATTTTAAGTAGCTTCTTAAAGTCTCCCTAATAGTTGAGGGCTAAAGGCTAGTTAGCTATATCGTCGATTAATAATGTTGTTAAGAATGTCGTTAATAGGCAACTCTAGGTCGTTACCTAGAATTATAGGTTCTTCTTTAGCAGGCTCTCCGGTAGGCTCTTTAGTAGGAGGCACTTTAGCAGGTGCTCTAGTAGGCACTTTAGTAGGCACTTTAGCAGGCACTATGCTACTAGCATTGTCGTTGCTAGCGCTACTAGCGGCGCCGCGATTGTTGTTTCGTAATAAGCCGGCTATTATAATAAGGGGTAGCACTAATAATATATTATTAGCCCCTAAGATACGGATATAGCGGAATTAGTAGATATCGGTCTAGTATACTTAACTTAGTATAATAGGCCGTATAGAGGGCCTTGCTTAATAATTGGTACGGTTGTTTCGATAGAATAGTATATATAGGTCCCGTTCTTCGGGCGTAATATAGTTAGATTAGTCTTGTTCGTAGCTATGCCGCTAAAAGCTTGAAATAAGAACTATCTAGCTGCTACCCTTAAAGGGTAGATCGAATACTATATAAGAAGGGTTATATTAGTAGGTAGATAGGGTAGTAGTAGGTATAGGTAGTATTCGATAGAGATCTAAGAGAAGAGGGAGGAAGGCAGGCAAGTTAGCCTATTGCTACGCGCTAAGCCCTGCCTAAGGCACTAAGACCCTAGCTTTACTTAGCCTAGTTATATACTAATCACATATAGCCTCTTTAGCCCTAATATAAGATTATATAAGGACTCTAACTAATTAGATCTGTAACATTTAGCAGGTGCTTTAGTAGGCACTTCGGTAGGTACTATGCTACTAGCGTTATCGTTGCTAGCGCTACTAGCGGTAGTACGGTTGTTGTTACTTCGTAATAAGCCGGCTATTATAAAGGATAACACTAATAATATATTATAGGCCCCTAAGATACGGATATAGCGGAATTAGTAGATATCGGCTTAGTGCGATTAACTTAGTACAATAGGCCGTATAGAAGACCTTGCTTAATAATTAGTACGGTTATTCTAATAGAATAGTACGTATAGATCCCGCCTTAGGCGCAATATAGTTAGATTAACAGTTTTCGTAGCTATACCGCTAAAAGCTTGAAATAAGGACTATCTAGCTACTACCCTTAAAGGGTAGATCGAATACTATATAAGAAGGGTATATTAGTAGGTAGATAGGGTAGTCGTAGATATAGGTAGTGTTCGATAAAGAACTAAAAGGAGAAGAAGGAAGGTAGGCTAGTTAGCCTAACGCTAAGCGCCAAGCCCTGCCTAAGGCACTAAGACCCTAGCTTCACTCGAGCTAGTTATATACTAATTACGTATAGCCTCTAATATTATCTCTTAATAGTTAGAAGTTAGAACTTTCTTTAAGGAGTATATTATAGAGAATTTAGAATTTCTAGTACTATATATTTAGGTTGGTTACTAGCTTCTAGTATATAGCTACCCTTTATTATATAGTATATAAAGATATAGGGGATATTGCGGAAGGCAAGTGTCTAGGCGGAGAAATCGCATTTCGGAGCTTTCCACATCTGGACGCACGTGGCATCTGCCGATCCGGCATATCTACGTGCCGAAGAAAAACTCCTTGTCAAGCGGCGTAGAGGCCTACTGTTAGGTGGTGGCATATAGGCAGAGTGCCATCGCATTCTGCCAATGGTGCCCGTTCACTTTCGATAGCACCATTGACTGCGTTCGCGGCTTCATCTTTGTCAGGTTCAATTGGAACAGCCGAGCAGGAACAAATGGCTTGTTTGGCGGCGATCGTGCAGCAGCAATGGCGTTGAGTCACGGACACTGACACTCTCGGTTTCGTAGGACAGCGACGCGTGCTCTGGGATAATATGGCCGCTCTCTGGAGCATGCGGGCAAGAGACGAAAGAACAGGACGTTGTGTCTGGTATGGAGGCATCACCGGCTCGCGTCACCGTCACACACCTGCTCGCTGTCGCCTCGAGACACAGTCCTTCGGTACAGCAGGTGCCACATGATGTGTAGCATGATGGCTATGTTGTCAATTGGAAGAGCAAGACTATGGAGGGAGATTGGGAATGGCCATATCACACCAGCCTGTGGAGCAACTACCGACACGATGTCGGGTTCCGAGCCTTCAGTCTCGAGCTTCGCAGATGGGCACAGGCGCAGGAGGTCTGCTGGGCTGAGTTGGTACGCGACTCGGGTCGAGGTAATATGCAGTCTCGGACTGCCTCGATGCCAGCACCCCGTCCAGCGTTCACCGCATTTCTACGCGCACGGGAGCAGGAGCTGTCTTGTCTTGACGGCCTGGCGGTGGATGGATACCGCGGTCAAATAAGGAGCGAGCGATGGCTGGGATATGCTATGTCGGTGGACTGGCCAGCGAGATGTGGTTGTATACTGGCGAGCTCACGAGTTGTTGGCGTAAACAACTGTAGGGATGCGTTCGCGTTCGCGTCCGATATGATCATTTGCATACTGCGGTAAGGATCTCGTCTCGAGTTGTGCAAACTGACAAGCATGGACCGCGACAGCCGACACACACGAAATCAGAGAACGGACGATGTTATGGCGACGGTATCGCTGCGTTGAGCACGTCCTGGGTGCAGAACCAGCGACGCACGGATGCTCTGCCAAGAAGCCCCTCTTCTTTCACCTTGAACCACTCCCCAACTTCGAACCTTCTTCACACCACACCCTGTCACTCTCGATCACATCGACCGTGCGCAGTATTATTGACCCCAACGCTATGATCATGAGAAGCACCTGCACCATGCAACGCCAGCCATCTCATTTCCTGCTCACTTCCTACTCCGCTCGGGGCCTCGGGCAGAAAACATTCCTTGTGTGGACATATTGGCCTGGACATGGACCGCTGGATGTGATGTGATCTCATCACGAGCAAATCAGCTTGTTACATCTTCGCACAACTCGGCCTCCTCTGTGGCGAGATCCGGAGCAGAATGCGCGGGACGTAGATCTCTATTATCCTGAAGATAAGTTGCGATGACAACAGTTCATGAGGAGTGCATATCTCTGGCGTCTCTGGTGATCTATCTGGAAGGTTCCTAGAGCAATAGCTACCCTTGGAGATGATCCCTCTCCCGCCTGCTCTCCGCTGCACCAATCCATGCACATTTCGACTTCATGCTTCGGTCTCATGATCTTTGACTGGCAGCTTCTATTGGTGATTACCGGATGTGACGGTTTGGGACGTTCATAAAGGTGCTCTCGACCAATCCAGTTCACCTGCAACTCTCTCGATCGTCACGACGGCCCTGTTGAAGACAAGCATCTGCCCCTCTCGATGACGGCAGTCCTGATTCATGTTCCGTTCTTCTGAGTGGAGAATTCCTCTTGAGGACAACCCAACAGCCCGATCATATCGATCCTGGATGCTAGAGCTCTACGGTGGTCCTGCCATGGCAACGACTGACATCATGAAAGAGGAGTTGTGTGGCCAGCCAGAGGCGCCGGCGGCATCGTAGGTATATGTGTCACTTTCGCTCTTTTTCGAAACCTTCCGCCTTCTCTCCACCATCATCAGCAGTTCTACTAGAGACAGTCAGCGAGTCATCTTTACACAGCCAATAGACAAGATGGATCACAACATTGTTAGGCGCAACGATGCCGTGAAGGTCAATGGCTACTGCCAGAATGGCAAGTGTGTCGACATTGCCATCACCGATCACGGCAGTGACGTCTACTTCGCCATTTGTGCGGTGATGGGATTTGTCGGATTGGGAATTGTCGTCGCTTCATACACCCGGCCAAGAACTGATCGCGTCTTCTTCTACATTTCGGCCGCGATCAATCTCACTGCCTTCGTCGCGTACTACTCGATGGGCTCTCATCTTGGTTGGACGCCAATTGATGTGGAGTTTTCGCGCACCGACGACAAGGTTGCGGGCGTCAATCGTGAGATCTTCTACGCGCGATATGTCGATTGGTAAGCATCTTTGACAATGGCCTTTGAAACTAGCATTTGGCGCTGATGAAGCCAAAGGGTCATCACCACTCCCCTCCTGCTCTTGGACTTGCTCCTCACCGCTGGCTTGCCATGGCAGACGATTCTCTGGGCCACATTCCTCGACGAGGTTATGATCGTCACTGGCCTACTTGGAGCTCTTGTAAAGACTCGCTACAAGTGGGGATACTATACCATTGGATGCGTGGCCATGTTTGGTGTTTTCTGGAGTCTCATCGGTCAAGGACGCCTGCATGCTAAGCATCTCGGCAGCGATGTGTCCCGCGTGTACTTCCAGTGCGGCATCTTGACCCTTTTCGTCTGGACTCTTTACCCAGTCGCCTGGGGCTTGTGCGAAGGCGGAAACGTGATTGCTCCAGACTCGGAAGCAGTCTTCTATGGCGTGCTTGACTTTGTCGCGAAACCAATCTTCTCCATCGCGCTCGTTTGGGGCCATTGGAACATCGATCCCGCCCGCCTAGGTCTGAAGCTCCGGGACTACGACGCCGACATTGCCTACCATGGAAACGGAAACGCAGGTACGTCGAATGGAGCCGGTGGCGATAAACACTTCGAAGCCGGTGGCACCAATGGTGTCACTGAAGGTGAGGCTGCACCCGCACCCGCCGTCGCTACCCAGCAAGAAGCAGTCTGAGAGGCTGACGGTGTGTGTGTGAAGCCTAGCTTAGCTGTCGCCGTCATGACTCAGCAACATCTGCGACTATCACGAAGCGGATAGAGGGGGAGAGGTTGTCAGCGGGGAGTTGAAATGGAAAGTAGTACTATGTTTCCAGCATGATACCCTTGATGTATGTTGCGTTGCACTGCTTGGTAATGTTTTGGGAGGAAGTAATGGCAAGTGATGCGGCCTGTCGACAATCGTTTCGGCAAAAATTGTACCCGCTACTTAACGTAGCATAATACTTACTCTGGCCGCGAGCATTTCACGACTGAAGTCTCATCTCTCACATGTGTTGATGCCTCAATGTCCGTTGTTTATCGAATGTCAGCTCGGCATCCGCAGGGGACTCATGAAGTGATTCTCGAACGACGTGGACGCAGGGCAAAACCACCGCCACCAGATTGCCTAAGTATAAGATACACCGCAGTTGCTTGCCACAAGCCGAGATAAAGTTGGCTTGAAGAAAGGCTAGAATCGGCGACTGTGAAGTCCATTGGTCGGCCAACTGCATACTGCTAATAAGCCTTGTGGGATATGGCTATAATAGCCAACAGCCTGGATACCTGATCGGAGGTCGGCGCATACTGAACGTCCGTTTCCACTAGCAATCCCTACTAAAACCGTGACCTACGTGATATTGTCGCGTCGCGCAGGGTAGAGGTAGTATCCGACCTTACCGTCGCTAAAAATAAAGCTAAAGAAATAGTAGTATAGACTAAATTAAGATATTATTATTATAGTAGATAATATAGACCTATTTACTTACGCTTCTTGCTTATAGAACCTAACCTTACCGTCGCCGGCGCCTTACGCTTATAGCCTAAGGTATAATTACTCGAAGTTATTATATTAAAGGAGATAGGCTATAGTAGTAGTAGTACTATTACCGCCGCCGCCGCTATAGGCTATACGGAGGGCGGCGCCTCGTACGGAGCGCGCTTAAGAGTAGCCTATACCTCGGTGCTAGGTATACGGTTATAGTATAAAGGTATCGTAATAGTTATATAGTACAAAAGTTAATACATTCTCTAAGGTGCCGCGAGGCAAGCTATCTATATAATAGTCCTACTATTAGTAGTAATAGCGACCGCAGCGGTCGATAGTAACCGCTGCCTACTATCGTATATATAATAGTATTATATCGTAATAGCCTCCCTTTCTATAAAAAAGGTCGGTACTATTTATAGTGTCCTAAAACAAAGGTCCTTAGTAGGCCGTACTATAGGAAGGTTTAAGGCAAAAGAGCGTAATAGCGTCGCACAAAGGCTAAGCCTAAATAGTATACTAGAACGGTAATGCTAGGTATAGAATTGTGTCTCTCTAGTAATAACTACGTCGGTTTTATACTTACTTATTACGACGGTTACGAAGGGCGTCGCGTAAGCTAGTCGGTATAGTCTAAACCGCCTTTAGCTATAGCTAAGGCGCGACGGTCTTTATAGTCTTATTATCGGATAGCGAGGTATTAACTACGTCCGCTATAGTAGTAGCGCGGTCTAACTAATCGATAGGGATATTAGGGAAGTCGGTACCTAGTAATAGTAGCGTATCGGCGTCGCGTATAGTACCGTATAGCTTAAAGTAGTTAGCTATCTATGCGTTAAGCTTCGCGATCTTATCCTTAGTAGTATTGCCTTATACGCCGCCGAATAGCTTAAAAGCGTCCTCGTTAATTAGGTATAGTATAGGGATTGCCTATTATAGCGCGACGCGTAAGAAATCGTAGTAAAGATAGGTTAGCGATAGCGTAAGCGACTCCTTTAAGACCGTAGCGGAAAGACGATACTACTAGGCTATCTAGCGCTCCGTTACTTCGCGGATCTATACCTTAGCTAGTATCTATTAAAGCTAGTATACCTTAGTTGCTACTAACTCGGACTAGCGCATATAGTAGAGAGCTTATAAGTTAAGCGTACGTATACTAATTGCCGTCGCATTATATTAGTATTATCCGTAAGTGCCTATAGTGTTTTCCTATAGGGCGGGTAAAGGTAGTAAGCGTATCGGGAGCAATAGGAGCTTATACTGCAACTGCGTAACCGTATTGTTAGGTAGTAGTAGCTAAGCCGCAACTAGAGCCTTCGTAGGCGTAGAGAATAGGTTAGACGGTAGTAGTATCTTCGACGGTAGGCGAGGCGCTAAGAACGGGCTAGCGGTTAGCTTCTAGCGAGTATTTAACTTAGTCGATAGTAATACGCGCGAGGAGTTTAGCTAGATCGCCTTAGTTAGCGGGGTAACGGCCGGAGGTTGCGGCTTAGCCCGAGTCGCGAGCTTAGGAGGGAAGATTTTACTAAAGAGGCGCGCGTTAGTAAGGTTAGTCTCGTCTAGCGAGTAGTCGGGTAACGGTACTAGGAATACGCCTATAGGATCCTAAGTATAGTCGATATTATACTACTAGTAATTCTTATTCGTTACTATCTTATCGTACTTAAAAATAGTATTGCCCTATATAATACGCTCCTAGACGCCTAAAGGATCGAAGACTAGATCGGTAGAGACCGTCTTCGGCAAATTGTAGAACTATAGCGTTAGCGCGGGCTCTAATCTATTAGGGATAGCGCCGTCCTTAAGCGTCTAGATATAGGCGATAAAGGTAGATAAGGCGTATACCGGATCGATCTAAGTTAGCTAGTAGACTAGGCTAAAGTCTACTAGGCATTAATAGTTAAGGAGTAGTAGAGGTATACCTTTGCCCTTATTAGCGGCATAGGTACCGTTCTAGTAGCGACCGCTACCTATAAGCTAAGCGTACTATTCCGTACGCGACGTATTAGTAGCCTTCGTATCCGTAAGCGCCTTATTAGTATAGAGGGCGGATATATAGCTCTCGCCGCGAAGCGTATAGGCATTACGGACCGTAATATACCGCTAGGTATAAGCGACGACGTCCTAGGTAATAGCTAGGCAACCTAGGTTGCGATAGTATAGGTAGGGTAGACTACTAGAATTTAGGGACGACTCGTACTACTTATAGAGCTATATAGCCGACTAGGTACTAAGTTCTATACCGATTAGTAGTAGCTAAACTATATAGTCCTTAAGCTAGGAGTCTAGTAGAGGTAGGCGCACTATCGAGAGTCGTCCGGTAGCTACTATCTATAAGAATTAAACTTCGCCGTAGGTAGTTAGGTCGATCTTATAATGCTTCGTCGCTCTAACGTATTCGCTAATAGGTCGCTTACCCGTCTTCTAGTATTCCTTACCGTAGTCGTAGTAGAATACGTTCTTACCGTTCTCGCTACGCTTATATAGGACCGGGTAACTGCCTACTATAATACTATCGCGATATTCTTTTAGGACGAAGTAGTAGAACTACTCTTATACGAGGTCGACCGTTTATAGGAAGTATAAGATAGCGCGTACTATAAGACCGACGGCTCTATTGCAGATTAGAGACAGTACTAGCTAGAATCGTAAGTCGCCGGTATAGGTACTTAAGCTAAGGAAGTTCTCGCGTAAGCGGGTAATGTTTACTAGGAGTCGGTACTACAACTTCGCGTAGTAGAAAGTAATAGTAGGTAGAAAATTCGTATCGAGGTTAGCTAGGTTAGGAAGCTCCTTTAATTCGCCCGCCGTTATAAGCGCTACGTACTCGCTAAAGCGTATCGCGTAAATCTCCTACTACGTATCGTAACCGTCCGAGTAGAGGTCGGTCCTAAAGATAGAGTATTTACGAGCGAGATCGTCGTTTACGATTCGGAAGGAGTATAGTTACGTAAAGAGTAGGTTTTTAAAATTAGTAACTAGCTTGCCTATATACTAATATAATTCGCGTAGAATCTAGAAGCGCCGATCGCTAGCTATAAGATATAGATAATATAGGTAATACTAAAGCCTTACTAAATAGTATTCGACTATTCGCTTATATAGGCGTAGGCGAAAAAGATTAGGTAGCCGACCGTTAGCGTCCTTAGCGTACGCGTTACGTACGAGCTTCGCGGCCTAGATAAAGCGTACGTCTCTATTCTTATTACGCTCTATAGGATTAGCGGCGATTAGCGTATCGACTTTCTTATTATAGTCCTCGTACTCTATATACTACCGGATTGTAGCTTGTTCGGGCGTCTCGTTAGCGCGAAGGAGATATAAGGGTTAGTAGCTAAGTAGTAAGAATGTATACGAAACTTTAAACTAAACTAAAGGGAGTACTAAATTAATATAGCTACTATCTATATAAGACGAACTACGAAGAAAGGAAGAAGGGTACCTTAGAGGGAGAGCCCCTTCCTTAGTATTCCGCCCTACGGCTATCTAGCGCGTCCGACGCGTAAGCGTAAGTACGTATATCCGCTATCTCGTAGCGCCTTTATCTTCTAGCTAACTTGCGTAGCACGCGTATACGAACTCGTTTAACCGCTCTTAAGTAAACATATTTCTCCTAGCTCTTCCCTGCCTTCCGGTTCCTTCCTACTACTCGGATCTATCCTACGACTCTATATATCTCGCTTGCTATTATCTGTATATATATACGCGTAGTTTAGTATAGTCCCGTCGTTCGTATATTAATATATAACGTATTATTCTGCTATATACGGCCTCCGCGGGAGTCCCTAAGATGTTACGTTATATAGCTAAATAGGCGGCTAACTAGGCGACCTAGGCGACTCGGGCGACTCGGGCGACCTAGGCGACCTAGGCTAACTAGGCGACCTGCTTTGCTAGAGGCCCCTACTACTAAGGCAACTCAAATCCGACATTACTTTATAGTATAGCGGCTAGCTTATAGGACTTGTCCTACGACTCTATATGTCTCGCTTACTATCGTTTATATATATATATACGTAGTTTAGTATAGTCCCGTCGTTTGTATATTAATATATAACGTGTTGTTCTGCTATATACGGCCTCCGCGGGAGTCTCTAAGATGTTACGTTATACGGCTAAATAGGCGGCTAACTAGGCGACCTAGGCGACCTAGGCGACTCGGGCGACCTAGGCGACCTAGGCTAACTAGGCGACCTACTTCGCTAGAGGCCCCTACTACTAAGGCAACTTAAATCCGATATTACTTTATAGTATAGCGGCTAGCTTATAGGACTTGTCGGTGCTTTCTAGGCAGCTACTATAATAGTAGCCCCTCCCTCGTTCTACGCGGAGTTCCTACGACGCTAAAGGAGGTCCGTATATAATAGGTACTAGTATTCTTGTCCTAGTTCGGGTCGGAGACCTTAATCTAAATTCTATTTATACGCTTCTCGGAGAAAATGTTCCGAGATAGCTCCTTCTATTGTCGTATAGTCGGTATAGTCTCGTAGGAATTTCTCGATTGCTTCGCGGGCGAAGATAATATAGCGTAGAGGTTCCTAGGTCGTATCCTCGTTTAAGTACCCCTCCTATTATACCTCTCTCTACGGCCTAGGAGGGTTGAGATTTCCGAAATTTGTATTACTAAAGCTCTATCTGATAATCGCCCGTACTATACCTAAGGCAGATTCCGGCTCGTCTTCGGCCTAATCGGTAGCCTCGGTAGCTTCCGGTATCGGCGGGATATCTTCGGGGTCTGCGATTTCTCCGGCGGTTCTTAGGTTAACAACGTATTTAACCGGGTAAATATTGAGATTTTCTAGGAGATCTAGTTCGTATACGTATATACCGACTTTCTTTATAATTCGGAAGGGTCCTAGATTTTTCTAGTCGAGCTTTTTTAAAGGTCGGTTAGTTCTAATATATCGTAAGTCGAGGTAGACGTAATCTCCGACCTAGTAATCTAGCGCGGCGCGTCTACGCTAATTAGCGTAGTACTCGTATACTTCTTAGGTATACCTTATCTCGTCCTAGAGCTCTTAGTAGGTCTAGGCTATTTAAAGAGCGAAGGTATCGGCGTCTCTTTCCGGATCGTTTACCGGGGGCTCTAGTTCGATCTCTATTAGTTCTATACCGGTTCGGGGGTAAAATCTAGTAGAGGCGTAGAACGGCGTAGTCTAAGTTATAGCCGACTCCTAATTATTAATAGCAAATTCAATAGAAGGCGTTAATCTTAGCTAGTCGTTTTAGTAGTAATTGTAGAAGTACCTAATAATTTGCTCGATCTACGCGTTAGCCTATTCGGTTTACCTATCGGTCTATAGGTAGTAAGCCGTTAAAAGGCGCGCTTGAATTTTCAATCGTTCGTAGAGGCGCTTCTAGAAACGGGCAACGAAATTCGGGCCGCGATTAGATACAATTAATTTAGGTAGGCCTATATCTTTCTATACGTCCCGGTAGAAGACCTAAGCCGTATTCTTTGCGGTTAGGCTACGGGCATTTAATACCTTCTTGCGTTTCGTAAGGCGGCAAACTACGACTAGTATGTTTTGAAACTAGAGGCCGTTAAAGTCGGATCCTTTCGGTAGGCCTATAATAAAATCTATTAAAATATATTACTATAGTCGTAGGGGGACTTTAAGAGGTTTTAGTAGCTCTTACGGCTTACGCGTATCTACTTTCGCTCTACGGTATACTACGTAGTTCTTAACGAATCGGTCGATATCTCGGTATAGATTAGGCTCGTAGTACTACTTCCGGAGCTAAGATAATATCTTAGCTCGACCGGGATATACTATTCCGAGAGGGTTATAAGCGGAACGTATAATCTAGTCGCGTAAATCTTCGAAATCCGGGACGTAGAGGGCATTTCTAAATATTATACAAGGTACTCGCGGTAGAGTTCTACGGAGCTCGTACTCCGAGAGAGAAACATTCTCGTATAACCGCTCCTTGTTCTATAAAGCTTAAATTAGACCTTTAGTAAAAGCGTCTTCGGCGTATACTATCGTAAGCTGCTATTCGAGCTAGGTAGGTTCGAGGAGGTCCTATACTTCCTCTTCGCCTTCCTAGTCGCTATCTAAGCTTTCTAAACTCGTATCTTCGTCGTCCGAGCTATCGTCGTCTCCGAGAAAGGCGGGAGCGGCTATTAGTATAAAGGATACTACGAGAGGCTCTAGGCCGGTAAAGTCGTCTCCGAGGAGCTCGTATAGTTCCTAGCTAAGGTTATACTTCTTAAGGATAGACTATTCTTTACGCTACGGACCTCGATCTAAAGGCGAGTCTCCGTTACACTTCGTAAGTACGTCGGCCTATAAGTTTGCTTTACCGGGTATATACTAAATAACGAAGTTAAACCGGGAAAGAAACTTACTCTAGCGTACCTACCTACGGCTAAGGATTTTGCTCTTAAGAAAGTAGATAAGGTTCTTATAATCCGAGCTAACCTAGATCGGTAACTTAGAACCTTCGAGTTCCGGACGCTATTCTTCGAAAGCCTTAATAATTGCGAGGAGCTCTTTATCGTAGATATCGTAATTACATTCCGCGGAGGACATTTTCTTAGAGAGGTAGGCTACGGGCAGCTACGCGTCTTCTAGGGTCGTTCGTTAAAGGAGAACGGCGCTAGTTATACTATCGGAAGCATCGGTTTCTAGGCGCGTTTCTTTATCGAAGTCGAAGTACTATAGGATCGGTACGGTCGTAAAACTTTGCCGTAACTAGTCGAAGGCTTCTTAATAGGCCGGTAACTATTCAAATTTAACGTCTTTCCGCGTAAGTGCCGTAAGTAGACGGGCGATTCCGCTAAAATTCCGTATAAATCTCCGGTAGAAGTTAGTAAAACCGAAAAAGCCCTAGACTTCTTTTATATTTCGTAGTACTCCCTAGTTTAGAACGGCTTCGATCTTGCCGGGATCTATTCGAATACCTTCTAAAGAGACAATAAGGCCGAGGAATTTTACCTCTTACTTATAGAATTCGCACTTATCGATATCGATATATAGTCTAGCTTCTACGAGTTTCTAAAGTACCTTTTCGATATATTCGTAGTATTCCGCTTTCGTTTTACTATAAATTAGGATATCGTCTATATACGCCGAGACGAAGGCGTCTAGGAATTCTTTAAGCGTATCGTTAATATATAATTAGAACGTACTAGGTCCGTTATAGAGCCCGAACGGCAAAACTAGGTATTTAAAAAGGCCGTAACGGGTTCGGAAGGCTATTAACTATTCGTCTCCTTCGGTAATACGGATTGCGTTAAAGGCGGCGATTACGTCGAGCTTAGTAAACTAGCGAGCCTTCGAAAGGCGTTCGAGCGTTTCGTTTACGAGAGGGATTAGGTAGCGGTTCTTTTTCGTTAACGCGTTAAGGCCCCGGTAGTCTACGTAGAAACGGAGACCTCCGCTAGGTTTCCGGGCAAATGTAACTAGTACGGCTACTTCGGAGGAACTAGGGCGGATAAAGCCCTTTTATAGGTTGTCTTCTAGGTATTTCTTTAGTACGAGGAGCTTATCTCGAGACATCGAGTAGAGAGGGCTATACGGCGGCGGCTTACCGTCGATTAGTTCGATTTTATAATCGATACCTAGCCGGTACGGTAGTAGAATATCGGCGTTCTTCTTCGAAAACTAGTAGAGTCGGTACTAATACTCCTTCGGTAGTTTCGTTCTTAGATCTGTTAGTTCTTCGTCGAACTTTCGGATAGCCTTCTCGATATCCTATATTATTATAGCGAAGATCTAAGTGCGTTTATCGCGGGCAAGACGCGAGAAGGTAGCCGCGCTAATAGCGAATATAGTACGATCTCGGGGAGTATCGGAGGTAGAACTAGATTCGTTAAAGTAGTACTTAGCGTAATACTTACTCGTAAAGGATAGAGATTCGGAGGCCTAGTCGATAACCGGGTTGTACTTTTTAAGCTAAGGAAGACTAAGAATAACGGGGTAAGTCTTAGGGAGTTTCGTAAGGAAAAACATAATATATTCGGTATATAGGCCGATAGTAATAGATAAGTAGCAGATCTAGGTTACCTTGCCGGCGGCCGCGGTCGTACCGTTAAACATTTCTAACTCCCGAGCGTACGTAAGGTCTTAGAACGTTAAGCCGAGCTCTCTCGTATAGTCGTAATCTATAAACGAGTAGCCGGTTGCGCCGTTATTAATAAGAGCTATAGTTTTTAATAATTTCTTTTAATTTCCTATTAACGTTTCTACTACGAAAGGCTAGTAGACTAACTCTTTCTCTATAGCCGAGCTAGAGAAAGGGAAGGTAGTAGTAGATACTCTTAGTTTTAGAACGAATAAACCTTATAAGCGACTATATATAAGGTTTAAGCTTTTCCCTAGCCGCTCGGAGTAGCGCTAGCCGGTAAAGGCGTATCTAGAGTCGTAACATTCGCGGCGGCGACTCGCTATATTATTAGCGTATTTAGCTAGCCGACGAGAGACGGGTAGAGGCGAGTAATATATCCTTTTACTCTATAGTAGATACATTCTCCTACTATATAGCGACGCTACTTCTCTTCTTCCGAAAGCTTGCTATTTACTAGGGGCGCGCGTAGACGGGCGCCGAGCGAGGTAGCGCTTAAATCTATCGGATCGGCGGTAGGCTAGGCGCCTAGCGGTATTAGGGCTATAGCCGGAGCTAGTACTAAAGCCGGCGTCTAAGCTATCTATAACTTCGATAGTAGCGTAGCGAACGGCGACGTAAAGCGACCGGTATTCGTACGGGCGCCTCTACGGTTAGCGATAATTTTCGCGAAGTTTCGGGTCGTATTATCGATACGCGTAAGTAAGGCGTATAGTTCGGTAATGTTTAGATTCTCCGTATCCTTATCGCGGACTTATAGCATTATTTCTTCGCTAAGGCCGCGTACTAAGATCTACTTAGCGACGTCCGGGGGGTATTCGGCGTACCTAATCTCGTATTAGAAGGCAGTATAGTATTCTTAGTAGGTCTTATTTGCTTGCTTAAGTTTGTCTAAGTTTAGGCGCGCAGTTTGCTTACGGTTAGGGTCGCCGAAACTAGCGTCGAGGGCCTTCTAGATAGTAGCCGTTATAGTTGTTTCTATATTTTCTAAGAGGCTATAGTAGGAATCGAGGGCGGAGCTACCGAGTAGAGAAAATATAAATCCGGTCTTTAAAGCTTTAGTCGGATAGTAGTCGGCGTTAGCGAGAAAGCGGATCTTAACCTATATCTTAAATTCTTCGTATACTTTACGCTTACCGGTAAAGCGTTCGGGGTCGCTTAGCTTCTTACTCTTATTCGAAGTAGGTATAAATAGGTAAGAAGCGGGTACCGCGGCGCCTAGGCGAGTAGAGGCAAGCTACGACTAGAGGCGGCCTACCTCGTCTTCTTTCTCCGCGATAGAAGCATTCGCGTCGCTAAAAGCCGTACTAAGGCTAGTACGGGAGACCGAGAGGAAACGAGTAGCATCTTTATAAGCCTTAAGCAGGTTAGCGAGCAGTTCCGGGTCGGTAGCGTAGGCGTAGTCTAGCTATTCGCGTATAGCGGGGATTTTATTCTATACTAAGCTTAAAAAATCGGGTACTTCGTTAGGTCTTATATTTTAAATCTATTCGTCGGGCGTATCTATCTTAATAGAGGCGTTTTTTAAGGCAGTTCGTAATGTAAGGGTTAGTAGCTAAGTAGTAAGAATATATACGAAACTTTAAACTAAACTAAAGGGAGCACTAAATTAATATAGCTACTATCTATATAAGACGAACTACGAAGAAAGGAAGAAGGGTATCTTAGAGGGAGAGCCCCTTCCTTAGTATTCCGCCCTACAGCCGTCTAGCGCGTCCGACGCGTAAGCGTAAGCACGTATATCCGCTGTCTTATAGCGCCTTTATCTCCTAGCTAACTTACGTAGCGCGCGTATACGAACTCGTTTAACCGCTCTTAAGCAAATATGTTTCTCCTAGCTCTTCCCTACCTTCCGGTTCCTTCCTACTACTCGGATCTATCCTACGACTCTATATGTCTCGCTTGCTATCGTCCGTATATACGCACGCGTAGTTTAGTATAGTCCCGTCGTTCGTATATTAATATATAACGTATTGTTCTACTATATACGGCCTCCGCGGGAGTCCCTAAGATATTACGTTATACGGCTAAATAGGCGGCTAACTAGGCGACCTAGGCGACCTAGGCGACTCGGGCGACCTAGGCGACCTAGGCTAACTAGGCGACCTGCTTCGCTAGGGGCCTCTACTACTAAGGCAACTTAAATCCGACATTGCTTTATAGTATAGCGGCTAGCTTATAGGACTTGTCGGTGCTTTCTAGGCAGCTACTATAACAGGAGACGCTTATTAATTAAAGTCTAGCGCGCGCGCTAGCCTCGAAGCCGCTACCGCTCGAACTTAAGTTCTTTAGGGGATAGGACCGGAGGTTCCTTAAAAACCGACTCGATTAGAGTAGCTAGGAGCTTAGGAGGAGCTAGTGCGGGCGCTTATAGCAAGCCGTTACTTAGCGCCTATATTAGGGAGGTAGGTACTTATAGTAGCGGTAAATTAGGAAGTATACGCGCTAGCGGAGATAGTAATTCTAGTAAAGCCGGTCGATTTGCGGGTATTATTAACGGTAGTACCGATTCTAAAGCCGAAGGCGTATTAAGAGGCTACGCGCTAACGGGATTAATCGGGCCGCTTTCTATACTATTAACCGGGCTACTAGATACGTAGGTAGCGGCGTCTCGGTAAAGAGCAAAGAAGCCTAGTACGATGTCCTATAGCTTCTCGGCCTCTAGAATCTCGACCTATAACGCTTTACCCTTCTAAACAAACTCCTATTTACCTAAATAGTACGGCGGAGGGTCGTCCGTATCGATAAAGTAGTCGGCTATAGCCTTATAGAGCGCTCGGCCCGTCTATCGGCCCTCGCCTAGTAACGCCTTCGCTAGCTCCGTTAACTATTTCTTCTTCGTAGTAAGCGCCGTAACCGCCTATATAAACGACTTCCTATCGAAAACGTAATCTAGATTAACCGCCGCGATAACCGCTAGTACGCAATATTTTAGAAAGGAAAACCGTCTAATATTAGAGAGCAGATAGTCTAGATTCGGAAGTACTATCGATAGGCTAGTAATAGTCTAACGCTATATAGTACTAAACTCGCTACCTAGCGTCTTCTACGATTGCGGGCGAGCTATTACCTCGAGTAATTCTAAATCGGATTCGTCTATATTATTAGCCGGAGGCAATAGTACTAAGCTCGCTATTAGCGTATCGTTAATACGACTACGGCCTAAGAATAACGGTACGTATCGCTATAATAGTTGTCGACCGGAGTCCGTTAATACGTAGTATAGTTCTATATCTAATCCGTCCTTAGTAAATATTAGGAAAGGCCGTATATGTCTATTCTTAGTAGCGTAGCTTAATACCGCCTAAACCTCGCCGGTACTTAAACTACCGTTAGTAGAAATAAGCGATAGCGCCTTGCGAAAGGTCTATCGAAGATTGCCTTCCGCCGTAGCGAGGATCGTAAAGCCCTCTAGCGTCTACGCTAGGTTAGTACTATATTCCTCTAGACGCGTTTATTACGGGTTAAGCGTAGCGTTATCTATCTCTCTACGATACTCGCCGATCTAATCCGCTATTATGTCTTCTCTACCTACCGAATCCTTTACTAGGCCCTCTAAATTCTCTAGCTTAGGCGTAGCTATACGTTCCTCGACCGTAGTATTAAGCGTTATATCCTTCTCGTTCGTTATATACTTAAGCTTAGACGCGAGCGTAGGAACCTCGATCGAAGGGTCTAAGGCTATATCCTCTCTACTCGTTACGTCCTTAGGCTCCGGCGTAGCTATACGATTCTCGACTGTTTCGTCTAATACCGTATCTTCTTTATCCGTTATATTATCTGCCTCCGGCGCGGCTATACGACTTTCGACCGTAGTATCTAATACTATAACCTCCTTATCTATTATATTATCTAGCTTAGGCGCGGCCGTATAATTCTCGACCGTAGTATCTAATACTATATCCTTATTACTTATCCTACTCTCTAGCTTAGGCGTAGGCGTTAAGCCGGTAATAAACAAGGACTATCCGGCCGATCCTAGACCGTCGGATAGTAGCGGTTCCCCGCGAGGAGCGTTAACCTTACTATTCCCTATCGCGGTATCCTAGGGTTCTCGATCCTCGCTTCTACGATATTCCTTAGCTATCGCTCCTTAGAGGAGGTCGAACGTATCGGCCTTACGGTATAGGTAAGACGCGCGCTATAAATCCGCCTCGAATAATATAACGTTTAGGCGCTTGTATTGCGATTAGTGCTATAGAAAATTTTGCTAAAAAGCTGCTACTTTACGTTCCCTACGACGGACGTAGTTATCGCGCTCGAAGGCTGTTTCTATTCGTCGTCGGTAATTAATAGAAAGCTCTCTTATCGTAGGATACCGGAAAGATCGATACTAAATAAGGGATAGCCTACGTCTACGTATAACGGTTGCCTAAGTAACGTAGTTACGATAACGATATAAGGGTACGCCTAGGCGGATTATAACTCCGAAGGAGGAGTCGCGCCGCAGAGCCGTATCGATTTGCGACAAACCGCGAGGGATTATCCGGCCTCGCCTTTATCGGCGGAGCTAGCAACCTCTAAAAAAGGCTAGCGCGCTCTCGTCCGCTTTACTACCCTATAGAGGGTACGGGATAGTAGGGCCTCCTCGAAAGGATAGGCGTTATCGTAGATTTTACGTAGATCGTCCGCGCCCGTTAAGTCGTCGATATTATACTATATATTATAGGCGCTCCTATACCCCTTCTACTTTACTAGGTATTAGAGAACGGGCTAGCCTCTCCGGATAACGGTCCTTCGCCCTAGAAAGCGCTCGATTTCGTAAGAATCGCCCTTATTACTAGAACCTAGACCGTCCTTAGCTACGATAGGCAGGGGCTCGTAATTAATAGTTCTCTTAAAAGGATCTAGGTCTTTAGGAGCTTTTTCTAACTACGAAACCGATATTACCGGATAGATACGCATTAATAGCGGTAACTCGAGACGGTAGGCTAGCCGTCCGATCCTCTCGAGAACCGTAAAAGGCCCTTTAAAACGGTAGCTAAACTTATACGACTAACTAGGCACTTCGTAACTATAGTATAGGCGAAGCATAATACGGTTACCTAGCTTAAGGAACAGGGGCTTATACTTGCTATTATACCGTTCTTTTATTTTTACGTTCGCCTAAGCAATCGCGTCCTAGACTTCCTTCTAGATACGACTACGCGCTACTGCCCTATTATACGGATAGTCGTATAGTATATCGAGCGAGTCGAGATTCGTCCTTATGCCCGTAGTAACCTCGTTCGGCGACTAACCGGTAGTCGTATTACGGGAGTTGTTAAGCGTAGCTTATAGCTATAAGATAAACGTCGTCTAATCCTCGCTAGGATAATCCGCTAACTAGTAACGAATTGCCGTCTCGACTGTTTAGTTAGTTCGCTCGGATTAACTATCGGTTTAAGGGTAGTAGGCCGTAGACGTAGCTAGCTTCGTACGTAGGCGCGAGAAAACGCCCTTAAAGAAGTCGCTTAGCTAGCGAGGATTACGATTAGTAATAAGCACTACCGGCATACTTATATCTATTAAGCAAAGCCTATCGATTAAAGCGATGCCCTAGTCGTAGGCCTTCTAGTCCTCTTTGCCTAGGACGACTACTACCCGCTTAGACGTCTTATAAGTAATCGTATATAGCGTATTAAATCTATCGGTCGTAACCGGTAAAGCGGTTACGAGATCTATCGTTATAGTATAGTATAGGCCCTCCGTATTCTAGATCGGGTAAAGCTCGCCGTAAGGAGCGTATCGGGGGGTACGTAAAAGGAGATACTAGTAATAATAATCTAAATAGAGGCGAAGGTAGCGAGCGAGTCGATATATAAAGAAGGAAGCTTAAATACGGTCGAAGACGCGCTAAAAGCCTTAGTAGTAACAGTTATCGTAAGCCTACTCGAAGATCTCGCCTATTAAGGCTCGAGAGATATAGAGTCGCTCGCGCCCTAAAGATTAGTTATAGAAATATAAGAGGCCGTCCCTCTCGAAGAATCGAATACCTAGCGGACTATTAAACTTATTACCTACGAATAGGTCCGGATTTTTGCTACCCTTATACCGAACTAGCGTTTTCGTTACCGAAGGTATATTAGCTCTCTCCGAATAGAGACGCTCTAAAGCATTCCGCGCCTACGCTTATCGAACTAGTCGCAAAACCCTAGACTAATATTCGTCGTTATTGTACGCTCGGTTTAACCGACGTCGGAAATCCGGATCTAGCTCTACTAATATCGTATAGATGTAAGAAGGGTATATTAGCAGGTAGATAGGGTAGTAGTAGGTACGAGTAGTATTCGATAAGGAGCTAGGAGGAGAGGGAGGAAGGTAGGCAAGTTAGCCTATTGCTAAGCGCTAAGCCCTGCCTAAGGCATTACGACCCTAGCTTTACTCGAGCCCGGTTACATATTAATTACATATAACCTCTTTAGTCCTAATATACGCTTCCCTTCTAAAGGCCGCGCCCTCGTAGCCGGTCTTTGTTCTAGTCTTAACCCCTGTTGCTACTAACTTAGCAGGTCTAATAGGCCGCTTAGTCCGCGCTGAATTAAACGCTTAACTACCGATTATATAACTATGTCAAACCTTACCTCTAATATAGTACAATGTCTAACTCTAACTACGCTATCCTTGTATATAATAAAGTAATATATAACTATAAGAATTGAGGACTATCGACTAATTACAATACGAGCGCACCTTCCCTACTATAATAGGTAGGTATACGGGGTATTGTAGCACTGCCCCCGTTCTGCGTAATATCGTACCGAGTTCTTTGCGTCTACTCTAAAAGACCTAGCTATATCCGCTTCCGAGGGTTGTCCGTTCCGAGGGTTGTTCTTATTATTACGAGGGCCATTATTTACTGTCGTAGTTTTACTAGCCCTAATTAGTTAGGTTTAGCAGCCTTCAAGTATTAACTAATCATCTCTTTTCAAAAAACTCAGTTCTTCTAGTTTCTATAGGTAAAGGCTATTGTAAGTGCAGCGGTAGAGGTTCGCCTCGCTTAAAGGGTTAGATAGATCGAGGAGTAACCTATTGTCCGCAAGATCGACCCCGGCTAGCTTAGCTCTATAGTTTTTGCCCTTAGTTAGTCTATTAGTCGCTTAATCTTTTAACTTAGTTACAAAGTTTTAATTAAACCTTTAACAGGCTTAAAGCTTTTAATCAAAGTTTTAATTAAAGGTGCCTTAGGCTCGTAGTGTAGGTAAGGTTGTATCTGTAGGCGTAGTAACAATAGCAAGTAATATTAATAATAGCAGCGCTAGTCGTCTTAGCGCTAACTTTACCTTGCTTTCGATTTCCTTCTTCGACTAACAATACACTCGGCAACACCGTTACTAATATAGCGGTGCCCTTCCTTTCTTAAACAGCAATATACTCCGCAATACCGTTACTAATATAGCCGCGCTAGCCATCTTCTAATACACCGTTATTCGTACGCGCGCGCGCATTCTCGTCGATTACCTAGGCCTCGAGGCCTCGGTAGAATAAAGGAACAAGAGGTAGAGTCTTTAAAAGAGCAGTAACTAATTAACGCGTCGTAGCGCGCTTGTTGACACTCGGTACGCGTTCACTATAGTAGTATAGTCTCATTGTCTCTTATTGCTAACAATTACTTGCCTCTAATTAGTTAGCTAATAGCACCCCGGGGGTAGTATTAATCCTAGGCCTTAATAGTAACATTATAAGCTTTTGGCCTTCTTCTTATTCTTTACGCTAGTCTAATACTTATCTAACAACTTAGTTATATCCTTAAAGGAACCTTTAGCTTCCTATAAGTCCTATTTAGGTAAATAGCCTTGCTATCTTAATAGGTACTCCTTCTTACCTTGCCTAGTCCGGTGCTTTAGAATACGTTCTATAGACTATAGCTCTTTACTATCCGCTAGTATATCTTCGTGTTTAGTAGGGGCTTTATCCCCTTCGCGTAGGTAGTACGGCTTGAGGAGGGATACATAGAAGGTATTATAGATGGTATAATAAGGTAGAAGCTACAACTAATAGGCCTGTATGCCCTTAGCCTCTCGAATGCGGAATAGGCTAATGTATCTTAGTGCGAGCTTAGGCCTTGTTTTGCTATTAGGTAATAGGTGCTTGCGGATACGGAGGTTCTTAGTGCTTAGTATAACTATGTCGCCTTGTTTAAAGGTTATTAGCGTATAGTGCTTATCGTAGTAGGTCTTTTAGTACTCTTAAGCCCTTATTAACTTCTCGGCTATCTTAGTATAGATTTCTCGCATCTTCTAAACCCTCTTAATAGCCGCTAGTGTTTCGGGTACTTAACGCGCTTCCCTTTCCTTACGCTCGGCCTCGAGCGATAGTAGGTCTTGTAGTATAGTAGCGTTCTAGCCTATTATAGCTATATATAGTAACACCTTAGTCGATAAGTAGACACTATTATTATACACGAATTTAGCTAGTTGTAGGAGGTTAACCTAGTCGTTAGGGTTCTCGTTAATGTAACTGCGCAGGTACTACTATAGGGTAGCATTCTGCCTCTCTGTTTGACCGTTAGTCTATAGATAGAAGGCTATTAATAGCCGATGCTTTAGTCTTAGTTACAAGCAAATCTCGCTCTAATAGTGAGATGTTAGTGTCGATCTACGATTAGACACTATCCCCTTAGGGGTCCCCTAATAGGTATAGAAGATATTGTTCTATAGCGCTTCTGCTATATTAATAGCAGTCCAATCTTTTCGAGCAGGAATGTAGCGAGCACCCTTAGTAAATCGGTCTATAATAACTAGTATAGCGTTAAAGACGTCTTTGCTTCCCCTTCGCTTAGTAGGGGGAAGACCTATAATAAAGTCTATCGTAAGCTCTACAAAAGGCTTCTTTAGAACAGGGAGTAAAGACAACTCGCTAAATAGTAAGTGCTTTAGTGCTTTAACTCGCTAGTATACTGCATAGGTCTGCATATACTCCTTTATATGCCGCTTACTATTTAGCTAGTAGTATATACGCGATAGTAACTCGTACGACCTCTCTATGCTATAGTAACTAGCGAGCTTACTATTATAGTGCCTCTTTAAAAGCTCTTGTCTAATCGATTGTTTAGCGGGGATATAATATCTGCCTTTGAACTTTAAGTAACCTTTGTCGTCGATCGACTAATTGTTATTACTCTTGCTAGATCGAGTCGCCCGCCTACTTACAAGCTTATTAATACGCTCGATAGCAAAGGCGTCCCTCTGCTAAGCACGCAATAGCTTATCTATAAACGATTGACTATCCCTATTTCCAAGGTTATTTAATAGTACCCTTGCTATTAAACGAGGTACGCATTATATACATCTAATAGCACTAGCAGCCGGAACTACTACAACCTCTTCTATAGTACTGTCGCTATATAGACTATTACTGTAGATAGCAATGTCCTTAATCGAGTTATTATAGCTCGAGCGATCTACGTCCTTCTTAACGTATACTAGAAGAACGACAACTCCGCTATAGTATTTGTTACCGCCGCGGGGTCCGGAAGTCCGCTTATCCTACGCTTGCTTATTAACAATACGGGCTATAGCAATCTTATACTACAGGGTTAGAAACAAAGAATTGATATGTTAGGTCTCGCTATCGTAATTAGGTCGCCTCGATAGGCTATTAGCAGGGTTACTTACGCCTAGCCGATATAATATATTAAAATCAAACCCGGCGAGGTAGACGGCCTATCTAGCCTGTCGACCTATAACCCTAGTAACCTTAGTAATGCTACGGAGGTTGTTATAGTCTGTATAGACCTGAATTGTATGCTAAGCACTATTAAGATAGTAGCGCTAATGCTTGAAGGCTTCGACAATAGCTAGGAGCTCTTACTCGTAGGTCTCGTAGCGACGCTCTATATCGATTATCTTTCGTAAAAAGAAGGCAATCGGGTGCTAATAGGTGTCGTCAGCCTATTGTAACATAATAGCTAATATAGCGAACTGTAAAGCGTTAGTCTCAATTCGGATCTGCTTACTTAGCACGAAATAGCGCAATAAGGGGACTTTAGTAAAGCGTTGCTTTAGACTATTAAAAGCGGCTTGTATTTTGTTAGTCTACCTAAACTCTCTAGAAGGGTTTGCCTTAATTTTAGTAAGCTCAGTTAGTAGTATTACATGCCTCGAATAACCCTTAATAAACCGACGGTAGAAGTTAGTAAAACCTAGGAACGATTGAAGCTCCTTAATAGACGTAGGAATAGGCTATTTAGTGATTGTTTTAATCCGATTAGGATTAGCCTTAATACTATTAGTTAATACGATGAAACTAAGGAAGGCTACCTCCTTAGCAGCGAAGGTGCATTTAGAAGGCTTGTAATACAGTCTATAGGCTCGTAGGCGGTCGAGGACCTTGCGGACTATAGCCTAGTACTCCGCAATGTTAGGTAAGTGTATATAAACTAAGATGTTATCTAGGTAAACTATACAGAGGTAATCTAATAGGCCTAATAGGGCCCGATTAATATAGGATTAGAATGTTGCAGGGGCGTTCGCTAGCCTAAATAGTATAACTAAATACTCGAAATAGCTATAACGAGTACGAAAGGCTATCTTCTATTCGTCGCCCTTGCGGATACGGATGCGATAGTACGCATCCTTAATGTCTAGTATAGTATAGTAGTAGGTACTAGAAAGGCGGTCGAGGGTCTTATTAATAAGCGGAAGTAGATAGCGGTCTTTAATAGTAACAGCATTAAGTCCGCGGTAATCGACGCATAAACGTAGGCTACTATCCTTCTTTAGAACAAACAGGATAGGTGCACTAGCAGGGCTGTTACTATACCGAATGCGGCTATTAGCTAGGTTTTCCTCTAGGTACTTACGCAATATAGCAAGCTCTCGCTTACTAAGGTTGTAGAGGGGGCTAAAAGGAACCTCTTTGCTCTCTATAATATTAATCTTATAATCCGTCTCTTTAAATATAGGCAATGTCGATGCTAAGTAGTGTTTGAATATATTAATGTAGGTCTCTCGGATAGGCTCTAGTATACGAGCAAGCTAATTAGGATTATTAGGGGGCATAGGTTCGTCGTTATTACTACCGAGCAGGTCGGTAGTCGGATTAGCTAAGGCAGGTATTAGGTTGCTAATAAACAGGACCCTAATATCGTTAGGGCACTCGCTAATATTAATGTATTTAATATCCTCTTTCCTAGCGATTCTAAATCGCTACTTCTAGAGGCCTAGGTCTATAGCTACAGCGTAGTACTTAAGAACAGGGTTGCTAATAACAATAGTAGCTCCCCTATATAGGTTGTCTATATCTACTACGTAGGCAGTAAAGTCTAGTAGGCGTTCATTTCCAAGGTCGTCCTTTAGAGCTATAGGAATATAGTAGGCCCTATAGGTTAAGTGCCGAGCGTTATTAAACTAAGCAAGGGTTAGCAGGTTAGTCTTCGGCAGTTGTCGAAGGTCTAATTGCTTAGCTAGGCGATAGCTAATAAGGGCGCTAACTGAATTTCCTAGATCTAGTATAACCTTAGTTTAATAGGTAGTACCCTTCGTGTCCTATACAAGGTAGGAGCGTATTATAGCTAGTACAATGTCGATAGTCTTACGCCGTATAAGGCTAATAGTTAGTACGGCGCTTACTCTTTTTTCGACTAATTGAAAGAGCCGACTAAGGTAGTATTAGCGGCTAAAAGGTGTTTCCTATGCTTAGCGGAAGCACGGTTAATTCGGGCCTAGTCCTTAGGTTTGTCGCATTAGCCTAGTAGATAGCTAGTGCTATTACAATTGAAGCACTTCAATCCGGTCGGGAGATTGTTGCTATAGCTATTATTGCTGCTATTGTTAGTCGAGCGGTTAGCATTATAGGGATACGAGCCCCTTCTACGGCCCCTATCGCGGCCCTCTCTATATAGCCGGCGGCTACGGCCTCTTCTACGATCGTTACTGTTCCTATTATCAGCATTATTGTCCTAGTAGGAACCTTAGTTTCCTCCGCGGCTACGGTTGCTATAGTTAGTACTAGCTAGTCGGATCCTCGATTCTAGTCGTTATTAGAGCTAAATAGCCCGTTCGGCTGTTTCTACTTCGACTATGAATTGAATGCGTATTAGATTAGCTTGTTCGAATACACAGCGACGGTCTAATTCGAGGATAAGTTCCTACCGCAATTTAGGGCGTATTTCGGAAATCTAGATAGAGTCGGTCTTAGCTAGCAAATCGTCCTCGAGGGTCTTTAAATAGGCCTCAAATAAGCGAGCCGATTGATTAGTCTTTTGTTTAGCTCGAAGGTACAGGTCCTAAGCATGTTGTTGCCTTAGTATAGGGTTTCTAAGGGTGTCTAGTATAATAGTCTTATAGGTTTGCTACTAAACAGCGGTCTGATTAGTAAGGGAGTTAAAGTAGTTATCCTAGGTACGTTTTAGGTCGCTATTAATGTATTGCATAGCGTAGACGACTAATAAGTAGTTATCTAGCAGCGCTCTTAGTGCATTGCGCTAGTTAAGCTCGCAGTTACGAATGTAATTATTATATTGCTTCCGACTAGAGCTATTAAACACGGTATAGTCCTTGAGTTTAGCATCCTTCTTTTAGACTAAAACGGGGTAAAGAAGGTCCCGCTATTAGTTTAGTTATCGGGGCTTCCTAAAGGCGACGGAGCTCGAGGAGATCATCCTTTAGCTATTATTCTTAACGTAGGGTAGTAAGCCTATTTTGAGTAGCTTTTTAAAGTCTCCCTAATAGTTAAGGGCTAAAGGCTAGTTAGCTATATCGTCGATTAACAATGTTGTTAAGAATGTCGTTAACAGGCAACTCTAGGTCGTTACCTAGAATTATAGGTTCTTCTTTAGTAGGCTCTCCGGCAGGCTCTTTAGTAGGAGGCACTTTAGTAGGTGCTCTAGTAGGCACTTTAGTAGGCACTTTAGCAGGCACTGTACTACTAGCATTGTCGTTGTTAGCGCTACTAGCGGCAGCACGGTTGTTGTTTCGTAATAAACCGGCTATTATTATAATAGGGGGTAATACTAATAATATATTATTAGCCCCTAAGATGCGGATATAGCGGAATTAGTGAATATTAGTCTAGTACGATTGACTTAGTATAATAGGCCGTATAGAAGGCCTTGCTTGATAATTAGTACGGTTGTTTCGATAGAATAGTACGTATAGGTCCCGTTCTTTAGGCGCAATATAGTTAGATTAGTCTTGTTCGTAGCTATACCGCTAAAAGCTTGAAATAAGGACTATCTAGCTGCTGCCCTTAAAGGGTAGATCGAATACTATATAAGAAGGGTATATTAGCAGGTAGATAGGGTAGTAGTAGGTACGAGTAGTATTCGATAAGGAGCTAGGAGGAGAGGGAGGAAGGTAGGCAAGTTAGCCTATTACTAAGCGCTAAGCCCTACCTAAGGCATTACGACCCTAGCTTCACTCGAGCCCGGTTATATATCAATCACGTATAACCTCTTTAGTCCTAACAATAGAAGTAGGCTACTTCCTCTAGATCGGCCGAAGAGGGCGTAACGTTAGTATAGTAAGAGAGCGGGTCTAAGTTCTCCTTATCCGGCGTTAACTTAGGCGACTCTGTATCCTCTAGAAGTCGACTAAGGGCGTCTAGAACTAGGTATATCCGCCCTAGACAGTAAACTATATTAACTCGATATTAGGAAAGGAATATCGATGCCCTTACTAATTTTAGGTTCTACTTGCCTATATCGGTAGTCGTAGTTATCGATACCGAGTTAGTAAGACCGACCGCGGTATAGTAGTCTATAAAGATAGTCGTCGGCCTTAATAAAGCATATATTAAATAGCCTACCTTCTTTACTATCTATACGATTCCCGAGTATTCGAGCTCTATCGGCTAATATCGTATCTTCTCCGCCTATAAAGGCGCCGCTATCTACGCGTAGTATAGGATATGTTGCCGCAACCAATTAGTTAGACCGAGATAATACTCTAGCTTCTATACGTTTTCTAGGAACTAAAGTAAGGTAATCGCTGCGATTTTCTCCTTACTCGTAGCTAGACCGAGGCCGCTAACGTACTAACCTAAAAGGGTCGTAGAGGGGAAGCCTAAGAAAGTCTTCTTCGGACTAATGCTAATCCTTACGGCGTCTAATCTCTAGAAGACCGCTTCTAGATAATCGAGATGCTTAGGCAACGTCTACGAAAACACTACGATATCGTCGATATAAGCTCGCGTAAAGCTACGATAGTCGCGAAGGATCTAATCTAGCTTCTACTATACGAATTAGACACTGTTCGAATATCCTATAATAGCGACCTTATACTATTCCTAGCTACGATAAGTATTAATCGTTAATTTATAACGATCCTCTAGTTTTACGCCCTATTAGTAGAAGAAGATTAGACAGTCTATAGTGCTAATATACTAGCACCCTACTAACTATATAAAGAGATCCGCCTAGAGCGGTATCTAATAGCTATCGGGGATCGTTACCTTATTTAAGGCGCGTATATCGACTACTACCCGCGGCTTATTAATTATACCGCCTTTACTATTAGTAACCTGCTTCTAAACTATAAACACTAGGAAGCTTAAAAGGGTAGGCTCGGTCGTATATTGCATTTTCCCTTAGCGGTACAAGTCGTTATATATCTTATCTACTACCTTACGGTCCCTCTTGCCTAGGTTAATTATATAGGGAGGTAGTAACAGATCTAAGTAGTTCGGTACTATAGAGATAGGTATATAATCGTACTCGGGAATATCGACTACCGTTTAGCGATCCGTAAAAAGCTCTAGGTACCGCTCGACCGCTATAGCGATTTAGTCTACCTAGTTATCGTTACCGTAGATCGTTACGCCTAATGCGTACCGGTATTCCTACTATATATTTAGTATATCCCGCGTAGCCGTAAAAGCGTTAGGACTCAATCCCGCTAGTCCGTAGTCGGCTACGTCGATATAGTAGGCCCCGGTAATAGTCCTATTACCTAACGAACCGAGTAGCTATCCGGCTCGAATCGTTACTAGAGTCGTCGTATCGTTACGAATGTATATATAAGAAAAATTAGCGTCTACGACCTAATTATACGCCGTTACTAATAGCGGAGCTTATAACGACAATCCCTATATATTGCTAGTTAGCTAGACTAAGAAACCGGCGTTAAGAATGAAATCCCGGCCTTTAGGGAGGTTACCGCCGTACTTAACTAGCGCGAGGGCGACCGTACGCGGCGCTAATGTTACGTCCTCCGCTAGCCTTATAGGGCGCTAAACCGACTTCCTTTTCTTACGCTTAATAGCTACTTTAAAGCGGGCGTTATCCTAACTAGCTATAGTAACCGTCCGTATAGGAATATCGATCTTTATTCCCTCTAGAGTAATCGTATCTATACCGACTAGGATTTTTGCCTTTAGTTTAGGAACTAGGTAAACCTTACGAGTTATTTGTACTAGGGAGACTATACTATCCGTCTTCGCTACTAGGACAAACATATCTAATACGACGTATTCCCCGGAGCGATACGCGCCGGCAATACCGCTAATTTCGATCGGTTTATATAGCTTACATATCTCTACGTCCGGGCGATAGCTTAAAACGAAGTCTTTTTCTATAATAGTAAGCGTATAGCTAGTATCTAGGTAGACCTATATAGATATACTAGATAGTAACAACCGAAGAGGGAAAGTTATATATTGCTAATTCCGGAATACGTAACCTTGCTAAGCTAACGGAGGCGCCTTCGACTAAATTACTTCTAGGTTTGCCGATACGCGTTTAATAATAGTAGAAAGCGTCGTCGCCCCTATATACTCCTTATAAATATACTAGTATAGAAGGTTACCTAACTTAAATCGCTACCTATAGACCTTATAAGCGTACTTCGTAGAGGTAAATAGTTAGATCGCCGCTAGTAGGGACGCTTTAGCCTATAGTACCGAGTTTAACGCTAATAGCGAGCAGTCGCCTATGCCCGCAAAGTAAGCTCCTAAGCCTAGATCGGAGTCGTATAGGTCGGTAAAGTAGTCGGCGTCTTCTCCGGCGTTACTAAAATAGCTATAATTATCCGCGTTAGTTCTCCTATTATCCTCCTAACTATCCTCCTAATAGCCGTCGTTAGCTTAGTTAGCATTATTTATAGTATCGCCTACTTTCTTACTATTATCGGCAAAGTTAGCCTACTTACGAGCTCGATCGTTACGCTTTCTATCCTATCGATTAAATAGGCGCGAATCGACTCGCTTTAAGTCTTTCGAGAGGAAGGTAGGGCTACTACCCTTCGATAGTCTTTTACTATTTCCTACCGGCGGTAGGCGATTCTACTAAGGGGCGTTAGGTAGGCGATTCTACTAATAGGCGTTAGTAAGGCGTAGTAGGTTCGGTCGGTCGATATCGCGGTTCTAGTAGTTAGAGGATGCTCTTACTAGAGCGAAGCTCGCTAGGGTATAAGAGGCGTTCCCTTTATATCGGTTCTACTAGGTAGCCTTACTAGCGCGGCTATTATTCCTAGTCGTAGCGTCTTAGCGACGATTAGACGAGGACGAAAGTATATACTCCTAGATTAATACCTACTTCTCGTAGTATATAACCTACTTATCGACCTTTATACGACGATTTAGCTTGTCTATATTTAATTAGAAGCGCGGGTCTATTCGACGATAAGCTTCTAAGAGCCGGTTCGATTTCCGTATATCGGTATCCTTAGCGAGTCGCACCGTCTTAATAATAAAGTCCGTTACTAAACGCCCTAAAGCGATATCCTACTAGTCGTAGCGTTACTTATCGAGGAGATCTATCGCCTTTATCGGAGGGACCTTCTATTTCTTACTAAGACAACGTTCCTAGCGCTTTAGACCGTATCTACCGCGGAGCTTTACTCGGTTACGGCTAGAAAGGTAACTATAATACTAACTAAGCGCTACCCTTCGAAAGTAAAGAGAGAGGTTAAAACGAACCGTCTCTCGCTCTATAATATAAGTATAATCCTTAGCCGCTTCGATAAAAGTATATACCAAACGGTATATTATCTTGTTTCCGACTAAAGCGTAGTCTCCCTCGCCGTAATCTATAACGCTAAGCAGAGGATCGAAGAACCTAAGATACGCTAGATCGAACTATAGCCGCTAGGGGCGGGCGTAGTGCCCCTAGATATAACTCGCTTTAGAAACTAGCGATTCCGCGACGTAGCCCCGATAATGCTAACGGTATCTACGACGGCGGGCGTATCTATAATAACTAGCATCTAAGGAGCTATCGTTATCCGATAAGGATTAATCGGAGTCGTCCGAATCCTTACTATCTAATAAGGATCTATCCTTACTTAGATTATCCCTATACCGACGGTGCTTCTAGCGTTACTTCTTACCTTCCTATAGTAGACCTAGTAAGTCTAATAGCGGAAAGGGCAAAGGCTAACCCTACGTCGGCTTACGAGAGGAATTACCCGGATCGAAGTTACTAGATAGCGGTAGTAGAGGATTGTTAGGAGGATTACTAGGTAGATTGCTAGGAGGATTACTAGGCGGATTACTAGGCAGATCGCCTAGCGTAAACCCGCCCCGACGTAAGCGGCTATGCCTATAGGCATTTATATATACGTCTGCCCTCTACTAGTAATCGTATTAACCTAGGTTCGGCTAGGGCGGACTTAGCTTACGCGTAGCCGATAGCAGTAAAATCGCCTATTCTATTAGAAAGTCTAATACGACTTCGTTAAGATAGACTCCTCTCTGTCTAGCTAATTCGCGAAGATAATTACGACGCTAACGGTTTTATTATATAGCGATATTCGCCCTATCGATCTCCTCGGTTATCTATAAGGCATCTACCGGGGTACGATATTAGAAACGACTACGCGGCTCGTTAGCCTATAGGTCGGCGAGGCCGTCGTTTATTAGAGGCAATTAACCGCGACCGATATCCTAGAACGGCGACGTCGATAGATCGGAAGGCCCGGTTAACAGTTCCTTAGGGGAAGTCTTAGGTAGAGGCCCCCTTAGCTTCTAAGGATTCTCGTCCGCCGGGTATCGTAGCTTAAGTAGCCTCTATAAGAAAACCGATTTAAGCGAGCTATTAGGCGAACTAGGACGCTGTTCCGGCGGCACGGTTGTTTCTACTATAGTAATAGGCGAAACCGTAGGCTGCGGTAGAACTTAAGCTAGTCGGGCCGGTAGGCGCTACTCTACTATAGGTAGTAGATAGATATCCGGGTAGAATTAACGGTAATAGCGTAAATCGCGTACCGTTAGGAGCGCGGCTTTAAGCTCCTTAACCGATTTAGTTAGAATTCCTTTATCTACTACCTACTACCCTAGGAAGTTGTAACCGTTAAAGGCGTCTAGGTAGAGTTCCTCGATTTTAGCCTACAGAGGCGGCGGATTTCCTACGAGCGGGTAATAGTATAGAACGTATAAGGTAAGTAAGTCGATTCGGCCGTACTTTGCCCTAAGCTAGGTCGCGAAGTTCTCGCTATAATCGACGTAGTTCTAAATATAGGAACAGATACGTAGGATATAGGGCTCTATATCTAGCAATCCGAGATTATAGTACTAAGGTAGCGGTTAAACCGCTAGCTTAGCTAATTTCGAGGCTTCTACCGGAGTTAGAAGCGAGTCCGAAGGAGCTATAGTAAGCGGGTAAACTATTAGTAAGAGGGTAGAGGCGAGATAGTCTCTAGACGGAGGACAATAACGGAGAACCGACTAAAGGCGGAGGAGCGTAGCTTATCGGGGCAGGTCCTCCTAGGGAAAGCGGCTACCCCTAGACCTAGGTATAGTAGGCAATTGCTACTAAAGGTAGAAACTACTACTACTGTCTCCTCGGGGTACTAATAGGATCGCCGATAAGGCGCTCGCGCGTCGGTAGGGTATAGTACAGAAGGGTAGTAAATCGAATAGGTACCGTCGTAACGGGTAGGAGTTAAATCGTAGTAATCGGCGGAAGATCGGTAGGACCCGTAGCTAATCGCGTCGATTCTCGTCGTAGCTATAATAACTGGGGTCGATTCGGGTAGAGGACTAGTAGTTAGTATAGAAGCTAACTAAGTGTTAAGCGAAGCTACTAAGTTACTAGGCATACGGTTATAGTACGAAGGTATCGTAACGGTTATACGGTATAAAAGTTAATATATTCTCTAAGGTACCGCGAGGCAAGCTATCTATATAATAGTCCTACTATTAGTAGTAATAGCGACCGTAGCGGTCGATAGTAACCGCTGCCTACTATCGTACATATAATAGTATTATATCGTAACACTCGGTAGTCGCTATTTATATAGCGTTTTATATAGTAGGCTCGACCGCTAAGCTTACTATCGCTTCTATAATATCCGCTATAGAGGGCGAGGTCTCTTTCGCGCCTCTTACTTCGCAAACCTTACTATATAACCCCTCCTCTTTAACCGTCGCCTTACTCTTGCCTTTCTAGGATTTCTTAGTCGATAGACTAGCAATTTAGCTAAGATTAACGCAGTATTAACTTAGTAGTACCCTAGTAGGTAGAGGTACTTGCGATAGTTATAGAGGTAGCGTCTTTACTAGCAATTCGAGGCTAAAGTAATCTTCTATAGTAAGGCGCGCGGCCTTAGCGCGTTAAGGACTACTAATATTATTAAGTCGCTTAAGGAAGCGCTTCTACGCGTATTATCGCTATTTAAATAGCGTCTATTTATTAGCGTAGCGCTCTTTAATAGTATATATCTAATAGCGAATATTGTCGCTATACTCGTAAACGCGCTCGTAGTATAAGAAGTCGGGTACGCTTAGCGCACTAATATCGTCGTAGAGCTCTTTAATAGTATACGAAGTCGTTGCTCGGTCGTAGATTAAGAAGCCGCCGCCGCCGTTATTATATTTAGCGTCTTTAAATATAAATAGCTAGCGCTAGAAGTCGTAGTCTTTAATTACATTCTAACCAAGTTAGAAATAGTAGTACTATAGGTTAGCGTAGGCAACTTAATATTGTAAATAGAATTTATATTCGCACGTTGTCTTATTACTAAGTAAGCGCGCCGCTATATAGTTAGGTTAAGTGCCGAGCTAGTATTACTTACCGATTAGTTATTGTAACTGCTATAGAAACTCTAGCAACTAGCGCTTTAGAAGGTCGTTGTCGCTAGTCGCTAACAGATAGATCTTGCTATTATTACTATCGGTATAATTAAGTAAGCGCTAGTTATATTCGCTATCCTTTATTTCTACGTATATTATAGTGCCGCGGAGTGTATATTCGCTAGCTATTCGCGCCTTATTCTCGCACTTGTATTTGTTATAACAACCTTCGAGAGCGTTAGTATCCTTTACCTATATTAGGATAGTAGAGTCTATACGATAATAGAGCGCCTAATAGCGAATATTATCCTTTAGCTCCTTCGTAATATATTCTAACCTCTTATTAAATTTATAATCCTTTAGAAGGCTTAGAATAGCGCTCTATAGGCTATCTATATAACTAGCGACGGAGCGCCTAAATTTAACAGCAGAATAGAGGTAGTAGCGCGACTTCTCGGCAGTCTCGCCTAAGAAGTGCTGTTTTATCGATCGTAGGAGGTAGATATAGTAAAGAAGATAGCTGGTTTTATATAGAGGTTCGAAGGCATCGTCGTCGGACTTAGAGTCCTTGATTTTAGTAGCTTCTATAGCTATTTCTAGAGTATTCTCGTCCGCCGGCAATGCTAGAGGCTATATTAATCGAATAGCGCGTCTCTCGGCTGCCGAGTCGTCTATAAGGAAGAAGTATAGTCTATAACTACGGCGGCCGCTAGACTATCGAATAATCTGTTTAAGACACGCTAATACGATATCGCTATTATTAGTAATACTTAGAAAGTGCGTAATAGGTCGCTAAAGGCCGTTATTGTCTCGTATTATTATAGTATATAAAAACTAGCCGAGATAGTTAGTTTTATAAGTCGCGTCTATAAGTGTAAGCTACCTACGCTATATAAGTAGCGCTAGTCGGTCTTTATAGACGTAAACAGTCGTATAGGTTCGCTTCTTGTCGACGGCGCGTATTACTAATACGTTAGCGGCGTAGAAGTTGTCTAAAGAAAGAAGAATTAGCTATTTGTTCGGATTTCGAAAATATAAACAAGTCGGAGGTTCGGTGTTCCTTACTAAGCTGCGCTAGAAGCCCGGCCCGCGCTAGATTTATTAGGATTAATTAGCTATTTTAATAATTATACGAAGTAAGTAGCTTTATCCGAGAATTCTCGGAACTCTAAGCTTTAGCTTTTTTGCTAATCGAATAGCGGAAACTGTAAGAATTTAGTCGCCTAGATAGACTACGAATTCGAGCCGAATTCGAGAAATAATCCGTAGATCTAATTAGCCGCTCGGAATACGGCGAGCGTAACCGAGCGGCCTATAATACTAATTCTAACCTTATCTTGTCTACTTACTTTGTCTTAGCTATAACAATAGCTCTTCTTATTAATCTTGCTAGCTACTAACCTAACTACCGAGGCGCGCGTCTTTATATATCGCTTAGTACGATTTGCTAGCGTTTTTGCAGTCGACTCGAGTTATATAGGCGCCGCTAGCGGCGATAAAGACTTCCTAGGCTCTAGTATCGTATCGAGCGCAAATAGTATTATATACTACTAATAGCTTATAGCCTTTGTATACCTAAAAAGCGGCGGCTATTATTAACGCGTCGTATCTCTTCTATAGGTCGAAGCGACGAATAGTATAGTACTCGGTATACTAAGTGTTATTATTACGCTATACTTTAATACTAATAACTTCTAGGTCCCTATTCTAATCGATGCGTTTAATAAACACTACCTATATCGTTACCTTATAACCTATTAGGACTAAAGAGGTTATACGTAATTAGTATATAACTAGGCCGAGTAAAGCTAGGGTCTTAGTGCCTTAGGCAGGGCTTAGCGCTTAGCGTTAGGCTAACTAGCCTGCCTTCCTCCCTCTCCTTTTAGATCTCTATCGAATACTATACTAATTTACGACCACCCTATCTACCTACTAATATAACCCTTCTTATATAGTATTCGATCTACCCTTTAAAGGCAGTAGCTAGATAGTCCTTATTTTAAGCTTTTAGCGGTATAGCTACGAAAACTATCGATTTAACTATATTACGCCCGAAGGACGGGACCTATACGTACTATTCTATTAAAACAACCGTACTAATTATTAAGCAAGGCCTTCTATACGGCCTATTATACTAAGTCAATCGCACTAAGCCGATACCTACTAATTCCGCTATATCCGTATCTTAGGGGCCTATAATACATTATCGGTACTACCCCTTATTGCAATAGCCGGCTTATTACGAAGCAATAATAACCGCGGCGCCGCTAGCAGCGCTAGCAATAACAACGCTAGTAGTACAGTTCCCGCTAAAGTGCCTACTAAAGTGCCTACTAAAGAGCCTACTAGAGGACCTACTAAAGAAGAACCTGTAATTCTAGGTAATAATCTAGAATTGCCTATTAGCGACATTCTTAATAACATTGTTAATCGACGATATAGCTAACTAGCCTTTAGCCCTTAACTATTAGAGAGACTTTAAGAAGCTACTTAAAACAGGCTTACTGCCCTACGTTAAGAACAATAGCTAAAAAATAACCTCCTCGAGCTCCGTCGCCTTTAGGAAGCCCTAATAACTACTACTAAACTAATAGTAGGACCTTCTTTACTACCTATCTAAAAGAAGGATACTAAACTCAAGGACTGTACTGTGTTTAATAGCTCTAGTCGAAAGCAGTATAACGACTATATTCGTAACTGTAAACTTAACTAGCGTAATATACTAAGAGCGCTACTAGACGACTATTCCTTAGTCGTATACGCTATGCAATACATTAATAGCGACTTAAAGCGTATATAGGATAACTACTTCGACTCCCTTAACGATTAGACTACTATTTATTAGCAGACCTATAAAACTATTATACTAGACACCCTTAGAAACCCTATACTAAGACAATAATATGCCTAGGACTAGTATCTTCGAGCTAAACAAAAGACTAACTAGTCGGCTCGCTTATTCGAGGCCTATTTAAAGACCCTCGAGGATAACCTTCCGGCTAAGACTAATTCCATATAGATCTCCGAGATACGCCTAAAACTTAGATAGGAGCTTATCCTCGAATTAGACCGCCGTCGTATATTCGAATAAGCTAACCTAATACGTATTTAATTTATAGTCGAGGTAGAAACAGCTAAACGAGCTGTTTAACTCTAATAAAGACTAGAATCGAGGATCCGACTAACTAGTACTAACCGTAGCAACTATAGTAGCCGCGGAGGAAACTAAGGTTCCTACTAGGACAATAATGCTAACAATAGGAACAGTAACGACCGTAGAAGAGGCCGTAGCCGACGGCTATATAGAGGAGGCCGTAATAGGGGCCGTAGAAGGGGCTCGTATCCCTATAGTACTAATCGCTTAACTAATAATAGTAGCAATAGCGGCTATAGCAATTCCCTAACTAGATTGAAGTGCTTTAATTGCGACAGTACTAGCTATCTACTAGGCTAATACGACAAACCTAGGGACTAGACCCGAATTAACCGTACTACCGCTAAGTACCGGAAAACCCTTTTAGCCGCTAATGCTACCCCTATAGGCTAACCTTCGAAAAAGGAATAAGCGCCGCACTAACTATTAGCCTTATACGGCGTAAGACTATCGACATTATGCTAGCTATAATACGCTCCTGCCTTATATAGGACACGAAGGGCACTAACTATTAAACTAAGGTTACGCTAGATCTAGGAAATTTAGTTAGTGCCCTTATTAGCTATCGCCTAGCTAAGCAATTAGACCTTCGACAATTAAATAGGGCTAACCTACTAACCCTTGCTTAGTTTAATAACGCTCGGCACTTAACCTATAGAGCTTACTATATTCCTATAGTTCTAAAGGACGACCTCGGAAATAAACGCCTACTAGATTTTACCGCCTACGTAGTAGATATAGACAGCCTTCTATCCGATATTGTTATTAGCAACCCTATTCTTAAGCACTACGCTGTTACTATAGACTTAGGCCTTTAATAGTAGCGATTTAGAATCGCTAGGAAAGAGGATATTAAGCATATCGACGCTAGAGAGTGCCTAGACGATATTAGGGTCCTGTTTATTAGCAACCTAATACCCGCCTTAGCTAATCTAACTGCCGACCTGCTCGGTAGTAATAACGATAAACCTGTGCCCCCTAATAGTATAGGCCCCGATTAGCTCGAGCGTATACTAGAGCCTATTTAAGAGACTTATATTAATATATTTAAATACTACTTAGCATCGACATTACCTATATTTAAAGAGACAGACTATAAGATCGATATTATATAGGGCAAGGAGGTCCCTTTTAGGCTACTCTATAACCTTAGTAAAAGAGAGCTTGCTATATTACGTAAGTACCTAGATAAGAACCTAGCTAATAGTCGAATTCGATATAGCAACAGCCCTGCTAGTACGCCTATCTTGTTTGTTCTAAAGAAGGATAGTAGCCTACGCCTATATATTAATTATCGTAGGCTTAATGCTGTTACTATTAAAGACCGCTATCCACTTCCGCTTATTAATAAGACCCTCGACCGCCTTTCTAGTGCCTACTACTATACTATATTAGATATTAAGGACGCCTATTACCGCATCTGTATTCGCAAGGGCGACGAATAGAAGACGGCCTTCTATACTCGTTATAGCTATTTCGAGTACTTAGTTATACTATTTAGCCTAGCTAATGCCCCTACAACCTTCTAGTCCTATATTAATAGGGCTCTATTAGGCCTATTAGACTACCTCTATATAGTTTACCTAGATAACATCCTAGTTTACACCTATTTACCTAACATTACAGAACACTAGGCTATAGTACGAAAGGTCCTCGACCGCCTATAGGCCTATAGCTTATATTGCAAGCCCTCTAAATGCACTTTTGCTACTAAGGAGGTAGCCTTCCTTAGCTTCCTCGTATTAACTAAGGGTGTTAAGGCTAATCCCGATCGGATTAAAACAATTACTAAATAGCCTATTCCTACGTTAATTAAGGAGCTATAGTCGTTCCTTAGCTTCGCTAATTTCTATCGTCGCTTTATTAAGAGCTATTTACGGTATATAATGCCCCTAACTAAGCTTACTAAAACTAAGGCTAACCCGACTAGAGAATTCAAATAGACTAATAAAGCACAAGCCGCTTTTAACGGCTTAAAGCAACGCTTTACTAAAGTCCCCTTATTGTACTATTTCGTACTAAGCAAACTAATCCGCATTGAGACTAACGCTTTATAGTTCGCTATATTAGCTATTATATCCTAACAATCGGATAAAGACTATTACTAGCACCTAATTGCCTTCTTCTTACGAAAGATAATTAATACTAAGCGTCGCTACGAGACCTACGAGCAAGAGCTCTTAGCTATTATCGAGGCCTTTAAGTATTAGAGGTACTACCTCGATAGGGCTTAATATACAATATAGGTCTATATAGACTATAACAACCTCCGTAGCATTACTAAGGTTACTAGGGTTATAGGTCGATAGGCTAGATAGGCCGTCTACCTCGCCGGGTTCGATTTTAATATATTATACCGGCTAGGCGTAAGTAACCCTACCGATAGCCTATCGAGGCGACCTAATTACGATAGCGAGACCTAATACATTAATTTATTGTTTCTAACCCTGCAGTATAAGATTGCTATAGCCCGTATTATTAATAAGTAAGCGTAGGATAAGCGGACTTCCGGACCTCGCGGTAGCAATAAATACTATAGCGGAGTTGTCGTTCTTCTAGTATACGTTAGAAAGGACGTAGATCGCTCGAGCTATAATAATGTGAGAAGGGTTATGTTAGCAGGTAGATAGGGTGTAGGTAAATTAGTATAGTATTCGATAGAGATCTAAAAGGAGAGGGAGGAAGGTAGGCAAGTTGGCCTAACGCCAAGCGCTAAGCCCTACCTAAGGCACCGAGACCCCGGCTTTACTCGGCCTAACTACATGCCAATTACGTGTAGCCTCTTTAGCCCTAATATACGCTTCCCTTCTAAAGGCCGCGCCCTCGTAGCCTATCAATCTCGACCTCTATTGCTACTAACTTAGCAAGTCTAATAGACTGCTCAGCTCGCGCTAAATTGAACACTTAACCACCTAATTATGTAACTATGTTAAACCTTACTTTCTAATACAACGTCTAACTCTAACTGCGCTATCCTTGTATATAATAAAGTAAAGGGACATAAAGCTATAAGAATTGAGGGCTATCGACCAATTACAATACGAGCGCGTCTTTCCTACTATAATAGGTAGACGTACGAGGTATTGCAGCCCTGCCTCCGCTCTAAGTAATGTCGTACCGAGTTCTTTACGTCTACTCTTAAAAGACCTAGCAATATCCGCTTCCGAGGGTTTGTTCGCTTCCGAGGGTTATTGTTCTTATTGTTCGTAGTTTCGCTAGCCCTAATTGGCTAGGTTTAGCAGCCTTTAAGTGTCAATCTTATCTTATCTTTTCAAAAAAATACAGCTCGTCTAGTTTCTATAGGTAAAGGCTATTATAAGTGCAGTAGTAGAGGTTCGCCTCGCTTAAAGGGTCGGAAAGATCGAGGAGTAACCTATTGTCCGTAAGATCGACCCCGGCTAGCTTAGCTCTATAGTTTTGCCCTTAGTTAGCTAGTCTATTAGTCGCTTAATCCTTTAAGCGGCTTAAAGTTTTAATCAAAGTTTTGATCAAAGTTTGATTAAGGTGCCTTAGGCTCGTAGTGCAGGTAAGGTTGTGTCTATAGGCGTAGCGACAATAGCAAGTAATGTTAACAATAGTAGCGCTAGTCGTCTTAGCGCTAACTTTACCTTCTTTAACTAATAACAACTCGGCAATACCGTTACTAATATAGCGGTATCCTTCCTTTCTTAAATAGCAATACACCTCCGCAATACCGTTACTAATATAGCCGCGCCGGCTATCTTCTAATACACCGTTATTCGTACGCGTGCGCGCGTATTCTCGTCGATTGCCTAGGCCTCGAGGCCCCGGTAGAATAAAGGAACAAGAGGTAGAGTCTTTAAAAGAGCAGTAACTAATTGACGCGTCGTAGCGCGCTTATTAACACTCGGTGCGCGTTCACTATAGTAGTGTAGTCTTATTGTCTCTTATTGCTAACAATTGCTTGCAGCTAATTAGTTAGCTAATAGCACCCCGGGGGTAGCATTGATCCTAGGCCTTAATAGTAATATTATAAGCTTTTAGCCTTCTTCTTATTCTTTACGCTAGTCTAATACTTATCTAACAACTCGGTTATGTCCTTAAAGGAACCTTTAGCTTCCTATAAGTCCTATTTAGGTAAATAGCCTTGCTACCTTAATAGGTACTCCTTCTTGCCTTGTCTAGTCTAGTACTTTAGGATACGTTCTATAGACTACAGTTCTTTACTATTAGCTAGTATATCCTCGGATTTAGTAGGTGCTTCATCCCCTTCGCGCAGGTAGTACGGCTTAAGGAGGGATACATAGAAGGTGTTATAGATGGTATAATAAGGTAGAAGCTATAACTGATAGGCCTAGGTGCCCCTAGGTTCTCGGATACGGAAAGGGCTAATATACCTTAGTGCGAGTTTGGGCCTTGTTTTGCTATTAGGCGAGGGGTGTTTACGGATACGGAGGTTCTTCGTGCTAAGCATAACTAGGTCGCCTTGCTTGAAGGTTATTAGAAGGTAGTGTTTGTTATAGTAGGCCTTCTAATAGGCCTAGGCCTTTGCTAGTTTGTTAGCTATCTTGGCGTGAATTTCTCGTATCTTTTAAACCCTCTTAATAGCCGCTAGTGTCTTAGGTTAACCCGCTTCCCTTTCCTTGCGCTCGGCCTCGAGCGATAGGGGGTCTTATAGTAGCGTAGGGTTGCTTCCTATTATAGCGAAATAAGGCGACACCTTAGTAGATAAGTAGACACTATTGTTGTATACGAATTCGGCTAGTTATAGGAGATTGACCTAGTTATTAGGGTTCTTATTAATATAGCTACGCAGGTACTGCTATAGCGTAGCATTCTGCCTTTCGGTCTAACTATCTATTTGTAGATAGAATGCTATAGACAGGCGATGCTTAAGTCTTAGCTATAGGCAAATCTTACTCTAATAATAAGATGTAAATATCGAGCCTCGGTTAGAGACTATCCCTTTAGGGGTCCCCTAATAGGTATAGAAGATGTTGTTCTATAGCGCTTCTGCTATATTAATAGCAGTCCAATCTTTCCGCGCCGGGATGTATCGAGCGCCCTTAGTAAACCGGTCTATAACGACTAGGATAGCGTTAAAGATGTCTTTACTTCCTCTTCGCTTAGTAGGGGGAAGACCTGTAATAAAATCCATTGTAAGCTCTACAAATAGCTTATAAGGGATTGGCAATAAGGACAACTCGCTAAAAGGCTAATACTTTAGTACCTTAATACGTTAATATACGGCATACGTGTTTACGTAGTCCTTTATGTCCCGCTTACTATTTAGCTAGTAGTATATGCGCGATAGTAGCTCGTACGACCTCTCTATACTATAGTAACCGGCAAGCTTACTATTATAGTGTCGCTTAAGAAGTTCTTGTCTAATCGATTGTTTAGCGGGGATATAGTATCTGCCCTTAAACCTTAAGTAACCTTTGTCGTCGATCGACCAATTACTCTTGCTAGATCGAGTCTTTCGCCTACTTACAAGCTTGTCTATACGTTTAGTAGCAAAGGCGTCCCTCTGCTAAGCCCGTAACAGCTTATCTATAAACGATTAACTATCCCTATTTGCAAGGTTATTCAATAGTACCCTCGCTATTAAACGAGGTACGTATTGTATATATCTAATAGCACTAGTAGCCGGATTAACTGTAGCAGTGCTATCGCTGTTACTGTATATAGCGATATCGACTAGGGAGTTATTATAACTTCTCCTATCTATGTCCTTGATACGCACTGTTAATATAGCAAGAGCATTAATATACTTTAAGCCGTCGCGGAGTCCGGTAAGCCGCTTATCCTACGCTTGCTTATTAATAATACGGGCTATAGCAATCTTATACTACAGGGTTAGAAACAATGAATTGATAGATTGCTAAGTCCCGCTATCGTAATTAGGTCGCCTCGATAGGCTATTAGTAGGGTTGCTTACGCCTAGCCGATATAACACATTAAAATCAAACCTAGCGAGGTAGACGGCCTATCTAGCCTGTCGACCTATGACCCTAGTAACCTTCGTAATTCTACGGAGGTTGTTATAGTCCGTGTAGACCTAAATAGTATACTAGGCACTATCGAGATAGTAGCGCTAGTGCTTGAAGGCTTTAACAATAGCTAAGAGCTCTTGCTCGTAGGTCTCGTAGCGACGCTTAGCATTAATTATCTTCCTCGAGAAGAAGGCAATTAGGTGCTAGTAATAGTTATTATCTAATTGCTAGGATATAATAGCCGATATAGCGAACTGTAAAGCGTTAGTCTCAATTCGGATCTGCTTGTTTAGTACGAAATAGTGTAACAAGGGGACTTTAGTAAAGCGCTGCTTTAGACCGTTAAAAGCGGCTTGTGCTCTATTAGTCCATTTGAACTCTCTAGTCGGGTTGGCCTTAGTTTTAGTAAGCTTAGTTAGGGGCATTACGTGTCGTAAATAGCCCTTAATAAAGCGACGATAGAAGTTAGCAAAACCTAGGAATGATTAAAGCTCCTTAATGCTAGTAGGCGTTAGCTACTTAGTAATAGTCTTAATCCGGTTAGGATTAGCCTTAATACCCTTAGTTAATACGAGGAAGCCGAGGAATAATACCTCCTTAGTAGCAAAGGCGCATTTAGAAGGCTTGCAATACAAGCTATAGGCTCGTAGGCGGTCGAGGACCTTGCGCACTGCAGCCTAGTGCTCCGTAATGTTAGGAGAGTATATATAAACTAGGATGTTATCTAGGTAAACTATATAGAGGTGATCTAATAGGCCTAATAGGGCCCGATTAATATAGGACTAGAACGTTATAGGGGCATTAGCTAAGCCGAATGGTATAACTAAGTACTCGAAATGGCTATAGCGAGTACGGAAGGCTGTTTTCTATTCGTTACCCTTACGAATGCGGATACGATAGTACGCATCCTTAATATCTAGTATAGTATAGAAGTAGGTACTAGAAAGGCGATCGAGGGTCTTATTAATAAGAGGAAGTAGACAGCGATCTTTAATAGTAACAGCATTGAGCCTACGATAATCGATATAGAGGCGCAGGCTACTATCCTTCTTTAGTACGAACAGGATAGGGGTACTAGCAGGGCTGTTACTATACCGTATCCGGCTATTGGCTAGGTTTTCCTCTAGGTACTTACGCAATACAGCAAGCTCTCGTTTACTAAGGTTGTAGAGGGGTCCAAAAGGGACCTCTTTACCCTCTATAATATCAATCTTATAATCCGTCTCTTTGAATATAGGCAATGTCGATGCTAAGTGGTGTTTGAACACATTAATATAGGTCTCTCGAATAGGTTCTAGTATACGCTTAAGCTGTTTAGGATCTATGCTATTAGGGGGCACTAGTTTATCGTTATTACTACCGAGCAGGTCGGTAGTTAGATTAGCGGAGGCAGGAGTTAGGTTGCTAATAAATAGGACCCTAATATTATTAGGACACTCGCTAATGTCGATGTGTTCAATGTCCTCTTTCCTAGCGATTCTAAATCGCTATTATTAACTGCCTAAGTCTATAACTACAGTATAGTACTTAAGAATAGGGTTGCTAATAACAATATAAGATAGGAGGCTGTCTATATCTACTACGTAGGCAGTGAAGTTTAGCAGGCGTTTATTGCCGAGGTCGTCTCTTAGGGCTATATAGATATAGTAGGCTCCGTAGGTTAAGTGCCGAGCGTTATTAAACTAAGCAAGGGTTGGTAGGTTAGTCCTAGGCAGTTGTCGAAGGTCTAATTGCTTAGCTAGGCGATGGCTAATAAGGGCACTAACTGAATTTCCTAGGTCTAGCGTAACCTTAGTTCTATAATTGTTGCTATACGAGTCCGATACGAGATAGGTACGTGTAATAGCTAGCACAATATCGATAGTCTTACGCCGCACAAGGCTAACAGTTAGTGCGGCGCTTATTCTTTTTTCGAATAGTTAGAAGGGCTAATAGGGGTAGCATTAGCGGCTAAGAGGTGCTTTCGGTATTTAGCGGCAGCACGGTCGACTCGGGCCTAGTCTCGAGGCCTATTATATTAGCCTAGTAAATAAGTAGTACTGTCACAATTAAAGCACTTATATCTAGTCGGGGCACCGCTAGGTCCGCTCGAATTGGTACTAGAATTAGATAAACGATTAGGGGTATATAGAAATAAGCCCCTTCCTTGTCCTCTTCCTCGCTAGGGGTTTCTACCGCGGTATCGGCCCCTGCCTCTTCTACGTTAGTAGTCGTTGCTGTTTCTATTGTTAGCAGTGTTCGTTTAGGGAGTACTTCCTTAGTTGCCGCTACGGCTACGGTTGTTAGCGGCTAGTCGTATCTTAGATTCCAACCGTTGCTAAAGCTATACTATACGCTCTATAGTTTCGACTTCAACTATAAACTAAATGCGTATAAGGTTAGCCTGTTTAAACACACGGCGGCGGTCTAATTCGAGGACCAATTCCTATCTTAGTTTAGGGCGTATTTTAGAGATCTAGATAGAATTAGACTTAGCCGGAAGGTCGTCCTCGAGGGTCTTTAAATAGGCCTCAAACGAGCGAGCTGTCTAATTAGTCTTTTGCTTAGCCCGAAGGTACTGGTCCTAAGCGTATTGTTGCCTTAGTATAGGGTTTCTAAGAGTGTCTAGTATAATAGTCTTGTAGGTTTTCTACTAAACAGTAGTCTAATTATTAAGGGAATCGAAATAGTCGTCCTAGGTACGCTTTAGGTTACTATTGATATACTATATAGCGTAAACAACTAAGGAATAGTCGTCTAGAAGAGCCCTTAGTGCATTTCGCTAGTTGAGCTTACAATTACGTATATAGTCGTTATATTGCTTTCGACTAGAGCTATTAAACACGGTACAGTCCTTGAGTTTAGCATCCTTCTTCTAGACTAGGACTAATAGTAAGGAAGGCCCTACTGTCGGCTTAGTATTAGTTATTAGGGCCTCCTAAAGGCGGCGAATTTCGAGGAGGTTATCCTTTAGCTGTTGTTCTTAACGTAGGGCAGTGAGCCTGTTTTAGGTAGCTTCTTAGAGTCTCCCTACTAGTTAGGGGCTAAAGGCTAGTTAGCTATATCGACGGTTAACAATATTGTTAAGAATGTCGTCGACAGGCAATTCTAGATTATTACCTAGAATTACAGGTTCTTCTTTAATAGGCTCTCCGGTAGGCTCTTTAGTAGGAGGCACTTTAGTAGGCACTGTGCTACTAGCGTTGTCGTTGCTAGCGCTGCTAGCGGTAGCACGGTTATTGTTGCTTCGTAATAAGCCGGCTATTATTATAATAGGGGGTAACACTAATAATGTATTGTAGGCCCCTAAGATACGGATATAGCGGAATTAGTAGATATCGGCTTAGTGCGATTAACTTAGTGTAATAGGCCGTATAGAAGGCCTTGCTTAATAATTGGTACGGTTGTTTCGATAGAATAGTACGTATAGGTCCCGTTCTTCGGGCGCAATATAGTTAGATTAGTCTTATTCGTAGCTATACCGCTAAAAGCTTAAAATTAGGACTATCTAGCTGCTGCCCTTAAAGGGTAGATCGAATACTATATAAGAAGGGTTATATTAGTAGGTAGATAGGGTGTAGGTAAATCAGTGTAGTATTCGATAGAGATCTAAAAGGAGAGGGAGGAAGGCAGGCAAGTTAGCCTAACGCTAAGCGCCAAGCCCTGCCTAAGGCACCGAGACCCCGGCTTTACTCGGCCTAACTATATGCCAATTACGTGTAGCCTCTTTAGCCCTAACAAATAACTCGATTAAAGACATTGCTATCTATAGTAATAGCCTATATAGCGATAGTACTATAGAAGAGGTTATAGTAGTTCCGGCTGCTAGTGCTATTAGATATATATAATACGTACCTCGTTCGATAGTACGGGTGCTATTAAATAACCTTGTAAGCGAGGATAGTTAATCGTTTATAGATAAGCTATTGCGTACTTAGCAGAGGGACGCCTTTGCTTTTAAACGTATTAATAGGCTTGTAAGTAGATAGGCGACTCGATCTAGTAAGAGTAACTAGTCGATCGATAACAAGGGTTACTTAAAGTTTAAGAGCAGATACTATATCCCCGCTAAATAATCGATTAGATAAGAGCTTTTAAAGCGACACTATAATAGTAAGCTTGCTAGTTACTATAGTATAGAGAGGTCGTACGAGTTACTATCGCGCATATACTACTAGCTAAATAGTAAGCGGCATATAAAGGAGTATATATAGACCTATACAGTATACTAGCGTATTAAAGCACTAAAGCACTTACTATTTAGCGAGTTGTCTTTACTTCCTATTCCTAGGAAGCTATTTACAAAGCTTATAATGGATTTCATTATAGGCCTTCTACTTACTAAACGTAGAGGCAGTAAGGATATATATAATGCTATCCTTATTATAGTAGATCGATTTACTAAAGGCGCTCGATATATCCCGGCGCGGAAGGATTAGACTACTATTAATATAGCAGAAGCGCTATAGAGCAACATTTTCTATACCTATTAGGGAACCCCTAAAGGGATAGTGTCTAATCGTAGATCGATACTAACATCTTACTATTAGAGCGAGATTTGCTTATAGCTAAGACTAAAGTATCGGCTATTAACAGCCTTCTATCTATAGACTAACGGTCAAATAGAGAGGCAGAATACTACCCTATAGCAGTACCTACGCAGCTATATTAATAAGAACCCCGAGGATTAGGTTAACCTCCTATAGCCTACAGAATTCGTATATAACAATAGCGTACACTTATTAACCAAGGTTTTACTATATATAGCTATAATAGGCCAAAATGCTGCCTTACTATAAGATCTATTTACCTCGCTCGAGGCCGAGCGTAAGGAAAGGGAAGCGCGTTAAGTACTAGAAACACTAGCGGCAATAGAACGTATTAAGAAGATGCGAGAAATCTATACTAAGATAGCTAAGAAGCTAACAAAGGCCTAAGAATACTAAAAGGCCTACTACGATAAGCGCTATACGCTAATAACCTTCAAATAGGGCGATATAGTTATACTAAGCACTAAGAACCTCCGTATCCGCAAACACCTATTACCTAATAGCAGAATACGACCTAAACTAGCACTACGGTTTATTAGCCCCTTCCGAATCCGAGAGCCGAAGAGCAATAGCTAGGCCTACTAGTTATAGCTTCTACCTTATTACACTATCTATAACACCTTCTATATCTCCCTCCTTAAACTATACTACTAGCGCGAAGGCGACGAAGCGCCTACTAAGTTAGAAGAAGTCTTAGCTAATAGTAAAGAGCTATAGTCTATAGAACGCATCCTATAGTACCGGACTAAGAAAGGCAAGAAGGAGTACCTATTAAGATAGCAAGGCTATTTACCTAAATAAGACTCGTAGGAGGCTAAAGACTCTTTTAAAGATATAACTAAGTTGTTAGATAAGTATTAGACTAGTATAAAGAATAAGAAGAAGGCTAAGGGCCTATAATGTTACCTAGGAACAATGCTACCCCCGGGGTGCTATTAGCTAACTAATTAGAGGCAAGCAATTGTTAGCAATAAGGGACAATAAGACTATACTACTATAGTAAACGCGCACCGAGTGTTAATAAGCGCGCTATAACGCGTTAATTAATTACCTGCTCTTCTAAAAGATCTCTACCTCTCTACTACCGAGCCCTATAGGTCCCCCTCTTATTTATTTATTCTATCGAGGCCTCGAGGCCTAGGTAATCGGCGAGGATAGCGCGGCCGGCGCGGCTATATTAGTAACGGTGTTACGGAGTATATTGCTATTCGAAAGAGGAAGACGACGCGACTATATCGGTAACGGTGTTACTAATATTATTATTAGTTAAAGAAGGAAATTAGAAGAAGGTAAAGTTAGCGCTAAGACGACTAGCGCTACCGTTATTAACATTACCTACTCGCTACTATTATTAAACCTGTTAAAGGTTTGATTAAAACTTTAAGGCCGAGTTAAAACTTTAAGCCGCCTAAAAGATTAAGCGACTAATAGACTAACTAAGGGCAAAAACTATAGAGCTAAGCTAGCTAGGGTCGATCTTGCGGATAATAGGTTACTCCTCGATCTTTCTAACCCTTTAAGCGAGGCGAACCTTAACTACTACACTTATAATAGCCTTTACCTATAGAAACTAGACAAGCTATGTTTTTTCTAAAAAGATAAGATAAGATTGACAATTGAAGGCTACTAAACCTAACTAATTAGGGCTAGTAAAACTACGATAGTAAATAATAGTCCTCGTAATAATAAGAATAATAACCCTCGGAAGCGGACAAACCCTCGGAAGCAGACATTGCTAGGTCTTTTAAAAGTAGACGTAAAGAACTCGGACAACCTTACTTAGAACGGGGGCAGTACTACAATACCCCGTATACCTACCTATTATAGTAAGGAAGGTACGCTCGTATTATAATTAGTTACTAGCCTTTAATTTATATAGCTATATAACCCCTTATTGTTACTATAGTAGCAGTAATAGCGCAGTTAGAAGTTAGACATTGTCGGAGGTAAGGTTTAATATAGTTATATAATTAGATAGTTAAGCGTTTAATTTAGCGCGGCTAAATAGCTTAGTTAGTTTGCTAAGTTAGCGGTAACGGAGATTAGGTTGTAATATAAATAGGCTACGAGGGCGCGGCCTTTAGAAGAGAAGCGTATATTAGGACTAAAGAGGTTACACGTAATTAGCATATAACTAGGCTAAGTAAAGCTAGGGTCTCGGTGCCTTAGGTAGGGCTTAGCGCTTAGCGTTAGGCTAACTAGCCTACCTTCCTCCCTTTTCTTTTAGATCTCTATCGAATACTATACTAATTTACGACTACCCTATCTACCTACTAATATAACCCTTCTTATATAACCGCGCGCTTTATCGATCTTCTTCGGCCGTAGCTTCTTATTATAACCTTACGTCGTCGCCTACTTTCTACTATTTCTATATACCTACTACTCTAATAATAACTTAGTACTTAGCTCGCGGTAAGCCTCCTTACGATACTAAAAGTTAGACTAATATAGCTATAGTTAGCGCTACGTAGCGATAGTAAATATTAACTTAGCGGGTAGCTCGATTATCGCCTAGCGCTAGTATAGAAGGTCGTCTAGTATATCGAGTATTATATAGATACCTAGAATAACTTTAACGCGTATTTTGCGCCTATTTCGATATATTCTAATACCGCTATTATCTGCCGAGCCCTCCTCGTCGTTCGCCGAGCTCTCCTTATTCTTAGAAACCTCTACGTTAATACGCGTCGTTAGCGCTAGTAGAAGCTACGGAAATTCGACTAGCGGCGGCGTAGCATAGGTAGTATTAAATTCTTAGAGGGTAGCGAGGGTATCGGTGCTTATAAGGTTAGCTATTTTAATAGAGAGAAAGAGTAGCGAGTTCTAAATCGATAGTAGGAAGAGGTAGTAGTAGGAAGGGGTAGTAGTAGCGGCGGCGACGACGAGGTAGAAAACAAACAAAACAAATAGGAACGCGTTTATAACTAATAGAGCGGGCGGCTACTAAATCTACACCGACCGCCGGTCTTGGATACACTTCCCGATTTGGACCGATTCCTGTTGGCTATTATAGCCACGACGGCCTTGTGAAGCCTTTCCCGTCTTGTGCCAAACACCGAACTTGGTCCAGCAGCGCCGAAATCTCGAAGCAGCAGGTATTTGACTCCTCAGGCCCTCGTCCGGCACTTCTCTCTCATGCTCATTGACGTCTTCGTCTTTCAACCTCCCATCCATAGACAAGATGACTCGGGACGTAGAGCACGGCACCCCAGAAGAGCTCATCACTGAGCTTCCTGACCGGCCACAGAGACCTCTGACCACGCGCGAAAAACTCGCCGCTACGACCTACACAGTACAGTCTCGCAATGGAAGCAGCGATCACGAGAAAGGCCACCCTCCGGCACTCCATCAAGACAATGGGATTTTCGCCCGCCTTCGACATTTCGAAGCGACAATGGACAAAAAATTGGGAGTCGAATCCGAAGCTATAGACCGGAAACGACCCGAAGATCGCAAGCCTCAACCCTGGCACGCTCAACTCAACATGGCATTGATCTGGGCCTCCGGAACGATGAACATCTCATGTTTCGCTACGGGATTTTTGGGGTGGGAGTTTGGGTTGGATTTGAAGCAGAGTATTCTTATTACCGTCTTTGCTTCGATCCTGGGAGCTTCGGTTTCCGGGTTCTGTGCTACTATGGGCCCTGCGACGGGTTTGAGACAGATTTCGATTGGGAGATACAGTCTGGGGTGGTATCCGAATAAGATCATTGCGGCTTTGAATACGATTCAGCAGTTGGGGTGGAGTGCTGTGGGGTGTATTACTGGGGGGTTGGCGTTGACGGCGGTTTCGAATGGGGGGGTTAGTATTGTGGTGGGGATTATTATTATTGCGGTTTGCAGTTTGGTGGTGAGTTTCATTGGACTTCGGGCGATTCTGGTTTATGAGAAATATGCCTGGCTGGTGTACTTCATCATCTTCATGATTGTCTTCGGCATGACGGGACCTTATGCCGACAACTCGACTCCTTCTTCCCTCACAGGTCTGGACTTCAGCGGGACGGTGCTCAGCCTGCTCGCGATCGTCTACGGCTCTTCAGCCAGTTGGGCAACAATTGCTTCGGATTACTACGTGCACTACGCCGTGAACGTGAGCAGGGTCAAAGTCTTCCTGATGACCACCTTCGGCATCGCCATTCCAACTAGCATCGGCATGGTCTCGGGCTGCGTCGTCAGCTCCGCCCTCAACAACCGCCCAGAGTGGAAAGACGCTTACAAAAATTCTGGATTGGGCTACCTCATCGAAGACATGCTGCACCCCAAAGGTTTCGCCAAGTTCATCCTCGTCTTACTCGTGCTCTCAGGCATCAACATGAACATCATGAACACCTACAGCGCGGCATTATCCTGTCAACAACTTTCTCGACCTTTTGCCAAAGTCCCCCGCTTCATCTGGACGATTCTGTGTTTTGGGGTGATTGTGGCACTTGCTCTTGCGGGCAGGAATCATCTCCTCACGTATCTGCAGAATTTCTTGTCTCTGCTCGGATACTGGTGTACGTCTTATTTTGTGATCGTGTTCTCCGAGCATTACTTTTTCCGAAAAGGTGATTTCGACAATTACGATCTCGCAGGCTGGAATGATCCGAATCGAGTTCCGCTTGGGATTGCCGGAGGCACTGCTTTCGCTTTGGGCGTGGTTGCTTGGGTTATGGGTATGGTTGAGACGTATGTTGCAATTTTATTTTCCGTTTTGTCGCGTAGGATTTTGCTGACACTTCTGCAGGTGGTATGTTGGCCCACTGGGCAAGCTTATTGGGTCCAGCGGTGGCGATATTGCCAATCAGTTGGCTTTTGTTGTTACTGCTTTTACCTACGTGCCGGTGAGAGTCCTCGAGCTGAAGTATATCGGACGATAGCATTGCTTAGCAATGATATGAGCATTGGTGAAGGACGAACAGTACTGTCTCTCTTTCATTTTTCAGGTCGAGCCGCATGTGGGCTTGCAGGAGACGTCGCACATACCATCTGTCACAATTCTTGACCTCTTGCGCGTATATCCAACTGCTGACAAGTCAGAGACAGGATACGAATCAATCACCGAGTTCCATCATCGATGCGAGAAAGCTGGAACATTCACGCTCAAGATTGTGTGCTGCATACCCGAATCCGCGAAAAGATTCTGGATACCTACTCGGTCGTGGAAGAGATCGACGCGTGCCAATACTTCTATCTTGCCATGCTCACCATAGCAGCTATCAACTTTTTAGCCTGGATCATACTCGGAATCGCTGAAGGATATTCCTTATACGACTCGTCCTTTTCGGATCACTGTGTTCATACCTGGAAGACAAAGACAACGACTGAGATGTATACTTAGCCATCAGTTGGTAGGTTTCCCTCATTTTGAGGCGCGGTAGCATTTGCGAAACTTGTAAGGCTCGGCGGGACATGTTTGCGCTGGATATGGCGGTATTATTATGTGCGGATCACCATGGGAGTTTTGTGGTTGGCTGTCATTAGTCGCGTTCCGGTATCATGGTGTTCGGGTCTGGATCTATGCACGATTCATGTGGGCGTAGTAGCGATACTGGGTTAAGCGAGGTCGCATGTGAGTGAATGAAGTGAGCTATTGTCCGGGCCCATCAAATGAGAACGGGCCAGCGCTCGGAAAATAAGAGGACGTCGACATCCGCCACTTCTGTTACACAACATCGGCACTTCCCAGACAACCCATCACTGAAGGCTACGTTTTCTGCCCAATTTCCTGGCTAGCAGGGATCTCTGCCAGTTGAAATCGCCTTCTGCCTGATCACGCGTGAGCGTTCAGACGCTATAGAAACACACTTTTTGGAAAAAGTCACCATCATCACCATCATCACCTCTCCAAACGCCACCATCAACACGTTCTCTCTCAAATCAATACAACCTCCAACCCATGGCGATTATAAAAACCGACATCGAGACTGTGAGGATTGGAAGACAAGTTGCAGGTGGAGGTGGGTTGGTTGCAGAAGATTTTCGGGTTTTGGTGAAGTGGGAGAGTTTTGAGAGGGTGATTGGGACGTTGGGGGAGGATCCGAGACAGAATTTGCTTTTGGTGCTGAGGGAGTTGGAGAGGGTTTGGGAGGAGGAGGAGGTTGCGAGGAGGAGATGGTTGAGGGAGGAGTTGGACATGGCTACGAGGATTTTGAGTGAGAGGCTGAAGGAGTTGTTGGTGGTGTTGCGGAGGGAGGCAGCGGTGATGGAAAGGGAGGCAGCGGTGCTGGGGAGATAGGTGTGTTTTGGAGGTGTGGGTGTTTACTAGAGGCTGGATACAGCCTTTGAAGGCCTGTGTGTACTCCCTCGAAACGTAGTTCATTGGAGGAAAGTTGTCCAATCGTGATAGAAAACGCACTTGAGTCGATCTTTCCATTTTTGTTGAACTTCTTCTAACAACAAGGACGCTGATAATGCGCGCGTCAGAATCTCAGAGGCATGAACACCTGCAGCGTTTCAACCTCTGCTCTTGTAGAAGGGAAACCATACGTCCAGACTTCTATGCATCACCAGACCATCTGTGATCCCTCTTCATTGTTTTGGGTCTTCTAGCCAACGCAGATCTTCTTCACCTGCTTGCCAATCATTGTAAGAGCCCATCACAAGGAAGTTTTTCGGGGGCTTGAAACTCTTCCGATCCTCTCTGTGTGCTTTGAGCACGTTGTCTCGGAAAAGTTCGAAGACTGAACCTAGTGTGTCATCGGCACTGAATTCGAAGACTTTGGGGTACACTGTCCGTTCCAATCGGAGCACACCGCTGCTTAGACCTCCAAGGCGGAAAGTAGTATCGATGGTGATCTTTCGCAGATTATCTTCTGGTCGTGCGATGCGGATCTTGCGCCACATGGCGCTCTTCTTGTTCTTCGCCTGGACGAAGTCACGCAGTGGCTTCCGATCCATACTGTTTCGGTTCAGATCAACCTCGCGCAACTTGAACTTGCTGCGACGCGAGCCCTCGTCTAAGCCTCTGAAAGAGATGGTGATGCCAAGCTGCTTCTTGAACAACCAGTCCAATGGCGCGAGCACGTCGCGCTTTCCGTAGGTGGAGAGCTGGAGTGCTGTCTGGAGTTGGGTAGATCCATCGATGCAGTCCTTGAAGAATGAGTTGACGCGTCGAAGCTTCGCCAACGTGTTCGCAGGTTCAAGCTTCTTCCGCGGCTTCGTGTTCTGCTGAAGGTCTTTGGCCAGCTCGAGCAGAATCATCTCAAGGATCTCGGCGATGCCGAATGCCTCAGCAGCAGCTTTGGCGGGGCGTTTCTACACAGTAGCTGGTCAGCATGCGTTGATGTACGGAGCATATGATGATGGGGGACGTACCTTGCGCGGCTTGGTCATCGCCATGTTGTGGTTTCTGTTGCAAGAGTCGGCGAGAGTGAGAAGAAAGTCGTGTTGTTGTTGTTGTCAGCCCTTGAAATGTATTCTGGTTGCTAGGACAAGCGATGGTGCCGAAACCTTGGCAACGGGCACGCATGTGAAGCTCGCGTCTGGAGAAGTGACGCGTTGTTATCAAAATGTAACGCCATTGCTGACGTCCAAGTGAGATTCCTGTGGTTCAAGAAGGTGTCAAGAAGGCGAGGAGCAAGCATTTGAGGAGCAGTGGTATTGTCGATGTGAAAAGCGATTAGGATGCCCATCAAGCTCTATTAGTGGCTGGCGCCAAATGAGATATTCTGTATCTGCCAAGTAAGGTTACATTTGTTCTGCCATTCGTTCATAAAAGAATGCTCATCATGCATGCCTCTGGTCGGCAAGATCACTATCATGCTGTATTCCAGGCAGATGCGATGGATGTAATGCTGATACTGTACATCAACCACAATACGGCAGCAGGGTACCACTCACGAGTCGCCAAAATAGACCCACTGCTTGGTCTTCCCTGCACCTTTTTGCGCAAAGAGCGTATTCAAATTCTCTTTTATCGTCTCGTTGGTCAATTTCGGGAATCTACTGATGAGTCAGTATCTGGTCAAACGCCTCCTAAATTCAATACTACTCACCTGCTCTTCAAACCCTTCTGCAGCTCGATCTTTCCCAGTGGGCTACCGACAACTGCTTCCTTGAACTCTGCGAGGTCCTCCTTACTCAGTGTCTTTGGAGCTGGCTTAGGTCCGCGCTTAGCGGCCTGAGACGCTGCAAGGCTCGTGATGGGACCTTTCTGACCTTCGGCAGCGCCGATGAGATCATGCTGTGGCTGCGTGCCTGAGAAGTTCAGTTTTGGCTGCAGTGGCTGCCGCGGCGGTCCCATGAGGCCAGTAGTGTTATCGGAAGCAGTTGGTGCATGTGGCTGGGCCGGCACAGGTGCTGGCTTGTCCCAGTATGATGTCGAAAATGGGTCGATTGTCGTGCCTGTAAAGCCAGGAAGGAGGAACCCAAGCCGCATACCTGACATCGCCTCTGGCTGATCTTCAACGTCATTGCCATCAACGTGCTGAATGCGTCCTCTCTCGTTCTCCCAGCATAGACCTGTGCTCTCCGGCGGCAGGCTGTCAATGACCATCTTTCGCTTGATCTTGACATCGTCTTCGTCGTCCAGGAAGTCGTCCATCTCACCAGCATCGGCCTGGCTGTCAGCCTCGTCATCCTCCTCGTCTCCGATTTCCTCGTCGCCTTCCTCAGGCTCCTCCCATTCTGCCTCGGAGTCCACGTCATAATCTGTATCTGGTCGTGCGCGCGTGAAGGGGTTGCGCGATACCTTTCGCTTGCGTCTAGGTGATTTGATCTGGGTGTATGTGCCGCAATAGTCTGGTCTGACGTCCTCGTCAAAATGTATCTGCTTGACTGGAATTCTCCGAAGAACCCCTTCACCAGACTGATCCGCCACTTCCCCGGTCAAATCAATCGGTCCGTTCTTGACACCACGAAGAGCATCAACGATCTTCTCGATGTTCGGCTCAGGAAGGCCACGTCCATTCTTGCTCTGCTCGTCAAAGTAGTTGCTCAGGCTCGCGTATGATGTGCAGAGCCCGAGATCGTACTTCTCCTGAATTGATGGGTCGTTGAGTTCATGGTCAAATCGGTCCTGGTCTGCCTCAGAGAATTCCGGCACAGGTGCCAAGGTTGCAGTGGGTGGTAGCTGGAATGGGAGGAATGTCCGCTTGTAGTCACCAATACTGGACTTCTTGGCCGATGTAGGCGGAGGTGTGCCCTTGGAAGGCGATGCAGATGAGCGGATCTGACTTGCCACTGCATCGAATGGCTCGAGGGACAACGAATTATGCCTAGTCCGTGGCTGTTCCTCGTCGCCACCTGAACTGCTCTTTGCTGGTGTTGATGGCTTACCGGCAAAGAAGGCGCCCAGTCTCATCTGCTTGCGTTCTTTGGCGAGTTTCTCTTGCGCTTTGCGCTCTTCCTCGAGCTCCTTTTCGCGCTTCTTCGCCTCCTTCTCTTCTGCTTTAGCACGCTTTTCTTCATCTTTACGCGCCTTCTCTTCGTCCTTGCGTGCCTTCTCTTCAGCCTTCTCCTCTTCTTTGCGTGCTTTCTCCTCCGCCTTCCGTGCCTTCTCTGCCTCGGCTTCCGCCTTCTGCTGCTCCTTTAGGGCCTTCTTCTCAGCAGCCTCGCGTGCCCTGGCTTCCTTGGCTTGGGCCTGCTCCAGCTTCTCTGCCGGGGTAAGCTTTCGACGCTTGGCCGGTGGAAAGTGCGTGGTAGACGTGGACGTAGATGCCGGAGCATTAGGCTGGGTTGCAGCATTGGTGCTCGAGGTGCTCGAATTAGGCCCGACATTGCTTGACGCGGCGTCGATGCTGTTCTCGATTGTGCAGCAGCTCGGAGCTGGAGATGCTGCGCGCTTCCGATGGTCATTTTTGACGCTGCCGTCTGGGCTAGCATTACTGGACTCCTCTGTATCTGGGGGTGTCGGCATCATGAATTGCGTGCCTTTGGTGTTCAGCGGAACTCTTGGCGGTGACTCGTCTGAGGGTGCTGGGCGTTTGCGTGAAAGGGGAGCGGGCGGTGAGGAGATGACGTCCGCCATTGAGGACAGTAGGACAGCAGGACAGCAGGCAGACACGCGGGCAAGTGAATGTTGAAGCGTGCGCCGTGAAGTCTGGATGCTGTCTCGGCTTGCAGTGACACGGAAACGCGTCTTGGAGCGCGGAAGGCGCGTCAAGGCTGCCAAGAAGGGGTCCTGCCATGCCCGCGCTCCGCTCCGCTCCGCTCCACTCCACCATCGCACTCTTCTGCCCCCTCTCACCTTTCTTCATCAACATCACCATTATCAGAATGGATGAAGATGACTTCGACGACCTCTTCAGCGAGATCGAATTGCTGGAGCCCTCTTGGCGAGGGTCACTAATCGACACAGCTGCTGATATGAACTGTTCAATTCGCCAAGATGACATTCTGCACGATCACGACGCGTCGCCAACCGCGCCTACACAAGCCTACGCACCGAATGAAGCATCGTCACTGTCGACACGGGCCGCAGTCGATACAGTATACCCTAAGTACAGTATAGCCATATGAAATTTTGAGTCGTGTTAACTTCTCCAGTGGCCATGTGATCGACAAGATCGAAGCTGTCATGGAGCAAATGGTCGATGCCTTGCTGAACGACAAGAGTGACATCTGTATCGCTCTTAAGACAAGACGCACAAACTCTCCCAAAAAGTCGTCGAAACAGAACGATGGAGAATCCAAAAATATCAAACTTCCCGGCAGGACGCTCCGCTTCCCTGGCAGGTCCGAAGATGAAGCCTGGAGATTCGGTATTCATGAAGAAGACTCTCAATGTAGAAACAGTGTCTGACCGACTCATTAGCTGTGGTTCTTCGAATCATGGAGCTTCTGCACGAAGCACTCCGCAACGACGTGGTCATCTCAAAAAGGTAAACCGTGGTCCTCCTTTTGCGCACACAGTTGCTGCTCACTTTCAGCAGAGACATGTTCTATCGAGATCCTGCTCTATTTGGTAGCCAGAAACATGTGGACCGATACGTAGATGACATCGCCTTTACCTTCGGTGTTCCTCGGTCTACGCTCAATGTCACCGCAGCCGCCAAAGGACTCTTTGCTGGTGCCTTTGAGTTGTGTCGCAGAGATGGATCCGTTATTGATGCCAGTGAGGATCAAGAAGGCACTTTGATTCCGTCTCTGAAGGACATTCTCAGCGTCAGCATGTCTAAGGTCAAGTGGATTTTGGTCATCGAGAAGGAAGCAACATTTCGATCTATCGCTGGCTCTGAGCTCTGGAGCACCATTATTCGCCAAGGCATCATCATGACGGGCAAGGGCTACCCGGACCTGTCATCTCGCGCCATGTTGCGATTCCTCAGCAGGCCATCCCTGCAGAATGGCTTTTCTTCGCCGCTGGTGTATGGTCTCGCGGACTTCGACCCAGATGGGATCGCCATTCTGTGTGTTTACAAGCATGGCTCGAAGGCTTTAGCTCACGAGAGCAGAGACCATGCTGCACCTGAGATGGAATGGCTTGGTCTTCGCAGTACAAATCTGAGCTTAGCCGCGAGAGATGTTCGCACATCTCAAGGCCTGCTGACGCTGAGTTGTCGCGACCGAAAGAAGGCTGTCAAAATGCTCGACGACAACCATTCGCCAGGAGCAGAATGTGTTGAGACAGCGAAGGAATTGCAAACTATGCTCATGCTGAATATGAAAGCAGAGCTCCAGTTTTTGGATGCTGTTCCTGGTGGAATGACAGATCTGCTCCAGTCTATGTCAAACGATGTCAGTTCGACTTGAGCTACGAAAGTCACTACGTCGCTAATCTCAAATAATATTCTCGTCTCCAGAGATGATAGCCCATCTAGCCAGCCACCGCAACAGGCGTCGCACCAGTATCCGTATCAGTCTTCTTATACTGCACCTTCGCCCTCATCTTTCTGTAGTCATCCTGCACAATCGGCTCATACTTGACTGGATGCTTCTCATCAACACAAGCCGGCAAACACTCTATCCTCGCGAAGGCATCCGGGCTCACAAAATAAGGAATCGAATACCTCGCCTTCGTCATCCTCTTCCCAGAACTAGTATCATAGCTATCCGACGATGGCGGAAGCGTCACACGATGCAAAGTCGACTTCAACTTATCGTTGCTCCACCGCATAAGCAGATCACCCACATTCATCACACAGGCTCCTGGAATCGGTGTCGCGGGCACAAACTTTCCGTCCTTATCTTCCACCTCAAGTCCACCACAACCATCCTGGAACAACATTGTGATACTTCCCCAATCCGTATGCGCAGAGATCCTCGCCGCTTTCCCCTGTTCCAGATCATCGGCCGGCACAGGAGGATAATGTAATAATCTAAGCTGATTATTATGTCCAGAGTGATACTTGACCAAAAACTCATCGTCCCCCAATTCCAATCCCACAGCTATCGCTCGCAAAATCTCTTGAGCAGCTTCATTGCAGTGCCAGAAGAATTTCGTCGTAAATTCTCGAAACCCTGGATATCTGTCCGAGTCCACATCAGCAAACACCGAACTCCAAATCTATCGTTTCGTTCTGGAACTTACACATCCTCCGGCAACCAAACATTGTACTGATTCTCACACTCCTCACTCCCAATCTCATAACTCTCCTTCACATCCACCACTGCCCTCAACGCCTCCCCAACTGTCTCATCACCATCCATATACTGCGTCACTTTCTCCAAACCCGGACGCGAATACCCACGATGAATATCCGGACCGTCGGGATGAGGGGCTTTCATCTTGTCCTCCATAGGCAGATCGAAAAGTTTCTTCGCGACGCTGAAGGCTTCGGAGAGCAGATCTTCAGACACGCCGTGGTTGATTATGTAGACGAATCCTGGGTCTTGACATGCTGAGATCAATTTTTTTGCCACGGAGAGTTTTTCGGAGGGAGAGGTTGCTTTGTACCATTCTGCGAAGTCGACGATGGGGATTGGAGATGAGGAGTTTTGATAATCTTCTTGCGATATGGAGCCCATGGTGGAATACCTATCGGGATGTTGATAAGAGGGAGAAAATGAAAGCTTGGAAGAAGTGATGAGGTGAGATTTTGGGCGCCAGACTGGATGCTACCTCATACCGAAGACGGCAAGTTTTACTATCACTTCATCATCAGAGCTCTCGTGCTGATAGCTCTTGCCCGATCTCGTGACTTGGAGCTCGCTTCGATTCGATTCGCCTCTGATACTTAGGCACGGCTTGGTGGGATTCATCCGCGCGGCTAAAGTGGTTGCTTGCAGCATGGCACGTGACTTTTATGTTGATCTGAAGACCACTTCCGGAGTCCTCGAAGCAATGAATGCCCGTTCTAGATCAAGGACCAGCACACGAGGATGGGAGATACTAGTACTGGTAGAATGTCATGTTGACGAGAATTCCGGGTATCACAGGGCAACACTTCCTTGCGTAAGATTTTCATCCTGTGAGGCCGCAGTTCTAACCATTTGCTGACGACGGAATAGAAGATCTGATTCCAATGCCACCAGATCGACACACCTACACCTGGAAAAACTTTTCCGGGTATTGGGTTCATTGCTGGTATCGATGTTACAGTACAGCATGGACGTTGTGCTCTCGCTTTTGGCGCTCGGGTTGGCTATAGGACTAATGGTATGGTGGGAGTCTCGCTGATTAAGCTAGTGCTTTGATGGCTGTCGTTGCAGCTTAATCAACTTCTTTGTGTTCTTGTTTGGTATTTTCGGATGGGCCATCGATAAGAATGAAGGCACAGGAACACACCCTCAACAGTCAAAGGCTCAAATCTGTCCTGAGTGGCAGTGTATGGCTTGCAGTTTCTCAAGCATCATACTGTCTCGGTCAGAGCGAATGCCAGAACGCCAAACACTGCATTGTTTGGACAGCTCATTACAGCTCCTCTCACCATGACTATAACAGCGATCTGCGGTCTTCTCATCACATCAGCAACGGCAGAAATGTACGGCACTTACCTCTGGAATCCCTTCGAGCTCTTGCTGCACTGCACATTCAACAACAGAAATCTCTGACTCCTGCGGCTAGAGTTGACACGAGCTCTTCCTGGCGTCTCGAACATGGTAGCCGACAAGATATGCTGTGATCATAGCTGTTGATTGTTGATTAATTACAATCACCTGACCGTTATTACAATCACAATCTTAGGTGAGTGATTAATCGTCAATCACAATCGCTATAATTATGTAATTACTATAGTAGTAAGCGTTATAGTTAAGAAGGGTGCTATTTCAAAGACTATAGTCGTTGTTAGTAGTTATTAATATATTATCTTCGTGCTCTGCGCCTTCTAGTAAATACAGCCCTTCTAATAGTATATAAGCAAGGCCTATAGACTGCTAACTCTTTGAACACTTACTTATCCGGATAGTGTTACTACTAAGTAATAACCGCTCCTATAATATCGTACGCCGGCTCTTACTAAAGGTCCGCTCGGACTCTACGGATATAGCGAATGCGGACAATAGGTCGATAGTAAGTCGTACGAGTGCTAGATTAGCCGATTGTTGCTATATCTACTACTTAATTAGTGTTATAGAAACAGGCCTATTGTTATAGTCTTTGCCGACGATTAGAAGGCTAATCGGTAGTCTATAGATAAAGGCTTCGAAGGCATCCTCGTCGCTAGTAACAAGGTCGGCTTATAACTGTATTTGCTACCGTTCTAGGTTAGTAAGACCTTCGAGGTTACGCTTAGAAGTTAAGTAAGGAGTGCTATATCTATAGCGTTGTTTATAGTCTTACTATAGACCTCTAGCTTCTAATAAGGCGGCGTCTATATTAATTGCTAAGCACTTATTCAACTACGCGAGCCTTCGAGTTAGATATAGAAGGACTGCCGCGGTATAGACGCAGGTCTATTAGTTAAGTCGATAGTATTTATCGAATAGCTGTCTTACTAGCTAAATTAAACGGACAAGAGGTTAACGCCGAGTGTTATCTTCTACTAACCGAGTAAGATAGCTTCTTATATACTCTATAGCTTCTTAGTACTAATCTAGTGTTACTACGTAGCCTTGTAGCTTAAGAGTGACCTCTTTGAATAGTATAAGGAAGTTATAAGTATACTATAGAACAGACTATTCTTCGGTAGTAAGCTAAGCGTCCCTTAAGTGCGGTATTCTATCGAAGAAGCTATTTAATATTAGCCTCGTTTATAGTGCCTCCTTAATTATAAGGAGCTATCTATTCTAGCGTGTTTTACCTAGAATCTTAGGTATTGTAGTAGGCAGTAAAGGCTATACCTTATATACCTCCTTAAATACGTTGAAGTTGTCGTTCTAGCGTAGAAGCTTAGCGAGTGAGAACAGCCGTTATAATAGACCTTGCTTAGTAAAGGAGTCTACGTCTATATCTAGCTACTTCGAGATAGACACTGTGTCGCTATCCGAGTCTATTATAGACAGTTTAAACTCCTCGCTCTCGGTAGACTCTTCATTCTTAGCGAATATAAATGCCTGCGTTATCCGGTTAATAATATAGCTAATATAGCGCAGATAGCGCTTCCGGAAGTAGCTATAGCCTTCTACTTGAATGAAGGTCTCTACGGCTATATAGAGGGTCTTATTATTAGAGCTATTATTAGCCGTTATCTAGCCGATCTTGTCTATTATATTGAAGACCTTAAAGCTATTAATGAGCAGTAGCGCGAGGAAGTCGCCTATATAAGAACCGACTAGAAGCGGTAGAAAATCTAGTAGTACTTAAACTAACTTGCCCTTATTATTAATATACTAGCAATTAATAGCCTAGAAGTGCTTCCTGCTATACTAAGCCTTCTATGTATTAGTACTAACGTAGATACAGCTTAAGGCGCCTAATAAGGCTTGTTTAACGCGCTCTCGCTAATACTCGAAGTTGTAAAGAATATAGCTAAAGAGGGTCGTGTATAAGCGTAGAAGTACGTGTTTAGCTTATAGGTTAACTGCTAGTATTAGGTTATTGAACTCCTTCGTTACAATAGTACTATATAAGACACTAAGTACTATAACAAAGCGAGCAAGAGCGTATCTAAAGGTCTTCTTATCCGCTGCGTTCTTTAGTATATTAACGGTCTTCTGTGCCTTAACACCTGCGTTCTTCCTAATAGTAGCTAAGAAGCCGATTACGCTCTGTTTCTTACTATTATCCTTCTCTTTTATACGACTAACGATAATTTAATACTTATAGAATAGGTGCTCGGCGGCGTTGCTAGATTAAGACTAAAAGCGCTCTATATCGTTGTTACTATAGTGTCTGTAGTAGAATACTCGGTGCCGGCTATTCTTAACCCTCTTAGGCTCGCTATTCTTTAGAGGTCTCGAATAAGACTATAACTCCGGATTACGCCTATTGCTAGCTCTCTTTCGCTTCTTAGATAGTATAGGTATCGGTATCGGTTACGTAGGTATTACTAAGGACGAGGAGGACTATATAGGAAGGAATAATAGGTTAGGTATTAGCTAAGGAGGTTGTATAGGTTGATTTAGTAGTAGTAGTATAGGATTTGGTACCTCTCCGGCTTCGCTATCTTCGAGGTCGCTTAGATCGCTCGAATCTTAGGTAAATAGTATCCGTTGCCTATCCTGCGTTTCCCGTTATGTTTCTTAGCCCTTACGGAAGTTTTCTAAGAGCCGTTATAAAGGCTTAGGGTTTTTACGTATCTCTACTATAGTAAGGAAATAGTAGAAGTTATAAAAGGATAGAGGTTTAGAAAATTTGAGTTTAATAGGGCTTACTAAGGTTCAAGGCGCGAGCCGAGGCCGCTCGATTAGTCGACTCCGGAGGTTCCTATTAGGCTTTAAAGACTCTAAATGATATAATTAATAGGAATAGGCAGGCGCGCAAGCAACTAGAATACTAACAACTCCTACTATTCTATATTCTAATCCTTTATAATGCTACTAATACACTCCTTTGCGGTAGCCTCGACGTATAAGGCGTTACGAGTACGCTATATAGCGAGCTCGACCTTTAATTTACACTCCTCGCCTATATATAGTAGATAAGGGTCGTAGGCGTAGGGGTTAAGAAACCTAAAGTGCTTCGCCCTCTCTTCTATCCTTAGTATACGCTCGCTATACACCTTATAGCGACAGTCCCCTAGATATACGGCTATATAGTTGCCCTTCTTACGGATATAATCCTCGAAAGCCTCCTACTTCTTAGTAAAGACGTCGAGCTCGGCATTCTTCGCAATTAGTCGGTATTCTATACCTTCGTATTCCTTTAGCACACGGCGAGACTCTTATAACAACCCTTCTATAATAGCCTACTAAGCCTCTATTTCCTTATACTATTAATTAAGCTAATCCTAACCTTTTACCGTCTTCTTAGGGTTCTTACGAAGCCTCTTAGTAACCGGTTCTTCTTCTTCTTCTTCCTCGGAAGCGCTAGATACACTATTAGCGATAGACTTCTTATTGCTAGGCTTCTTATCGACAGGCTAAGTCTAAGTCTATAGCGGCGGTAGCGGTAGTAGCGATAGTAAGGTATCTATAACCTCTACCTCCGATTCTAACTCGCTGTCCGATAGCTATACGATTAGCTATAGCAATAGACAGTATTCGCTATTAACCTACCTCGATTACTTCTACGCGCTTCTAACCTATTCTTAATACGATTTTGTATAAAGAAGAGGTAGAAACACTACGAAATTAAGGGATACTTATACGCCGCGGTATCGCCTTCGATTGCCTAAGAAACACGGTTCAAACACCGACTAATTGTGATTATAATTATATAATCACATATATAACAATCACATCTACAATCACAGTAATTGTAAGTAATTAGGTGATTATAACAATCAACAATCAACAGCTATGGCTGTGATTTCTCCATGATGATTCGACAAAGGAGACACCACCTTCTAACCCTTCAATCCAACCTGACAAAAAAAAAACGATGAAGTCGACAAAAAATGACGACGAATGCACTCGAGTCGCATCACCACCACCTCACATCCCCCATTCACGCTATCGACGCATACAGGAATTTCTCCGCCTAGCCGTTTCCCGAATGTGTCAGCGCAGCAATTCTTGCCGATGCTTGGTCGACAAGGATTCTGTCGATCCTTGCGGTCAAAAAACAAGGAATTCCTGCCACGATAGACATCACTTCACTATATAACCCTCCTAGTTCCTGACGCTACGCCTAGCCTATATCACCGCGAAGGAAGACAAGGGTTCTTGACAAGCGATGAGGTGGCTGTCCAGTGTCAACGCAGGTCCATCGGCAGATCAGCAATGACATGTCCGCTCGTCTACAGATGCACAAGACCAAGACGCGGGTTCAGCATCGGCCTTGTTTGTTGGAAGGATGATTGCCAGTGGCGAGTAGTCAAGTCGATCTCAATGTCGTTTAAAAGAACGTACCGATTTCGGCTAGACATTGTCGGACCTGATTGCTGCGACCACGGTGGAGTTTCATGGCGTACGTAAGTGGTGTTTTTCGAAGGGGAAGTGAAAAAAAAAACACACACGCGCCAGTGATGTGATGAGAATCGGGGAAAAAAAGGAAAGATTTAAAGAGCAGACTTCCTGCTAGTGGAGCCCTCATCACAACTATCCCTAATCTTCTCCTTCTTCCTTCTTCTTTCAACCTTCAACAAGTAAAAAAAAACCTCACCATGCAACTCCTCACCCTCTCCTTCGCAACCCTCGCCGTCGCCGCCCCAGGCCTGACCCGACTCTCAGCCAGACAAGATGCCGCAGTCTATGCCAACAACTACCAACCACAATGCTGCGCCACAAACGTCTTAGATCTCGCCAGCTTGGACTGTGCCAACCGTGAGTCTCCTCAGTCCCACTTGGATCACAGCTGAAAGTTTTCGTTTCCGGTAGCACCCGAGGATATTACATCTACAGATCAATTCGTCGAGCAGTGCAGTGCGGAGGGACAGCAGGCGTTGTGTTGTTTGCTTCCGATTGTAAGTTGCGAAGGAGGATGGATGATGGGGATGGATTATGCTAACGGTAGGGTTGCTTGTAGTTGGAGCAAGGGCTTCTCTGTTCGGAGCCTTGAGGGGAGGAGGTTGTAGGGTGAAGCCTCGAGGATATTGAAAACATCGGGAGAGAGAATGAATGAATGATTGCAGACAGGTCGATGGAATCAATAGGGATACGAGTAATGAATGGGAAGAGATAGGCTGATGTATACCATGGACGTCTCCTCAGGGGACAGTTTTGTTTTCCATGGTTTTTCATAAAGGCTGTAGGTCTACGGATGGCGACTCGACTATTAGCACCATCAACGTACGCGCGCATTATCCTATCGTTGGGACAAACTCGTTTCCCCTGATCGGGGTGATTCATGCCGCCCGTCTATGAAGCAGTCTTCTTGCCCTCGCTTCCCATTTGAGTAGTATAAGGCCCAACAGTGGACAAACTTGGAATCCTGCCAAGCAAGAACTCGAGCTGTCGAAACGCAGCTCCGGGCGCATATTGTGGAATTTCATGGCCCGCCCCATTGACCGTACAAAACGTCAACCCCCGCTCAGTATGCGTAGTTCCCAAAATTCCCGCTCCAGCCAAGTTCGTGTACAACGGAATCGGAGGAACGGGCTGGTTCAAAATCTCATCGATGACCATTCCGTCATTTTGTGGATAGGGAACGTAAAAGGGATCAGAAGGTCGTTTCTGGAATCCTTGCTTGCCATTCCAAGTCATGTTTTGAATTGTGGCGAGAGATCCGTTGGCGAAGAGCAAGAAGTCCAGCCAGCCGTGTCCGAGGAGGACGTTGTTCGTCTTCTCAATGACGCGAGGCAGAGGCCCGAGTGCGCTTGGGACGCTGCGGTCGTAGGGTTTGACGTTCAGGCCAAGGTCGTCGTCGCCGCAGATGGCGTAGTCGGTTGGTGGTGCGTGGATTGCTTTCTGCACATCTGACTGGTTGAAGTAGTTGTTCGGGCCCCAGGCGAGGGATGGGAATCCGAGCTCGTCCCACAGGAACGGGCAGTAGTCGGTCAAGTGGTAGACGTTGAAGCATGGGTTGACGTAGATTTCCGCTGTGACAATGTCATCCCAAACGGCGCAACCTGGAGCAGATGCATTGGGAGCTGCCGGAAGTGGACCGTCTGGCGGGAAAGTGAGTGCTGTTTCCATCCATTTGAAGTAACCGCATTTCTCAGCTCGCTCGTTGATCTCCTTCATGAAAGTCTCGTTGAGGCCGAAAATGTTGGAGTAGTGGTTCAGGTGCCATACTGAGGGTGCGTAGGTGAGCACGTCGTCCTCGTTGATAGACGGGTCGTTGATTTGGATGCCTTTGACATCGTAGTAGTCGGTGTTATTGGCTTCCAGCATGTAGTATGAAATATATGGAATGTATTGACCAGCGTATGATTCTCCCGTGATGTACACCTTTCGTCCAGTCAAATCAAAAGTCTCGATGAAGTTCTTCCAGAAAGCCATGAAGTCCTTGGCCACGATCTCCTCATTGATGATCTTGCCTGGCGCTCCCTCTGCAGCTGGGCTGAAGCCAGTGCCGATGGGCTGGTCCACGTATACGATGTTGGTCAGATTCGTCCACGAATATGGGTTTGGAACAGGGCTGTAAGTGCCGGATTGCCACAGGAAAGGTCCGTTCTCTTGGAACAAGCCATCTAGAGACGAACACCCAGGTCCACCGTTCAGCCAGATTGTGATCTCATCACACGCTTTGGGATTCTCGGATGGGAAGAACCAGAAAAACAACCGGTTCTCGTCTGTCGAATTGTCACTGATTGGCAGAGTCCCTGCGTATGACTCGCCAATGTCGAAGGGAACCTGAGGCAGTTTGCTGCCATCAACCTCGAACTCTGTGCAGCGTCAGAAATTGGCCAAGTCTGCTGATAGCAGGATTTACACATACCCTTGGTCTTGTTGGTCAAGTAAGGTGTCGATTTGGATGTACTCCTGGCACTCACTCTTGGAGCTTCGAAGCTCCTCTTTGGTTTCGCCGGTGCTTTTCGGTGAGGGCTCTGCGAGCCCAGCACTTCGCTTGCGCCCAAAGCCACAGAGAATAGCGGTACTACCTTCATGATGAGTGAGTGTTGTGACGGAAGAAGGGAAGCTGCAAAACCACGAAGCAAAGTATATCGACCAGGCCCAAGTCCATCCGCATCTGCAGCAACCACTTCCAAGCCATCTCATGCGTGATACCGGGTTGAATTGCGTAGTCCATCGCGGTTCCCGGCACCAGAAGCTGGCATCCGAGCTTCCAGAAGAGGAGAGAGGTGCGTGCATTGCAGGAGGGACGATGGCACTAGAGAGTGCTGTGACGTCTTTGGCTGTCGTGCAAGATGATTCGGTAGCAGTCCGTGTGGCGGAAAGACGGTGACTTAGATAAGTTAAGGGACAAGCAATGTTAAGCTCGACCAAGCAAACCAGTGGCGAAGGGTTCAAACAGCTTGGCATACCGTCATGCACCTTCACCTTCCCAAAACGAAATGGCGTAGGGTGGCGTTGAGTTGAGGTACAGCGTGGCGGCGGCGAAGGCAGTATATGGCGTCTAGCGTACTGTAAGCTAGCCCTCAAGTTGTTCTTCGGCCTGGTCAGCTGGTACTGTAACGCATTCTTCTACGCTTCGACGAGACGTGAAACCTTCCACAACACCTAACTTCTCCCCGAAGCCGCCCTACCATGTTCCTCACTCGACCGCACCAAAAACCCTCAAAACACACTCATGAACCTCCCCCAACACGTCCTCTTCAATTCCGGATCCACCTCCATATATCGCTCTAGAGCGGGGATACGCCTCATGGGCACCACGTGGCGATTCCAGTACGTCGCGTTAGCATGGAGTTTCATCTCGAAGTACAGAGTAGTAGTAGGAGTAGTATGGATAAGCATACGACGCCAAGTCGCGTCTGCGCGGAAGGAGGCCATTAAAGGAGGGGTTGGAGTCGCAGCGAGGATTCTGGAGGGAGAGAGAGGGTGGAGGAAATGTTGGGGGTGGTTTGGTTTTGTTTCTGGGGGAGGAAGAGTGGTAGAATAAAGCAGGCTTCGGGTGTTGGGATGAGGCGATGCAAGTGATGGGAGGAGGGTCGAAGGTATATGGATGATCTGTGGAGAATGTTGACCAGGAAGCCTTCTATCTTTCTTTCTCGTCCCAGACCCATCCCTAGAATACCAGAACCGTAACTTCCAGAATCAAAAGCCCCAAAGGCCTGAGAACTTTCAAACCTTCAATTTTTACAATCTACATACAGTCCTTACTCACAGCACAGACATTCCCCAACTACGAACCCAGCTTCTTCAATCTACGACCGCTACTACCACTACTACTACCTATTGATAGTTTCGAGACTTCCAAGCGCAAACGCTCAAATGAATGCAATGATCGGGGGGGGTATCGAAAAAAGCCACGTCAATCACACAGGGTACTAGAATTCAAATTCCAATCGCAAGCAGTCACATCGTATCCTAACCCATCCCATCCTCAAAGCTCTTTTCGCACGAACGTCGCTCGGAAAGATCATGTCCAATTCCGCTGCTGCTGCTTCTTTTATGCAGCAGCCGTGACGGCATGTGCAGCCTCGTCTACGCCGTTGACAGCGGGGGGGTGCCCTGCCTCCTTCAGCCCCTTGAGCTCACTCTCGAGGGCAGCAGCTTTCTTCTCGGCCTCTTCTCGAGCCTGTTCTGCTTCGGCAAGCTTCTTCTGCACGCTTTCGAGCTCGTCGGCCTTCTTCGATGCCTCTTCTTTCTCTTTCTTGGCGGCCTCAAGGTCCTGCTCGGCTTTGGTAAGCTGGGCGGTCAGGTCGTGCTGCGTGTCGGCGGTCTTGGCGTGTTGAGCTTCGAGTTCGGCGAGCTTGGATGCGAGGGTCGCTTTCTCCTAAATCAATGTTAGTACATGGTAGCTGGTGTACGGCGTCGTCAGACTTACCGTCTCAGCAGCCTTCACCTTCTCCTCCGCCTCGGCGATCTTGCTGTGACTGCTCTCGTTGGCTTGCTTAAGCTCGGCGAGCTTGGCCTCGGAATCTTCTTGCTGCTTCTTGAGTGCCGCACTCTCTTGCTCAACCGTCTTGACCTTCGATGAAGCCTCATCCGCCAACGCCTTGACCTTTGCAAGCTCAGCCTCGTGTGCCTCCTTCAGCTTCTTGGTCGCCTCGTCGCTGGTAGCGCCGCTCGTCTTAAGCTTCTCGATCTGCGCCTTGTACTTGTCAATTTCCACCTTGCTTGATTCCTCGAGATTCGCCTCTTTCTTCTTCTCGTCAGCTAGAGCCTGCTTAATGGCGCGTAGCTCCTCGAAAAGCTTGTTATGCGAGACTTGAAGCGACGCGTGTTCGGTGCGGGTTTTATCGATGGTCTGCTTGGCGTTGGCGAGCTCGGACTCTGACTTGGCCTTGAGATCATCATACTGATTCTGAAGGGCGGCAAGCTTGTTTTGAACATTGCTCAGCTCCTCAGCAGCCTTGGCGCCATCCTCGGACGTCTTCTTGAGGTTGCTGTTGGCCTGTTCGAGGGATGCGATCTTTGCTGTAGCGTCTGAGATTTGCTTCTGAGCAGCAGCGAGCTTCTCTTCGGATTCCTTGCTAGCTTTGTCGGTAGATGCTTGGAGAGCCGCGAGCTTCTCCTTCGCCTGCGCAAGCTCTTGCTGCGCGGATGCAAGCTTGGTTTCAGAGTCTTTGGCAGCTGACTCGCTCGAAGTCTGGAGGGCGACAATCTTGGCTTGACTCTCGGCAAGATCCTTCTTTGCTGCGGCAAGGCTGGCATCAGCCTCGCTCTTGACACTCTCCAACTTGCTCTCGAGAGTGGTATGCGCGCTTTGCAGTGAGTCGTGCTTCTGCTTCGACTCGGACAATTGCTGTTGAAATGTGGCAAGCTCGTTTCTCAATGTGGTCTCCAGATCGGTCTTGGCCTGCTTAGCCTCGTCGAGCTCCTTCTTGGTGGCAGCGAGGTCATTCTCAAGCTTCTGCCTGCTGGCCTCGTAGGTGGCAAACTTTTCTTGGACGGCGCTCAGCTCTTTCCGGGCCTGGTCACGTTCCTGCGAGATCGACTGCGACATGCGATCATAAGCCGCGCTCTTCTGTGCCGAGTCCTTCTGGATCTTGTCCAATTGGGTGGTGAGCCCTCCAACCAGCTCTTCTCTCTCCGCCTGCAACTGCTTGAGCTGAGATTCGAGCTGGGCCAGCTTGGCTTTCAGGCTGGTCGCCTCGGAGGTTGCATTGTCGGCCTTGTGTTTTGTATCGTGAAGCTCCTTCTGCAATTGCTCCACTTCTCTCTCCTTGGCTGCAATGGTGTCGTCGCGTGACTTGAGGTCCCTCTCGGCGGCTTCGAGCTTCTCCTTAGGAGCACCGGACGACGACAACAGGTTACCCATTGCGCAGTAAACAAACGCCTATTTCGTCGAAGGTATGGATATCTTGGGGATGGGTGGTGGGATCGCGGTCTGCGCTTGGTGGTGTAGGGTTGGCAGGGTTATGCAAGAACAGAACGCTACCACACTAGGACTGTAAGGGATCGGATGTACAGTAGTAATGTTCAAGGTCGGGCAGTGGATGATGCGGCGATGAATGACGGGACCGCGAGCAGCAGCGTCGTGGCGGACAAACATTGGGCAGTCGCGAGGGGTGAGGAGCGAGGAGCGAGGAGCGATGACTGGGAGATACTCGGTGCTTTCCATTGCGTGGAATCTTCTCCATTGCGATGCAAGCCCCTGTCACTTCAAACGGCGTCTGGGTGGTCTATCCGTGGCTTTGTCGCCCCCTCTGCGAGGTGGTTGCAAGCCACCTTATAATTTAGCCAAAATCGACACTTTACATTATAATGCCGCACCACACCGTCAGAATGGTGCCAAAGTGAGCAAACAAGACCTGTAGAATATATTGAAGACCTCTATATATAATATAGACCATTAGGTAGTGTTGTAGGTTCACTATATTGCTATGTTTCCTCGCTATTGCTAGGTAATAGCCCTCTAGAGGCCAGCTTAGCAGGCGACTATAGCGAAGAAGGTAGCAACGGCGGTAACGATCTAATAGGCAACTCGTGCCTATTAGATAGACTACGTAGTAGTATAGCAGGCTGTATATGCTAATTGACAGGTATTAGCTTATCACCGTTACTGTCGCTACTACTAAAATCGCTGCTATATATTATACTATTGTCTCTTCTAAACTGCTTTATTAAGCGCTCCTTAGCCGCCTTCCTAGCAGCAACTATAGCTTGTTACTGCCTGCGGGCCTCTTCTTTATAAGTCTATATAACAAGCTTATATAAGGGTTTAAGTAGACCTTCTTCTTCAGTATCCGGATTAATATTACTACTAGGCTTACTACCGCAGGTAAGTACGTTATAGATAGAAACGATAGTCTTCTTAGCTCTAGCAATCTTAATATGTATACGTGTAATAGGGAAGACTTTGAGCGCTTCCAATAATGGCTTAGTAGGCTTATAAGTCTTTACTAATTAACTAGCAGTCGACTATAGGTTATAGCCTATCTTACGTAATGGTTGGACCTTGACCTTTATATTTGCACGGCCCTTAACGCTTATATTAATAGCCTTGCGACAGCGCTTCTTATAGTTGGTCTATTATGTCCTTAATCGCCTAGCCTTATCTCTTGCTTAGTTTAGTGCCGCCTCTTAGTCGTTAAACCTCCGCTTCTTAATGGCCCTCCTTGCTTGTCTAGTATACAATAGTCTACTAGTGATAATAGGCCTCGAAGACGCTTCTTCTCGTCGTTTACGTGCCCGAGTTGCCGCCTCGGTTTGAGAGAGGTCAAAGGTTGCTTAGGCGGCTAATTAAGAGTTGACTTCAGTATAGATAAATAGCCGCCTTACAACACTAGCTAATAGTAACGACAGGAGGCCTTCGAGCCTCTATTAGAGGAAGTCGGTATGCCTTATAGTAGTCCGCATACTTATTAATCCAGTCCGACTCTCTATTGCCGGCCTAGGCACCTCTAAGTTATATAGGCGCTAGGGAATTGTTAGTAAATAGTCATCCCCGCGGAGGTATTCTAGGCTTCTAGCCGAGTCTATAACTCGGTCGGAATAGTCGATAGCAAGCGCGTCTAATCGTTCGTATTGTTGCTAGTATTATATACTGTCTCTAGCGTTGTATTCCAGCCGAAGGAACGTTATAGCGCGCTCCGGATCGTATAGAAAGAGGCCTGTCTTACGGAAAGAGGATTTGATACTACTCGGTTTGAATATATTAGCTCGAATAGAGTCGATTGCGGCTATAAACTCGGTTATACTAAACTGAACACAACCAGTACGTATAGCGTCTATTACAGCCTGTTTGTAATAGTGTTTGAATGGCTAGAATAGGACTATATCTAGCGGTTGAAGGAAATATAATATATAAGCTAGTAGGCCGAAGATTACTATCTTATAAGACTATACAAATTCCAGGAACTCTTAGAAGTCGTAAGAGCCGTAATTGTCGCATATTAGTATACGCTACTAGTCCTCGTTAGCTATATATCGTTTCGAGTATTTGTAGAAGTGCTAGATGTAGTAGTAGGCCGAGTTGTCGTTTATATAACTACTTTCTGTTATGTCTACTAGCGTAGACGCGGACAGGTTAGTAAACTACCGTTCTTAGAGCACCTTACTAGCAGCAATTAGCATAGGTGGAATAGAGTTACCGGCGGTATTAACTAATTCAATAGAGGTTATATGCTTCCGGTTGGTCTTAGAAGCGCTCTAAGAGCGACGTTTCGGGTCTATTATAACGACGTATTCCTTACCTCTAATACTAATCCGGAAACCAGTCTTATCGAAGTTCTATATTAGCCGTAGATCAGCAATCTTATAGTATGCTATTGTCTCTCGTAGCCGTATATACTATCGTCTTATCCGCTTAGGTTTATAGGCCTCCTTCCGTACTATTTCAATCGGCTTTTATAGTACTTAGTAAAGCCCGTATTCCTTTATAAACCTCTTTGTCTAGCGCCTATCTACCGTCGGTAGATTGAGTAGATCTAGCGCGTTACGAAGAAGGATATTATTAGCAGTAACGTATAGCAATCGTGTAGGAATATCTAGGCCTATTAGCTCGCGCCTATAGTAGTATTTAAGGAGGGCTGTTTGCTAAGTAGGCTTTATCTTCGTGTTTAGTGGCTGTCGCTTAGTGAGGGCACTACGACTACTACGACGACCTATAACCTTTAGATACCGGAAGCGAAGCTTCTAATAGTTAACGTGCTCGTCGGTAGACTATTGCTTAATATTAGGTACGTAATCGTCGTAGTCGTAGTGGAAGGATAGTATCCTATCTAAAACGGCCTAAATACGGTTTTCTTCGTGTACGTAGGGCGTCAATTTCGCGACGGGGCGGCGTACACGCGCACTAGCGGTTTTACGGGCACGAGGCATTGTTAGAAATTCAATAAGTACGTATAGAAGCGGTTAGGAAATTAATATAGTGGATCTGATGGTGTAGTGTTGGTATTATAATGTAAAGTGTCGATTTTGGCTAAATTATAAGGTGGCTTGCAACCACCTCGCAGAGGGGGCGACAAAGCCACGGATAGTAGGTAGATAGGTAGCTCGTGCGCTGCGCTGCCCTGTGCGCGACAACGCAGCACCAAGGATCGAATGCATCTTTCCACATCATCATCAGCATCATCCAAAGCACGTGAGAGAGAAGGCAGGGCAGGGCAGGGGAGGGCAGGCTACCTCGCTGTCCGTGATGACTCTGTCCATTCACTTCACCTCCATTCCGCCCTAATCCCGCCCAATCCGCGTCCGTGATCGTCGCCGACCGCAGCCGTTCGCAGTAACAAGCACATCCCGCCAATGCAGGGGCCTGGGCAGGTTTCCTAGCCACCATTCATCAATTGCGTTTGCGGTAACACTGTAGCTTCGTTGGGCAGAGGAGAAATGGCAAGTCGGTGGAAAGCAAGAAGTGAAGTCTTCGGAACGACACGAGAGAGAGATATGCAGACTCCACCCGGCCCAATAAATCTGACACTTGACACCTCGGAACCAGGGTTGAACATGCCTTGCATCAAGAAATGGGAAAGAAATGCCACCCTGTGCCACAGTTCCTGCGGGACAGTCTTCGTCCAAACGACATCCAGAACGACTACGCCGCATCACGTACATCAAATCTCAGGCACCGACAACGTGGCATAGGAAGATCGCAGCATAGGTAGTAAGCAGACAGGTAGGCCCATGGCTTTACCCACTTCGTATGCGATGGGGCTCGATGTTTGTTTACAGACACCGAGCTCCATATTCCATTGCTCTCACTGGCATTGCTGGGTAGATCAGAGCCCGCAGACATCCGAGAGACGTCGCAACAAAGCAGGCCTCAGCCTCAAATCCAGCAGGACAGGACTGTTTCGTGACACAGCGTGCTAGGGCTGGGTAAACATCCATCGTCCTGTGGCCCCAAGATACCTGCCGGCTCAGTGTCACAGGCATGGCATGGCATGGCATAGCCCTTCAAATGCATACGAGAGCAGATCTACACATGTTCTGCGCGCCACTTCGCTTGTCTTGTCTATCTCTGATCCGCCAATGTGTGCCCGGAGCTACAGTAGGCCTTTGATGAAGTGTTGGTCGAATACTGTAGGCGAATAATAGGTGCCGAAGGAAGAGGGCAGCGCTTCGGTATGTATACATAAGCTGAATGTTTCACGTCGCGCATTGGCCCCTGCGCGTGGAGCGAAACAAGGGGTAAGTTAGTATCTTCACTCACTTTCGTGCCGCGCTCCATTATATTGCGACTTGCAGCCCTGCGAGACACCTGCAGAGACGCTGATCATGCTTGCCGGCAGCTTATAATTAGTTCTATGTACTGTACCGCCGGAAACGTGGCGAACGAGCAACACATCAACCACCACATCCAAAAGCAACTCGACTCCCCGCGGAGCCAATCCACTTCGACCGCCATTATCGATCGATATACCTTCCCGGCATGGGTCTGCTCAAGCACTTTCGCTCGCGCTCGCGACTGAAGCAAGACAGCCCACCGCGAGCCCACACTGCCTACTCCTCGCCCAACAGGTACGCACCGGGCGGCCGCGACTTCACAACTCGACTGCCCGACAAAGTGCTATCGACCATCTTCTCCTACGTTTGCCCGCACACCCAAGACTACACATACGAGCCCTGCGAACAATCACAAATCGGCGATGGCTGCATGTTATGCGACCTGCGAGATCTGGCGCACTGCGCGCAGACGTGCAGGAAGTGGTATGCAGTCGCCCAGCAGTCGCTGTACACCAGCATACGGATAGACGCAGTGCATTACTGCGAGCTTGAGGAGATCTTGGCGGAGAAACGGCGGAAAGGTGGCAAGCATTTCCGCAGTAAGAGCAACATCGAACCAGTCGATGTGCCGAACATCAGATTACAGCTGCTATGCCGGACAGTGAGAGAGCAGCCAAATCTGGCATCGCAAACACTGTTCCTTAAGCTCCCATACATGACTCGAGAGACTGCAAAAGGCGATCTTGCTCGCACCGTGTCAGCACTACCAAACATCAGATATGTGGACCTTCCAGATGGCTTCTACTCTGGCGATCCCTCCTGCTTGGCCCTTCGACAGGAGATGCAAGCGCGTTGCCCAGACATCCGGAAGATGGAATATAGAAGCGGCTCAGAGGACGCATTTGAATTGCTTGCCCATCGACATTGGCAAGCAATCGAACAACTGGAACTGCAGAATCTTGCCGTTGAGCCGGCTACGCTGCGAATTGTGCTTGCAAGCTTGCCCACTTTGCATGATCTGACCTTGTCTAATGTTTCCTGGCTGGACGACTCCATTTTCCAATCCTCGCCCGGCCAACTCCCCGACTTTCCAGCTTTGCAGATTCTAAAGCTCAAGGACTTAGCTAATGTTACAGCTAATGGTTTGAATTCGTGGCTACAAGCACCGCATATCCGCGAAGTGCTTGCATCACTCACATTGGACTATACTGGTGTCACAGTGCAGGATTTGCATTCGGTGCTTTGGAGTGCTAGCAACATCCAACACCTCTCGATCGTAGAGACGGTTTCGAAGTCACTTTCGCTCGCGGCACAGCAACTTCCTCCGCTGACTTCCATCTCCCTAAAGACATTACACTTTGAGATTGTGAGCAGCGATGAAGTCCATGGTCTCCAGAAGCCAGCAGAGTCGTACTACTCATACCTTGCATCTTCCCTCCACCAGAACGCTCTACCGGCTCTCACCACATTGTATGTCCGCGACCAAAACTTCCCAGAACTTCTAATGCTCCCCCCATTACCAGCATTCGGCGGCTCCGACCAAGGCTCTCTCAACAGCAAAGCTAGCAATCTGAGCTCGAACGGCTCAACATACAAGCAGCCCCCAGGTGGTGGCTTCAATCAGACGCTCGAAGTCTTCTCGAAAGGCATCGACGAGCTCGAATGGGTATTCACAGCCATCGCAGCACCCGCACAAGGAGCCGACAGGAGACAGAGCGTCATTTCTGGAGGTCGGCCGCTAAGCGCATACTCCGCGTCAAGAGGACTAGGGCCGCAGTGGGCACAGGGTGGTTTCGGTGGCGAAGCACGCAAGTCCGTCATCGTCGGCAACGGCTTTGGCGGCTTCCTCGCTGTTCCACAAGAAGAAGCGCCTCGTCCAGGTAGTGCAGGCGGCTCTGGCGATCGCTGGGGAAGTGTCGGCAGCAGCAATTCGCAGAACAGTAGCAACCATCGCAGCAGCTTCTTGCCACTCCCTCCGAAGATCGGTGGCGGGCATGAGAGGAGGAGTAGTAAGCATGATTTGTGGCGATAGATGGAGACGAGCATGAGAGCTGGACTTCATGCTTGAGGAGGAGACGAGCTGCGGGAATGCATGAAACTTTTTTTTTGGAAGATCGATCATTGCATACAAAGGGAGGACATGCATGGAGATGAAATCAGATACCCATATTCGAAATCACTGCAATACCTGGCTGCATTGCATTGCTATGCATCCATTCATGGAATATCATCACATAGGCGAGGCTACATGTAATGTACTTGGGAGTCTTAGTATCATCAGTAGTGTCAAATGAGTACATGCACGTTCTTTACAATCCGAAGAGTCTTGCTCAAAACATTCAGTACTCTGAATTTCTGAGGACTTGAAGCTGATAAATTGCGTCGCGCAAGGATACTTTCCTTCTGCGTCCTGCGACGGAGCTCTATACACACCAGATTGTCAATGAAGAATTCACAACGCAATCTTTGCCCCTACAAGTTCTTTTTAATATATCTTTTTATCTAGAGGAGTTATAGCTTAATAATATAGGACAAAGATACTCTAATTTATGTATATTTTTAGAAAATATTAAAATTTCTAGTCGTTGCCTCCTAAATTAATAAGCTATATAGCTTAAAACTCTAAGTTAGAGATTTTAGAATTTTAGCGTTTTCTTGAGTCTTAATATACTATTTTTAGTAATCTAAAAACTAGGCCTTATAGTTTTACTTAATAAAAATCTATTTTGAGATTTTTCTCGTAATATAGCTACTATTAGTTCTATAATCTAGAATTTAAAACTTAAATTCTTCTTAGGTTCCCTTTCGTATATCTTTTTCTTTAGACGAGTTATAGCTTAGTAATATAAGACAAAAATAATCTATTTTTAATCTAGTATTAGAAAATTACTAAAATTGTTATAGCTATCTACTAGGATTAGCCTAAAATTCTAGAATAAAGATTTTAAGACTTTTGCTTTTTTTAAGCCTTAGTATACTATTTTTAGTAATCTAAAACCTAAACCTAATAGTTTCACCTAGTAGGAATCTATATTAAAGCTTTTACTTTAAATAAGCTATAAATAGTCTTATAACTTAGAAAAGAATATTCTTAAGAATTGTAAACTTTAAATTGCTAAGCCTACAATTGTTAAGAATATTCGCTTTAGGATTTTAAGACTAATAGTAAGCGTATTAAAATAAGAATCTCAAAATATATTTATACTAGGTAAAACTTTTAGGTCTAGGTTTTAGATTACTAAAAATAGTATACTAAGGCTTAATAAATACTAAAATCTTAAAATCTTTACCTAAGAGTTTTAGGCTAATCTTAGTATATAGCTATAATAGTTTTAGTTATTTTCTAAAAATACATAAAAGTTAAAGTATATTTGTCTTATATTACTAAGCTATAGCTCTTCTAAATAAAAAGATAAACTAACGAGAATATAGTAAGAAAATAATATTCCTTTCTAGATTATATTACTAATAGTTTATATAATAATATATAAATTTAGATTTAGATTTTTATAAGATGAAACTATAAGATCTAGATTTTAGATTACTAAAAATAGTATGCTAAGGCCTAAAAAATGCTAAAATTGTTAAACTTCTAAATTAGACTTTTAGGCTATATAGCCTATAAATTCAATAGGTAACGACTAGAAATTTTATTATTTTCTAAAAATAGATACAAATTAGAGTATTTTTGTTCTACATTGTTAAGCTATAACTCCTCTATATAAAAAGATATGTTGAAAAGAACTTAAAGGAGCAAAGATTGCGTTGTTGTCGCTACGGTCAGAAGTGCTGTATTGACAATCTGGTACGTATAGGCCTCCCTATCCTGCGCCTAAGAGGATTTACTGTTGTAGGCCTAGCTTGCTAAGCCTGCTATATCGCTTTTTACGTATCTGTAAGGACTCGCGCGTCTACCCCTATAATATCTACTCTATTCTATTAGAATTATAAAATTATAGGATTATAGGATTATAGGGCTATAGGGCTATAAACTTATAAACTTATAAACTTATAAACTTATAAACTTATAAACTTATAAACTTATAAACTTATAAACTTATTTTATTTTATTATAATAGTAATAAGTTGTTTTATTATTTTGTTTTAGTGCTATTATAGTTATAAAGCTATAGAGTAATAAAGTAAGAATATTACAATATTCTAAAATTCTAAAATTCTAAAATCATATATATACTAGTCTATCTTTAATACAATATATCTAAGTAAAGACGGTAAAGCTAATATCGAGGTATCTATATTCTTATAGGTATAGGGTGTATCTATATTTTCGACGGTAACAATGTATTTTTAGGGGCAAATGCGCATATTCGAGCGCGTATAAGAGGACGGTCCTTTTCCCTCGAGGTCCTACGTCGTTTACTCTCTGTTTAAATATACACAGAATCGCAAGACTATTAGCAAGATAGTATAACTTATTATATTCAATTGCGACAAGTATTACGACGTATAGACGTCGTTATCGTCGCATCGTCGTATTACGGATTAAGCTTTCGGAAATCGAGCCGAGCTTAGTCATAGCTTCTTACTGTCGCAAGACTTCGGTAATGGTCGAAGGACGGAGTAAGAATGCTAAAGCCACTACAAACCATAATGTAAGTAAAGAGAGTGCGAGTATGCCTTCTTACAGAAGCTAACGTGTCGTACAGAACGTTCAAAAGGCTGAGAAAGCTCTACATCAATATCAAACCTTTATAGAAGTTCAAGTCAAAAGATCTTTTGCCCATCCAAATGGGGCGAACATACGTCGCAATGCTCAAGCCTCAAGCGATGTCTTAGCTCGGGTTCTCAACGAGTGTAAGACGTTGGGAGACTTTACCAGGTTCTATGGTGTCCTTGGTCGACTTCGTCAGCAGGTACGCCAGGGCGCGGCACGGAGGCAGGACCGGATTAATTTTCTAAAGAAGCAGAAAGCGGCTCCTCAGCATGGACGTGATATCCTGAAGTGGCGTGCTGCTATTGCACAGTCTCTTCGTGGAGAAACCAAGAAGAGTAGTGCTTTCAATTCGAAGCTTGGAGCTAAGCAGACGCTTGTAGCTCCTAGGATGTGTCCTGATTATCCTATCATGGCTCAGAGTCGGGCTGCTTCGATGACGAGGGAAGTTGATATAAACCTGGCAATTAAATCCGATCCAGACACGGACGGCAACACTGCAGGCCAAGGTTCCAGGTCGAGACCAGTCACTCCGGCAATTCTAGCGGGGGAGTCTAGGACGTCTACCGCCACACAGCAAGATCCACTCCAGCCGCCACACACTACTGCTGAGAGCATTCAGCACAAGCCGAAGCGCGGCCGACCAAGTAATGCTAAGCTCAATCATCTCGCTTCATCCATTCACAACGAAGACCTGGCTGGTTTGATGGAAGAGGCTTCCAGAATGAAGCCGGCATCGATCCAGCGCTGCTCCAAGTACCGTGAGTTCGCTCCAAATGGCTCTCGACTTCCAAACTTCGTTCTTGTGACGAGAACTCCGGACGAGAATGAGAGCGATGAGGAGTATATGCCTGACGATGAATGATTTTTCGATACTGTGGGCGGGATAGAATGTCAGCAAGGGTCGTGTGTTTTTGTCGTTCTCGGGCTTTGATGCTGCGCTTGAAGGCTGTCGATATATAATTGAGATTGCTTGCGCTCCGATGAGGATTCTCGAGAAAAGGCGTTAGTTGTCTCTTGAGTTATGTTTATAGAATCTTTAGAAAAAAAATGGGGTTCGAATAGTCTCTAACTTCCTTTCCTTCTAGAAAATTTCTTGCGGTATAGCGCTGTCGGGAAGGTAGTGATCAGAGAACGAGATTCCAGCTCTAAGCGTTTACTGAATATACTATTCTCTGCAAGTTGCAGTGAGTTGTTTTGTGTTGTGTTGGAAAGAGGCAGCAAGGAAGGGGACAATGTGCCGGCTGGATTAGTCAGCTCTTGGCAATGTCTGTGACGCGATCCTGGACGCGACTGTATGACAGACAACTCACACAACAAAAACATGATCATCAAGATACCGGCTTTCTCTATCACTGTATACTATACTTAAGTCGCCGCTCTCCGTCCTCAAATGCCCAAACAGCATTCATCAGGCTTTTCGAGAAACCCTCATGCGACTCCAACACCTCCTGATACAGCTCGAACTCGAAACGATGGAACGCGGTTCCAACGATCAATGCCAGCTCCATATGAGCCACGTTCTGGCCTACGGAAGCTCTCGGCCCAAATGAGAATGGATTAAAGCAGATTCTTTGCCTGGCAGTAAGACTTCGGGTCTGAATCCTCTACACTCAGGGCCCTAGACCTCCGCATCGTGGTGGATGGTATGGCTTGGGACAGAAAGGACTGAACTTCGAGGAAAGAGCTCTCCATTATTTTGTACGCCTCCCTCCGATGTCACCAATCGCGGTAGACCGATCGCAGATGTGGAGTGCAAACGCATAGCCTCGTCGATGCAACGGCGAAGGAAGAGAAGCTACTTGACTTGAGCATCCGTGGCAAGATCTGCATCAGCGGGAATGGCGGCGTCAAGTTCAGCTTGCAAGAGACGTAACATTGTGCCTGGCGCTGCTCTCTCGCCATGCTGAACCCAGTAAAAGATCGCACAGGCAGGATTGGATACGGTATCAGAACCTGCGATCAGTTCTGTCAACGCCTCGGATATCAGCTCTTACCTTGACATCGGATTGCCATTTCTGTCCTTGGCATTAACCAGCATATCCAAAATGCCATGTTGTGACTTGGCATTGGCTCCTGCATTTTCGGTCGCATCTAGGCGATTCCGTGCAAATTCTTTACAGATTGAAGACCTTTGCTAAAGAACGGATCCGGAAGATATTTGGCGTAAGGCTTGAGTGGTAGTAGGAGGCCAAGCGTAGACGACATCTCTCCTCGGACCATGCGGCTCTAATTGGGCCTCGCACTCATCACCACCTCGGTCACGCACATTGAAGACTCCTGGGACTCTAGAGATAAAGGCCCCATAGAAATGGCTTTCGATGCCGATACAGTTTGCGAAAACCAACCACTTCTGGGCCTATTCTTTCAGAAAGCCGTTGCCATCAGCTTGGAGTGTCTGGAGACCGCAATCGACACAATCCGACTCTCACGACATTGCCCTATCTCTTATGGGCATGGTCAACCCAAGCAAACTTCTTGCCATTGCGTGCTCCAAGTGCCAGCCAGATGTTAGAGAACCTGGCGAAGAATGGTCCTGTGGTGTGTCTAAAACGCTTGTAGTTGGTGAAATATGGCACTACAATACGAGCCATGCCGCGAGGACAAGATACTTCTTCCAGGACTGCCATCCTTTCTCGCAGGCTTGTCTTCGGTCGTGGTTGAGCCGGGAAGGCCAATTGCCGCTGGAAAATACTACTCACTTGACAGCCATTGTGCATTTGTCTACAGAATCACGTAGCCGCTCTTCCCACTACTGGTCTGCCACGAGCGAGGTGCATCTCACTAACCATGCATTCTGTGGTGGACAAGATAGGCTGACCCTGGTCTCCACAACCCCACTCTTGAGACTGTGACGATCTCAACCTTGTTCCACCCTGGACTATGCACAATCCGGGGGGCAGCTCGGCAAGCACGCCGACAACCTGTGGCTACGAGCATTGATCGATTGTTCGTCATGCAATCGAGCTCACGACCACAACCAAAGACAGTGTGAGCCTCAACGGGTGACATGAGGTGTCGTGATATTGTGACGATTATTCCTTCTGCAAACACCTTTGCATTTCACCAAATTGGCGTATCTGTAACGTACCTCAAGATCATCATATTTTCGCAACTACATCGACAACGTCCCAATCATGCACAAAACATTCGAAGGGATCACTGTACTTCAGAAAGCCGTTCGCAGCGAGGAAGAAAGCCTGAATGTACGCTATGTCTCTTCGATTGGCTTCCTAACATGTTGAATGCTGAAGAATATCAGGTGGCCATCGTTGGCGCTGGTCTAGGCGGCCTAGGTGCTGCGATCAGCCTACTGCTTGCTGGTCATAAAGTTCACGTCTTAGAATCCGCTCCACAGATTGGCGAAATAGGTCTGTCAGCTCATTCCGACTTCGTTGCATGGCTTTTGTCTGACATACTCCAGGCGCTGGCATACAAGTACTGCCAAACAGTTCTCGAGTGCTCATACAGTGGGGACTCGGTCCAAGATTGGCTCGTCTTGCCACAATTCCTGTCCAGGTTGAAATGCGGAGATGGAAAGGCGATCTGCTTACCATAATGGACTTCGCCGATGCCGCCAAAGAGTACAAAGCACCGTTCTGGGACTTCCACCGAGCCGACTTGCATGGAGCAATGCTTGAGAGGGCCATTGAGCTTGGCGCCACTCTTCAGACGAGTGCCCGAGTGGTGGACATTGACTCATCACAGCCTGAAACTGCCACCATAACACTGCAGTCTGGTGAACAAGTGGTCGCTGATTTAGTTGTCGGAGCAGATGGTATCTTCTCCCGCTGTCGAGACCTCTTGGTTGGCAAGTCAGACCCACCCACGCCGACAGGCGACTTGGCATATCGGGTCTTACTGAGTACCGAAGGCATGGAGAACGATCCAGAGCTTGCGCCATTTCTGCGGGAGCATCACGTACGATACTGGTTGGGACCCGGAGCTCATGCGGTCAGTTATGTCTTGCGAAATGGCAAGCAGATCAATGTTGTTCTTCTGGTACCAGACGATATACCTGACAACGCGACCACCGTCGATGGCAGTGTTGAAGAAATGCAGGCCTTGTACGCGGAGTGGGATCCGCGAATACCCAAATTGCTCAAATACTGTCAGTCAGTCCAGAAATGGAAACTTTGTTTCCGGCCAGGCCTAGATCAATCCTGGTATAACACCAATGGCACCTTTGCGCTTCTCGGCGATGCTGTCCATGCAACACTACCATATTTAGCCAGTGGTGCAGGCATGAGTCTGGAGGACGGTGCGGTCCTGGGATACTGTTTTTCCCGCATCCGCGATAAATCAACACCATCGAAGCTGAAAGCCTTGCGCATCTATGAAGACTGTCGGCGCACGCGCACCGAAAGCATAGTGGCACGCGGCAACCTGCAGCAGTACCTATATCACTTAGACGACGGCTCAGAGCAAGAGGCCCGAGACGAGAGGTATAGGATCTTTGGGGCGCTCGAGAAGCAGATCAAGAAAGCAGGCTCCGTCCAAGATGTGCCGCTGCCGGCAGGTCTGGAGATCGGAGCAGACCCTTTCCCTTGGAGAAGATACGGTGTCGGAAGTTGGTTGATCAGCTACGATTGCGTGGCTGATGTGGACAGCAAATGGCCTGATGAGCGGCAGGTTGCTGAAACGCAGTTCAGAGCATTACTATAAGGACTAATGGAAACGGCACTGCAGCGCACTCGAATGCTTAATCTCTTCCGTGTCACTATCACGAAGAATCAGCAATGAAAGAACATGCTCAGGCGCCAAATTCAGACATTCGTTCTCATTTTAGGGAGAATTTTGCTCGACCACACTTGTTCTGCATGGACAGTAGCTCGGAACTAGAGGATCACAGAACTTGCCGATATGTACATCATCTATACCACGAGGAAACCAGAATAGTACTCACTCAGCCAAGCTGACACAGTCAATCCAACTTCAGCGCCAGCACTGACATCAAAGCGCTGCACGCTACCCACATACCCATCTGGACGAACGTTGACCACAGCCGCTTCGGTGCTAGCCATACCACCTATCCATTTCTCCAAGCAAGATTTGCCATTTGTGCTCTTCTCCGGAATGTCGTCCAAATATACCGTCCATTTGCTCCGGTCCAGAAGCGGTGGCAAGTCTGCGAGCTCGAAATCTGCTTTTGCCGTCGCTGTCACTAGTGCCACAGTGAACAGCTGACTGACGGCCGTATATCTCTCTGGTCTGTGGTATTCGTCCATCTCGCTCGTTGCACGAGGTTTCTTTGCAAAAGACTGGGCTGCTTGTTGAGAGGTTGCTGGAAGTAATGAGTTTGAGATGCCATCACAAGCGGCTCGCAGGAAAGTCATGGACTTCGCAAGATCTGGGCAGAGGAAGTAGATCTTGAATTGTCCGAGCATCGGGATGTCGAGCTGGATGTCTAGGGGGTTTGCGTCGATGTACCTGGTTACTTTGGCTGGTGGCAAGAGACATCCTGGTTGGATGTGGCTCTGCTTCCCGCTGTCCTGGTTGATAATGTTCGCACTGTATTCGACGCCGACGCCAGAGATGAAGCGAACGTTTTTGGCAAAGTTCTGAGCCAAGGCTTCGGGGTCGCCGTCATGGAACGCATTGGCGTGCTCATGGTCGAAATCGATCAGATCTTGGGCGATTTGACGACGTTCTTGCTGATATGTGGCGAGGAGGTCAGGCTTTGCGAGGCCACGAATCGCCAGGTTGAGCTTCCAGGCCAGATTGAGGGAGTCGTGCATAGAGGTGTTCATTCCTTGAGCCGCCTTTGGGGAATGCGTGTGACTCGCATCGCCGGCGAGGAAGATGCGCTGATTATCGTCACTGAATCGACTCGTTACTCGCTGACCAATCTGATAGGCACCGAACCACTCGACCATTGTGAAGTCAAGTTTGTACGGATGCAGAATCCTCCTCGCGGCCTCCAACACGTACTCTTGGGTTGCTTCCGCTTTCGAGATACCTTTTCCGTCCTCCGATTTCAGCTCAATGTACAATCTGGTCATGTTGCGTTCACGAGGAATGAAGAGGATCGAGCCATACTTGTGGCTTTGCACGATTGTCTTGCTCCATAAATCCGGGAAATTGGAATCGACCTCGCCATCTAGGACTCCCCAGAGTGCATCGGACGAAGCCCCTTCTGCGACTGCGCCTGGTATGCTCTTTCTGACTTGCGAGTGAGCTCCATCGCATCCGACCAGATAGTCTGCTCGCAGCTCTTCTGTGCGACCATTTATCCGATTGAGGTAGGAGATTGTGAGAGCCCGATCCTGACCGGCAGTTTCTTGGGCTGAAACGAATGCAGAACTTCGCAGCACTTCGACTCCCCGGGCTTCCAGGTCTTTTAAGAATACTTCTTCGACACTACCCTGGTGATTCAGGATCATAAATGGATCAAGCAGATCGACTATTTCTGGCGGGTACGCCAAATCTCTTCCGGTCCTTCTCAATGGCACATCGGGGGTTGAGCTCCAAAAGCAGATATCGTAGAATTTCACTGAATATTTTAGTAGGTCGTCAGCCAGACGCATCTGCTTCAGAGTCTCGATGGTTTTCGGTTGCAGACCATCTGCTCTTCCAGTTGAAGTCTTATCCGGCCTGTCGTCGATTACTGTCGTTTTAATGCCGAATCGGACCAAGTTGCACGCGAGCATCAGACCGGCGGGTCCTGCTCCAACAACGACAACATCATCGCTGTCGGTGTGAGCTCCGTTGGCATCGTTGCGAAGTACTCCTGGTGACATCCTGTGATCTAGTTCTAGTTTCTGGATCTTGGCGTCTTCTTTGTGGGCTCCATTGGGGACTTCTCTCTTTGTGCCGGTTGACATGATCACAGGCAGTACTCCTACCGACACTTCTCCATTCTACGCGCCCACTGAGTGGTGGTGGTGTGGTTCAATTGCAACACCGGTCCATCTTGCCGAGCAGTCTTGCTGATAGGGCGAAAGTGTACCCCCACCACCGTGCCACTTTCCCTCCACCAACGGGCCGACTTCACTCGTCTGCAGGCATTCACGAGCTCAAGTAAGCAATCCACACCGCATTTCCGGTATACGACGTTCCCCTCTTCCGAACAAGGGTTCCTTATCATCGCCCTATCCTCGGGCAAGAATCGTTGCTGTGCATTGACGTTCTGTTTTCATTCGCAAACAAGCGGTGTTCCATCATTGTCCTTGAGAAGAGCCTTGTTCATAGAACCGAGCCTGCAGCCGATACGGAATCATCATGGGAAAGAAGAGAGTTCTCGTTAGCTACGGTATGCATTGACCTACGACAATACTGAATACTGCTGACTGGACCTTCATGTAGGCGTCGACATCGATGCCGTCGCGGGTTGGCTAGGCTCGTATGGTGGCGAGGACAGTACTTCAGATATCTCAAGAGGAATTTGGGCTGGCACGAGAGGAACTCAAAGATTACTGAAACTCTTCGACAAGAACAACATCAAAGCGACATGGTTCATCCCCGGGCATAGTCTCGAAACCTTCCCAGAAGATTGTGCAGCGGTGCGAGATGCCGGGCACGAGATCGGTCTGCATGGCTACTCTCACGAGAACCCGGTGGACATGACGATTGAGCAGCAACGAGATGTCCTCGATAAGACTTACAGACTCCTCACGGACTTTTGCGGAAAACCTCCTCGGGGATCCGTTGCGCCGTGGTGGGAGACGAGCAAAGAAGGAACGGAGTTGATGCTTGCGTATGGGATCGAATATGATCACTCCATGTCACATGAGGACCACTGCATGTATTGGCTACGCACGGGAGACACTTGGACAAAGATCGATTACTCGAAAAAGGCCGAGGAATGGATGAAGCCATTGGTGAAGGGCCAGGAGACAGGTTTAGTGGAGATTCCTGGCTCGTGGTACATTGACGATCTGCCTCCGATGATGTTCATCAAGAGCAGTCCCAATAGCCATGGATGGGTCAATCCTCGGGATGTCGAAGCGATCTGGATGGATCATTTCGATTACTTTTATGAGAACTATGACGAGTTCGTCTTTCCTATGACGATTCATCCGGATGTTAGTGGGAGACCTCATGTTCTTTTGATGCATCAGAGGATCATCGATCATATCAACAAGCACGAGGGTGTGGAGTGGGTCACGATGGAGCAGATGTGTGACGATTTCAAGAGCAGGAATCAGCCGCCGCCCGGAGCTTTGATGCCGGCGTCGAGGGAGGAGGTTGAAAAGATGCTCGCGACGGGCAAGAAGTGATGGACTGGCCATGTTGGATGAACGACTTGCGTTTTGGTTGTAATGTTTCCATAGCTCAATGAACCACGATCGTCTCTAACAGTGCTGCCTCCGTCGTGCACAGTCATCTGGAGTTATACCTGACACACAAGGGCATACTGATCGGGAGGAACTCCAAAACCGACGTGTAGTAACATGACCCATTGACCAGATCTTGCGTCGAGACGAAGGCCTGCAAGCATGGGAGTTCAGCGTGAGATCTCCCCACCCTGGCCAGGTGTGAATAGTGGGATGAAGGGACCACCACGATCCACATACGCCACTTCAAAAAGCATTCTGTGCCTGCGTCTGCTCTTTGCAACTCACATTTCAGTGCGATCGTTCGACCCAAAATGCCATCCGCCGTCTCGCCACCACCTCACGCTCCCTTGAAGGGTACGAAGCTCTTCGAACCAGTCCAACTTGGACGCATCCAACTTGGCCACAGGGTCGCGCAGGCTCCTTTGACTCGCATGCGAGCTGTGAAAGAAGCAGACGGAATTTTCGTGCCTGGTGATCTTGCACTTGAGTACTACTCGCAACGAGCAAACCCAGGTGGCTTTCAGCTCACCGAGGCGACGGACATTGAACACTACGCAGGAGGATATCCCGGCGTGCCAGGCATCTTCACTGAATCCCAAATCAAAGGCTGGAGACGCATCACCGACGCGGTGCACGCAAAGGGTGGTTTCATATTCAGCCAACTCTGGCACACGGGGCGAGCGTCACCACCAAGCTTCCGCAACGGTCAGCAAGCAATCAGTTCCGGCGACATTCCAATCTCAGGAAACGCATTGGATGGAACCAAATATAGCGACAATCCGCCTCGTCCAGCCACGGTGGAGGAGATCAAGGCGCTCACCACTTCCTTTGCGCAAGCAGCAAAGAACGCCATCGAAGCTGGCTTCGATGGCGTCGAGATCCATGCTGCGAACGGATACCTCCTGGATCAGTTTCTGCACGACAACATCAACAACCGGACCGATGCCTATGGAGGCTCGATCGAGAACCGATGTCGATTCCCTTTGGAAGTCATCCACGCCGTCTCCGAAGCCATCGGATCAGATCGAGTCGGCATCCGGCTCGCGCCCTTGAGCTACTTCCAAGACACCAGAGATTCGGATCCCATTGCGCACTGGGCATATCTGTGCGAGAAAATCATCGCACGGCCAGAACAGTCACGCCTGGCGTACGTGCATAGTGTCGAGCCTCGATTCGACGAAGTGATGGACGAGCAGGCCAAGCTGGATGCCCTGTCGGCGTATAACGCGAAGGGGCCGGAGATGACTCGTAAGACTGCCATCTCCCTTGACCCATTCCGACACATCCTCCAGAAGGGCGGCGTGAAATTCCTCGCTGCGGGCAACTTCAATCGCGATAATGCTTTGCCGAAGTTGGAGGCCGATGCGGCGGACGTTATCGTCTTTGGGAGGTGGTTCATTGCCAACCCCGACCTCCCTCGGCGGCTCGCGCATGGCTTGGAGCTCAATGCGTACGACCGTGACACTTTCTACGGCGCAGACCCGCCGAGCAAAGGCTATGTGGACTACCCCTTCTTCGGCGTTGCTGCATAGCTGATGTCTGTTCGTTGACGATAGAGGGGGAAAGCGAAAGCGAATGTCGACAAGTTGTTGTTGGCGACCGGCTGTCATGTGTATGTGTTTTGTACCGACGCTTGTCGAACTGTGGATCGATCGGTACTGGGCAGCTCTGTCTGCTAGAACTGGTCTACGGATGGGTGGTACTTTGGCACAAGCAAGGGTCATCGGTTGGTTCGGTATTCTAGACCAGACTAAACAGGACAGGGTACCTAGAACTCTCCCCCATCTTTGCTTTCCTTCTCCGCGCTCTCACTCTTCGCCTACGTTATCGTGATCCCGGGGCGGGTCGGCGAGCATTATTCACTATGTCGTCCCCATTCGTGCTGTATAACCACCACTCTCTGCTGCTAACCGCCCCGCCCGGATCAGGAATCTTGATCGTGGAACTCTACCAGGCCTGTGCGTCAGTGCTGCTTTCCAGATCTGGCCATAAGCCATCATGCCGCAAGCCAATGGACGTTGGGTCTGTGATGCCGAGGGCTGTGGTCGCTCATTCAGCAGACATGAGCATCTCCAACGCCACGTCCTGAACCACGCTGAAGGAGAGCACACTTGCGAACGTTGTAGGGCTCACTTCAAGCGACCCGATCTTCTAGGTATCGAAGCACATTCTCCTGCAGGGCCCCACGATGGACTGACATGCTTACAGAACGCCACTTGGCTCGACATAGACTGAAGGACGCTGAAGGGGGCACTTTGATGACTCGTAAAAGGCTGTGGAAAGATTCAGAAGGCCGCGTGGTCACTAAACGCCCAGCACTTGAAGAACAGCAATCCAACCGTGCCGTGAACCATTATTCACTCCAGGCACATGCACATCAACCGCCCGCTCTACCTCTTTCGCCTCCAGGAAGCTCATCAGATCTTGCCATATCACCCACAGGATCCAATGAAGCTACGACACGATTGGTGCAGCAGCCTGCCTACACGGGTCAAGCGGAAAACTTTGGCAATCCGTTTCTCCAAGACTCACTAGACGAGAACTTCTTCTGGGAAAGCACGGCATTGTCATCTGGTCCAGAGCCCACACTTGTGTCTGAGCCCTTTGACGACATCTTTGCGCCAGACACCGCGAGTAGCTTTAACATGCCGTATACTACCGCGAACAACTACAATTGGTTATTTGATCTTTCGCTCGATCCATCCATTGGCAACACTGGCCTCCAACAACCCACAGCAGTCTTCACCCAGTTCACCACCCTTGAAACTCCCCCTACAACACATACACGTCAGCCACCGCAGGCGCAAATGGTGTCGATGCATTCCAAGCTGGCACAGAATCAACCAAGGGCAGCCACAGTCAAACAGCTCGACGCGGTAGCAAGTCCGCAGCAAAGACCAAGAGATAGTGTCGTCGATGATGCATCTCCTCTTCTCCATCCTAGCGAGTGTCCGATGTCTCTGCTCAACCACAAGCAGACACTGCCCTCCCTGGACGAGCTAACCAGGGAGCGAATCATGGATGTGATCGAGCATGCCCGGCCCACTCTACCTGATGGCAGTGTTGTGATGTTCGACCATCCGAGGTTAAGCCTGCAGTCTATGCAAACATATCTCGATCTTTTCTTCACGCGCTTCAATGTGGCCTATCCGCTGATGCATGCGGCAACATTCTCCCCGCCAGCGACTGAGCCGATCCTGCTCACCACCATCATTCTACTTGGTGCAACATACAGCGACAAAGACTCGCATCAACTAGCAGTCTGTATACATGATGTTCTCCGGCCTCAAATCTTTGCCAACCCGGCCTTTTCTGCAAAGCCGGAACTCTGGGTCTTACAAGCCATTCTCCTGACTGAGTGTCTGGGCAAGTCAAGAGGCGGTCAACGACAGCACGATATGAGCCATTTGTTTCATGGTCTTCTGATCAACTTGATACGTCGGAGCGATTGCCAAACCATACAACCGGAAAGCCTGGTCTGCAGCGACGCCGATGCAGATATAGCAAGTCGGTGGCAGACGTGGGCAGAAATGGAGCAAAAGAAGCGTCTTGCTCAGCTGTGCTTCGTCTGGGATGTTCAGCATGCCGTTCTATTCAGCCAAAGCCTGTGCATGTCCGCATTTGAGCTTCGCTCGACTCTGCCTTGCGACCAGGCAATTTGGGAAGCAGATACGCCCCATGCGTGGATCGAGGCCTGGAAGTCGCAAGACCACTCACCGCCTCACTTGCTCGCTGTGCTCAAGACATACCTCACGACGCATATGACAAAGCGAGTGAATTTGAACGCAATCTCCCACATAATCCTTCTGCACGGCTTGATGTCTGTATCCTGGGACATGACGAGGCGCGATCAGACCTCACTGGGCTTGCTTAGCAATGGTCTCAGTGCAGGCAGCTGGCGAGATCGCATGGCGAAAGCATATGAGAGCTGGAAGATTGACTTCGATCATTTCACCGCCTCCACAGGGACCAATCTCATGCGTTGCACAGGAGATCCGGAAGCTCAGCTATACAGCGTTCAGCGCTTCGATTCATTTGTTGCCGCTTATAATGCACTTTATCACGCCGCCCAGCTGATTTTGCTTGCCGAGATTCTGGATTTACAAATCTATGCCGGCGCAAGACATATCCTCGGCCGCTCTGTATCCAGAATGGACTACTCAAGATCGCAGAAAGTGGTTAAGCGTTGGGCCAACGAAGATGCAAGTCGAGCTGCCAGAGCTGTGTGGCATGCCGCTCACATTTTGCAAGCAAGTGCAAGGCACTCTGACAGCGAGTTCGTGGTTGGTGATCTCTTTCATCATGCTTGGACCTTGATCCTTGGTACCCTGACCATCTGGAGTTTCTATCATTCACGGCCTTCATCGCAGACCGATGACGATGAGCCGATTTGGGATGCCAAAGAGCACATGCATCAACAACTGCACTTCATGACATCGGCGAGCCCGGAGACTTTGGCGACTGTGACGCCTGCTGCTGGAAAGAAATGTACTGCCGGCCTGACATCTGTCGTTGTCAATAGCCTGACCAAGATCCGCTGGGGCGTGATACACGATGGCACATCAGTATTGAAGGGCCTAGTTCCGTGGCGTCTGATCAGTGAGGATGATGGCCGCACGTTGTAGTCTCTCATGCAGAATGGTCATTCATTATTGCCCGCCCTCCCGTCTGCCTGCTCTCCACGGCTGCTGAGCTCTACTAACTTATCTATCTTCCAATAGCTTTCTTTTCAAGATATCGCAGACCGGGAAACACAAGTGCCGCCCAGCTTGCGCCGATAAACAAGCCTATGTCAGATCCATAATCTCCGATCAAACCTGCAATGGGCCCAATGTAGTACACTTGGTCCATGCAGAGGACCGCTCCCACCCAGCCGATCACGAAGGCGGCCAAAGCCGCCCATCCGATCGGCAACTTCTTGCGATCATTCCAATCCTCCCAAATGTATCCAGTGTTGCGGCGGAAGATCAACTGCTCCTCCAGAGTGATGACGACCCAGATGGTCACCCAGTAGCCCATCAAGGATAGAAAGTTCTGGAATATGCTGTAGAGATGGTTGCGTCCGACAGCTCCACAGATCGTGTAAATGACCACGCTGAGTGTGTTCCAGTACATTCGTGGTATCTTTAACGGCCAAGACCCCAAGCACTGGAAGCTGAGGCCGCAAGCATAAGTGCCTGGAGCGTTGTTGGCGATCACACCGAGCATGACGATCACGGCGCAAAAGTGTCCAAAGCGGCCCAAAGGTTCGAAGCCGGCGACGACTACTGCACCGGGACTTATCTTGTGAGCCGCTGCCCAAGCTGCTCTCGTCTTGATGCCAGAGGCTATGCCGGTGCCGATGAGGACGGTGAAGGCCTAGAACACCACATGTCAGACATCAACACATCTTGCAACTCGGATTCACTTACATATCCGAGCGTGAGCCCCGTCCAGCACAGAAAGAATGTGAGCCTCTTTGATGTGCGTTCTGGAAAATAGACGAAGAAGTCGGCTCCTGCGGGAGCCCAACCGCTGGGCGCGGACAGGAAGAGCGCGAACACTGACAGGCGATTCGCGATGACTGTCTCCTTGTTGCCCACTGATGGAGCTGAAGTGTTGAAGTACGGTCCAGCGCAGCCAGCCAGAATCAGCAACATCACGGCTTGCGGAATCCAGCCGTAACGCTCGTAGGCGTGGAGGATAGGAAGACCAAAGACGGTGAGGATGTAAGTGAGGAGCTACTCATCATCAGCATCCTGACACGACCGTCGAAACAGAGATAAAGACTCACCGCTACGATCACCACCCCAACCACAATCGACGTACTCCCACCACTAATCGCAGACAACATCTGCCCTCCAACCACCGTATCAATCATCCCATACCCAAGCATAATCACCAAATTCAGCACCACACAAATCCGACTCGGCCACCACCCCATATGATATCTCGCAACAATCTGTTCTCAATACTCAGCAACACATATCTCCTTCATCCAAACCCAATCCCCAAAAATTTTCCCTGAAAGCTCACCATAGTTCGATTCCCCGACCGAGGTCCAAAAGTCGCCATGTAAGCCGTACACAACGCTCCCACCGAAATCCCAAAAACCGAACACATGGCCGAATCCAAGAATGAAAGTCCATACACCGAAGGTCCCAGTAACCCGAGCGTTACGTGATTCGCGGTTAAATTCGCACTACACCATAGTGAGATCATTTGTACGTAGACGCCGAAAGAAGCCTTATTATAATATCAGAATTCCATCAGCGAAACATGTCGAAAGTTTTTTGCAATCTTCTCGTTCTTTTTTTTTTGTTTTTTTGGGAAGTACTTACCGCTTGTCTCCTCTCTTCCGGCAAAACCCTCTGCACCCCCCTCGTCTCCGTGAAATCCGCTGCGAACGAAGCCCAATACTTTTTCCACCACGATAATAAAGAACGTTCGTCGATGACTCGTCCTTCGGCGATTGAGAGGCCGGAGTGATCGCTGGTGTCTGCGATGACGACGGCATTTTCTTTGCCTTTTTCGATGTCGGACATGGTGGTTGGTGGGGGGTGTGAGTCTGGTGTGGTCGTGCTACTGATTATTTAACTATATGTAAACCATGGATGGCAATTCTTCGACTACCTACTAAGCATTGACCCGTATGCTTCACGTGTTAGACTACTCCACGATAGCCTTATCGAGTTTGTTAGCTGGCCAATAAGAGCTCCGACAGGGCTTCGTGCTGGCGTGTGTCAGGTTTCCCCATTCTTGGGGTTGGCTAGGCGAACGAGAGTTGTAGCGTGGCGGGGAGGCAGGTTAGGTGGTCAAGTCATGATTCGATAATTTCTCGTACTTCTCGTTTGGTATCGTAGGGCTAAAGCAGCACTGACTTGGCATGTGTCAATGGAGAGGGACCGCGGCCGAGGGTTTGGACGACCGTGCACAAAACGAGGTGGTCACAGTTGGTTCCCGTTTCCTGCCTTGCCCGAGGCGTTTGAGACGTTGATGGTTGGAGAAAACCCTTGGTGATGGTGGTGTGAAATTTGTTCATATACCTTACTTCATCGAATCTATAAAATCTAATAAGTAGCCTTGAGCCTCTTAACCATATGCTCACCGCAATGCACAGGTTCATACTTGATAGGATTCTCAGCGCTATACGTGCCTGGAATCGCGTGGATCATGCGGTCATGATTGGGATGACAGAAGTAAGGGATGCTATATCTCGCCGGATAAGTATCAGACGGAATGGGAGGCTCCACGACTCTGTGCATTGTGCTCTTGATGGTATCATTAGACCACCTTGCAAGTAGATCTCCAGCATTGACAACTACTGTGCCTTCGATGGGGGTGGCGTGGACGAATTTCCCTGTGGGGGATTGTATTTGGAGGCCACCAGACATGTCCTGTGGTACTGCGTTAGCAGAGTGTATAGGCAGAGTCGTGGTGGCTAGTTGTACCTGGAACAACAATGTGATTGATCCGTAGTCAGTATGACTTCCAGCTCTGACTTGATTATCGTTCTTCTTGAAGACATCGGCTTTGACTTCAGGATAGTGCAAAAGGCGGAGAGTGTTGTCGCCCGCGTCACAGTATGAATCGAACCAGAACTCATCAATCCCAAGACCCACGGCGATCGACCGCATGATTTCGACGTGAAGATCTTTGCACAGGTCGAAGAACCTGACCATTTGCGTGCGGAACACAGCGCCAGCGGCATCAGTAGGCCATTGGTTGGGTAAGCCAGGCTCATTCTCTTTGCCGATCTCAATGGACTCTTTCAAATCCGCGCCTTCTTGTGCTCGAACATTCTCAATGTCATCGGCACCCTCAACGTTGGTCGTTTTCTCTCTGCCGGCTTGAGAGTAGCCTCGATTGGCCTGAGACGATGTCAGCGAAATTGATCGATGCAATCGATCACGATACCCACCTCTGGAGTAGTCCATGCGAGCTGATCCTTCTCTGCGAATGGCCTCGCGAAGAACTTGGCGGACTCTGAGAAGGTATTGCGGAGCTCGTCATCCGGAATGCCGTGATTACTCAAGTAGATAAACCCGGCATTCTGAAAGCCAGCGAGTATGGCCTGTGCAGTGGACTTCTTGGTGGCTGCATCGCCCGACAAGAATGCCGAGAAGTCGATCAGAGGGATCTCAAGGCTGGCCTCGGATACGGTGGTCTGAACTGCGGTGGGTAAGAAGAGGTCTAGGTACAACGGGAGCTATGCTTCAAACATACGTGTCGCGTCCGGATGGTAATATGCTCCTTGACCCATTCTACCTCCGTAGACCCGGATTCGGCCTTGGCAGGAGTAGCGGCGACGACGATGCTTGACTAAAGGATGGGGCTCACTCTCAGTGCTGAGATAAGCTTGTGGAGTGTCTCAAGCAGTGTTGTAAGGGATACCGGGCGTTTGCCTGAGTTATCTTCTCACTGCCTTTCTCTTCGCCCATGAACTTGGCCGGGGTGGCGTATTGCAGAGAAGAAGGACTGTAGATGCTGCCCTTGACACCGAATCCTTGTTGTAGTCGGCAGTCGGCAGCCCTCCGTGTCGTGCATGTAATGCTGATGGCGAGAATTGTTTGCGAGATATGTGCCGCGTGAAGACGAGCCTCGACCTTGTCGCCGCCGGAAGAAGAGTCGGGCCGAGGCGGTGACTTCTCTGTCTCGGACACACCTTGCAGGCTCAACTACTACTCAATAGAGGGATTTCGCCGCACCTTTGTTGCCGCTCTAGGTGCCGCTCCAGGTGCCGCTCCAGCTCCTAATTATAGCCGCTATGTCTCGAATAAGCCTAGTATTCCGTCTCTTTCCGCTTTGTATAGATATTATATTTCCGAGCGCGTAGCGCGTATATAGTATAGGCAAAATAGTAGTCGTTAAGGTAGTAAGGTCGCGCTTGCTAGCAATCGTCGTTATGTTAATCGCTTAGGTGTATACGAAGCGTAGAGACCGTAGTTTCCGCTCGCGGCCGACAATTCTATATATAAGGAAGGTATAAAGTCTAGACGATTATATCGATATAAAGGTAGAAGATAAATATAGGTATATCGCCGTTTTTAGAGGTTGTTGTTATTGTTGTTAATAGTTAGTATGTATTTTAGAAGGTTAGAAGGTTAGATAGGCCTTACTGCTACTACGCTTAGCTAATTACCGCGGTAATAGGTTTAGTAAGGTAGAGATTCGCTTCCTAGCTATTATATTACGAATCGATACTATATAATAGTCTAATCGTTACGTCTACGAGCCGGAGCTAGCATTCTATATTATATATCGGCGGCTATCGTATCCGTGTCGCTAGAAGGACCTTACTAACTATTTTAGCCGACTAAAGTGCTTTCTATCGATAATCTTCTTAGATACGATACTCTATATCGAGGAGCAATTCGGAAGCCTTATCCGGTAGCACCTACGATTAAGACGATATTACATTATAAGGGGCTTTGTACGCAGTATTAAAAGAGCTAGATATCTAGGTAATTTTTAGGGTTTTATTAATAGCACATTCCGTAGTACTACGAGGCCTCTTCGGTCTACCTACGACTAACGAATCTACTATACGGGGCATAAGAAGAAGTATAGCTACAAATTCTAAGGCATTATTACCCCCGACGGTATACTATCGTCTCTTATCGGCCTATTCGAAGGCAGATCTAATAACTAGTCTATCTAGCAAGAATCCCCGGTTCCCGAGCGAATACGCCGTCTTATAGAAAACCGGACAATACTCTATCTCTATAGCAATCTAGCATACTATTATACTTATAGTGTTATCTATCTATAGCCTAGCAAGCCTCTGCCGCTATTAAAACAAGCATTTAATACTCGTATATTAAGGGTAAGAATAGAGATAGAACACGCCTTTAGAAAGACCTTACAGTTATAGGGATATCTAGGCCTTACTAAGCAACAATACATTAGCAACTAGCCTGTCTCGTCTTATTATCTAACGGCTACTTTGCTTACAAACGTATATACCTGCCTACGAGGTAGCAATTAGTATAATACGCGCTTTAAGACAAGACCTCCCTCTACTACGGAATATCTCTATCTATACGGCAATGCACCTATCCTAGACGAGCCTGTCTATCTATAGCGAATATATATACGAAAGCGAAGACATAGGCAGGCAGTTAACATTTAGTAATAGTCGAGATAGTTCTATATAGGAGGTCCGCGGAGGTAAACTTTATCTTAGCCGAAATATATATATATACTAAGCTATAACATTTAGCACTACATTTTACTATAACGCAACACTAACACCTATATATTACTATACAAGCGCTTTATCGTATATATCGTAGCTATAATATATTTTTTGCGCGACTTTACACGACTAAAATTAACTATTTTATAGCTATATAGCAGAAGTAATAAACATGCTATTTTATTAGCCCTTAAACTGCGACAGATCTACTATCAGATCGAATAGATCTACGCCCGCTACTATATACTCCTATAGCTCTGCTTTACTATAAGTACTTCTAATTAATTGTTTATAGGTTAGGTCGACCTCTATATCCCTAGTAACTACCGGAGTACTTTCCTTTACTAAATTTGCCTAGTTAGAGCCCTGTTCCTGCTTGCTAGCTATATTCTTTAAGAGCGACAGAATAGTGTTATTCTAGGCCTTAAGCGCACTAATATCGCTCTTTAGCCTCTTTAGCTCGCGCTTACTCTTATCGTTTACTTCGCTACTATTTAACGACCGCACTAACGCCGCTATACTAGCTTCTATTGTCGGAGGTTCTTTAGCTAACTCCCGCCTTGTCTTGCGCTTCTTAGAGGCCTTCCTATTAACTAGCCGTAGCGTTGCTAAAGAACGAGAAGCCGGCGTTACTAAAGAACGAGAAGCCGCTAAAGTCTATAAATTATAGACCGCCTTTTTATCGAAGTCGGCCTCCGAATAGACTGTTTCTAGTAGATTAATCTTATTCCGCTCCGCTTCCTCGTCTGTCTTATCTTCTTCTTTATTAATATAAGTATTAGACTTACTGCTACTACTAGACTCGGGGTCTAGTAAGGGCGCTTTCTTCTTCCCCTTATCCTTCTAGCTTTTAGTAAGGTTTAGTCTTACTCGCTAAGCATTAATAGCCTTATCTTCCTTCTTCTTAGCGGCCTTCGCCTTATCTTTAGCTAACTATTGCTTCTTAGCAATCGCCGCCTTTATCTTACTAAGCCGATTAGTATATTCGTTATTAAATTTAGTACCGGAGTCTATATAGGTGCCGCCTTACTTAGGGTCGCGCTATTAGTTATAGACCTTTAGTATTGCCTTAAACACCTTCTTTAAGCTTCTATAAGTAAATCCGGTCTCTCTTACGAATGCTAGGCTAATAGTATCCTATATTTTAGGCTAACTAAGCATTATTATATACTTAAATACTACTTTGCTAAGCACGACCTTCTAATAGTTAGTAAGGCTAGAAGAGCCTATAGGCTAACTCGCTTGTAGCGCCTTTTTATCGACTATACTAATAGCCGCTTAATCGGCTTCTAATTAAGCCGCTAACCTCGCCTTCTTTCGAGCGGATTTACTCGCCTTATAGTTAAGCGGCTACGGCGTATTTAGTAGAGGCATCTTACCTCGTAGGGCGGTAAGATACTAAGCAATAGGTTAAGGTATTATTGTCTGTCGCTTAGTCGACTAAGCGACTAGTTTACTACGCTTATTATAGATAAGCTAGCTAGGAGGTCTATAGAAACGGTCGAAATCGATACTATTACTAGGCGGCTAAATAGCGCTCGGCGGTTATAGAATCGGTATAGGGGTTAGAGACTAGGAAATAGGCGTAGAGGCGACCGACGAGAGCCTTAAGAAGCTATTCTCGTAAGATATAATTGCTAGCAATTAATATACTAATTTATTTTATAGCGATAGTCGACGCGATACGTAGAAGGCTAGAAGCCCGAGGTTAGCACCTACGGCTAATTCTACTACGCTAAGCTATATTCACTTACTTAGCGACCTAATCTAGCACTAAAGCGGCCGCTCCAGCGCTGGAGCGGCAGCTGAAGGTGACACGTGCACGCGCACTGTTCACTTCCTTATTAGGCCGCACTAGGCTATATTAGGGGCTGGAGCGGCACCTGGAGCGGCATCAGAAGGTGCGGCGAAATCCCTCTAATGACTGTGTACAATCATGATCATGACATGGCCTACACTACCGGCCAGAGCGGCGTATCTCGCACTGCAGAATGGTAAACGACGAAATGCATTGTCTCTCGCCGTGCTGCGTGACCTCAAAGAGCAGCTAATGCGATACAATACGTCGCCTACCGATGGAAGACTCCGAATTCTGCCGCCTTTCAAAGCAAGCATTTTGAATGACCTAGAAAGAGTCTCCGAAGGGAAAGCTAGCGATGAAACCACCTCAGACCTCGCCTGGCTCCTTGATGGCGAGACTTGGAGGAGCGAGCGAGAAGGTCTGCCTTCGGTCGTCGTTCTGAGGAGTGAGGGACCGGTGTTCTCATCCGGCCACGACCTCCGCGAACTCTCGCAACTTTCCCATGAAGACGTCAAGACAACATTCGAGCTATGTGCAGAAGTCATGACCCTGATACGCAGATCTCCCGCGCCGGTTGTTGGTGTGATTCAAGGACTAGCTACGGCTGCAGGTTGTCAACTTGCACTGACGACCGATCTGCCTATGGCTGCAGCCGACACCAGACTGCAGCTCCCGGGAGCCTCGATAGGTCTACCGTGCACCTCTCCGTCAACAGCCGTCTCTCGCAAACTTGGCACAAGCCTTACATATCGCATGCTCGCCCTGGCCGAACCTATCCGAGCAGCTGACTTGCCCCCTGGAACTATCGAGATAGTGCCAGACGCAGAGTCGCTGGAGAGACGAGTGCAAGAGGTCGTAATGAAGCTGGCTGACCAGAGTGGTGCGCAATCTCAGGCTCTTGGAAAATGGGCATTTTGGACGCAATCGGGACTTGGTGGCTCGGATTCTGGTGGCGACGGCTACGAGGCAGCTGTGTCTTGGGCAGGTAGAATTATGGCCCTCCATGCTCGTTCTGACGATGCCAAAGAAGGTATCACAGCATTTTTCGAAAAGCGGACGCCGATGTTCAAGCTCTGAATACTTTTTTCCACGCTGTCTTGGAAGCCCTATAGTAGTCCCACGCGTCTCAGGGTGAGTGCATAGAAAGGAGGTGAATTCCAGCAGATGACCTTGCGAAGTGAGTGTCATTTCATTGACTTTTCGTGTTGTGTTGTCCTGTTGTTGATGCAAAGAGTCTAATAAAGGGATGGAACTGATCCTATTTGCCCATTTACCCATACCCTTGAAGGTTCACGGCCCGAAGTTAGTGAGTCTGACGAAGCATTTCCCTAGCTAGACCCAAAGGTTTTGCGACTTCTTCGCGACTTTCCATTTGTATACCACCATCATTCTCCCACAGGAAACGTTCGCTTGTTGGCTCCCATCATGACCACAACTTCTGCATCTCGTGGCCTCAGCGTGTGATTTCCATGCACGACATTGACGGGACACTACCCCCTCAATGATGGAAAGATAAGCATGGAGATTTGTGGGCATGAAATCTTAATCTTCCCAGAGCTGAGGGTTCAGTACCGGTCACGAGTGGGAGAACAGTATCGCAGCTTTCAGCAGATGATGGAGGGGCTTGCGCGCGATGTGAGCGCAGAAGAGTCCAAGCGGAGAGCAAAGCAAAGGGCACGAGAAGAGGAGGGCGACTTCTACCTCTCAGACGCAGAGGCCTATTTTGAGAATGTCAACCTCCACGCCAAAGTGAAAGGAAGCACAGCCACCGGGCTTCTGGATCTACCACCTGAAATACTCACAATTATCGCGGAATTTGCTGCTGGACATCCTGGTATCCTCAACCGCAGATGCATGAAGGACTTGCGCTTGACACACCCTTTGCTGAGCCATCTCGGCTTCTTGAAGTCCAAGCTTTTTGCAACAATCACCCTCACACCTGAACCAGGCCAGCTCTGGGCTATTACCAAATACGCTGCTAATCTCGCACCGTATGTAAAGAAGCTCCTACTCAGGCCGGTCCTTGTCGATAAGTCGAAAGCTCCGAAAGGCAGGCAAAGAGACTCTAACGCGCAAGTCAAAAAGGCTATGCGGCCCAGGATCAACGAGGCAATTGAGAGTGGTAGGGTGCAGCGCGTATGGGTTGATTTCCTGCAGAGAATGAAGCCAGATGCTGCCATCGAGATCCTCTACATGGAAAACGAGAACAGAGGCTGGATTTCAAGCCCAGGGCCACCACCGCAGCCGTTCCTGCAGCTCGTCATAGCTTCTCTGGCTGCGTCGCGTTGTACATTTACCCGTATCGACCTAGAACACTGCACTCAGAGCGCCCTCGTCTGGCAGAACATAGACAGCTGGGATGGCCTCGATCTCAGCAATCTCACGTCACTCAGGCTTGCTTTGACACTCAAGGATATCATGCGCCGTAGAGCCGATAGCGGAAAGTATCTCAGGAACTTCGACCTCGAGTCTGCTCGTGTCTTGAGAACACTCCTAATGAAATCTGGCTCGACACTTCAGAGTCTCTCAGTCTGGACGGACACGCCGAGCCTATTTTGCAGCACGAACTTACCGACATTACCTGCACTTCGGTCTCTAGTGCTTTCGAATATCACCGAGGTCAACGCGGACGACCTGGCGTCATGGTTAGCTTCGCTGCGAACGCTGCAAACTCTTGTGCTGTGGAATATTAGACTCAAGAACCACAGATCGATGAACGACTGGCTGCCAATCTTCAGGGCCATTCGTGCTCATCATCGCGGCCTCCGATTCTCTTTTGGCAGTAACTTCCTTCCGCATCGATTCTTGCACTTCGAGCATCTGAGCCTCGTTCCTGCGAAGTCAGAAAAGGCTTCTTCTGGAAATTTACGCTACAATGAGATGCTGAAGCAATATCTTTCAGGCATTGCAGAGTGGCAGGATGTCATTCCATAGGACTTGCAACGAGTTCCTGTGATACAGCAATCCAATCAGAAGAGACATGCTGTCCCTCTGCAAAACGCAGTGGTTTGATGCCACGATTGCGCCTCGGCACTTTGTCGACAATTTTGACTTTCGACTTCACACGCCAGCGCGTCAGAGCGGTTCGGGCACCTCAAGTGGTCTGGAACCTCTGCATACACCACAAAAGGCTTCTGCTGTGCCCCCGTCATCAGCTTCACTGCATTCATCACGATACCTTCAGGCTCTTGCTTGGGAATTCGGTCTTGTTATCTACCTTCGCTCGTACTGCCAATATGCTCTCTTGGTCGTCCCTCTTCTTGCTCGCCACCAGCGCCCTCACTTTGGCGACTCCTCTGAGGACACGCGATGCAGGCACAACTCTACTGGTGAACGATCTTCTGCGACTCGATCGAGCAATCAGAACCATCACCTACGCCGCCGGAAACTATACAGGCGGACAAGCTGCATACCAGCCAATTCGCGAGTCATTCGCTGAGGTTAACCGTACCAACCGTATCGCATACTATGATGCCATGACTATCGACCCTCGTATGTAACCTTTCGCTTCCGTTCGTCGCAAACAAGCTAACCGGTCCAGAAAACTTCGCCGAAAGCAATCAGATCATTGCTGTCGTTGCGAACCCAATCGCTCCAGACATCACACAAGCAGTCAATGCCCTCATTGCCAAGAAAGCTCTTATTGACGCAGCTGGTCTTTCCAAGGAGACTGCCGATGGCCTGAATTTGATCTCGTACGATCACGACACTCTGAGCTTGGAAGCCGTAGCGCCAAAGCTGGATCCAACTACTATTCCCATCGCTGCTGGGCCAGTTTTGCAGATCGATCTCGACTGGAGGAGAGGTGTTGTTGCGTTTGGTGGCGTACCGCTTGCTCCCATCACTATGTAAGGCAGGCGGCTGAGCTGTGAAGCGATGGTGTCTTGGAATCTCAGTCTTGCTAGCTAGCTGTATAAAAGCTATATATACTTCAAAAAGAATCCCAGCCTTTCTCACAAACCAGCTCAAACCTCGCACCATCGCTCTCGTACCAGAAGATATTATGATTGCTGCAATTCCCGATGCATGAGATGCGAAGGGTTCGTTGGTTGTAGGACGCCGAAGGAAAGTGCTACAGTGAGCCCCAGATTATTCTAATGCGTTGCGGAGAAAGGCTCCGAAGAGGGCGAGATGGGGTTGGTTGTCTTTGTCTGTGGGTGGGAGAGCATCTCTACCATTCATCTGTAATGCTGCTCAGAAACAGACCGGGTCGTCGTTAGCATACGTATATACGATATACTCACCGGAGTCATCATGGGCGCTGGTGTTCGAGAGGTTTGGTACCGAAGGATCGGACTGCCAGCAATGCCTGCGGAACGGCACGAGGCCTCCGTTTTGTTGTGCTCGTGCTCGCGTTTCAGAAGCACTTCCACCCAGCGGCCTCACGATGTCATACATCTACGCTGCATTGTCTTCTGCAGCACTTCAATGCTGCCTATATGGTGGCCGCGGTCAATGCTCAGCTCTGCTGCAATGCGGCCACCTTCGATGCGTCACGGCCTCTTCTCTCCAGCAGTACTTCTATCTAATGCCAGCAGCTGAATCTGTATCAACATTATGAACCACTAATACCCACGCGATCATTGTATGAGTGACGATAGCACAGTATGAACAGCTGGGAAGCAGCCGATCCACCGTAGCAAGCTGACTCCGTATACAGCTCGCGACTCCATTTCGACCTTTGATAGCGAATTCAGCCTCGCGATCTCTTCCATCTTCAGCACCCGCCGTCCAGCGTCGTTCGCATCTAGCCAGACCGCCTATTCCTCACTGTCATCCCCATCACTACGATCGTGCTACTCGCCAAAGTTCGACCAGCCGATATATGCGGGTCGCCCGAATGCGAACTCTTCGTCTGTGTATGGAAGAGGTTTCGTTGTCGTCCATCCGAGCACGAGTCAGCCACGCTTTGCTGCGTTCAGCACTACCTGCACACGGCACGCCAGTTGACGATCCGTATACCGCAGCCTTACGAACTGCGAAAAGACATTCTCGAAAAGGAGGGATCGCAAGTCTCACGGGAAAGAGTCGTGCCAGTACACCTCAGATAAGCCTGATGCGCAGGACAGCAAGCCTTCTCTGGTGTGCCCATCCTGTAATCACATAGCCCGGAATAGGCATCAGGTTGGACAACATCAGCGGACCCATGGCCAGGATCCAATCCGTCTTTGCGACAAGCCACGGTTCACGTGCTCTGACGACGGTATCATTCATCGCACGGCCGAGGAATTCTTCGCGCATTTGAAGAGCAATACTTGCAAGCTCAATCAGCATGAGAATCACGGCAAGTGGTTCCATCACTCGCGGCTGCTAACCTTCATGCAAGAAGGCCGAGATGAGCGCAGCGGCCAGCATTGTGGCACATATGCTCGCCTTCTCATCCACTGCTCCAGGCACGACATGACAGAAAAGGATTGGAGATCTATAATTGCCTCGCATTCGGAGCAGGTGGCTCGACAACTCGCCGAGAAATTGGAATGGGGCCTTGCTTTGCCGCCTCTCAGCCCAGCCATGATGCGACTTCCTCGAGCAGATGGTCGCATCGATTGTGCCTCCTCCTCAGCATTCACTCACGGTGTCACGCTTATCCGGGACAGTCAGAAGTGCTAGCATCACAGACAGTGCTGGACAGCATATCGTGCCGCCACCATATCAGCAGCCACAAATTTTGCAGCACTTGCCTGATTATCATAGTCATGCATCGGTCGGCGCAGGGTACACTTCCGCAGCTGAAACTTCTAAAAGCAAAGAGCCTTCATCCAATCGCCATCGTATCGCGGAGTCCGATGTCAGTCCTAAAACTTGGGAGTCAAAATGGAATCCCGGCAGCAATTGTCGGGCAGCATTATTGATGGCACCACCAAGCAGGTCAGCTGACGATGATGGTCTGCAAGGCTACAAGATCGCCTTTTCTTTGGAACGTACCTCGTTGGAGAACACATGCCACGCCGATATAGACTATGAGCCATGGCTTCACTCGACGGACACTTTCGTATCCCAAGATAGGCTATTTGAGCGAAACACCCATTCTGAGCTTCCCGGCGGCACATCGTGCAGGCAATCAAGCCAAACACCCTCGTTGCCTCAACGCGATCAAATTCCCTACGTCCAGCCCGGTGCTGCTGTAGCCACGAGTACAGCGAACATGTCCACCGCAGCGGCAGCGAAGATATGCCTGGTGTTCAATGTATCATCATCGCCACCGGCTCTTGCTCCAAAGCCCAAGCGGCCGATATCCAAGACGAGCGAGATCCATCCTGAATCAGTTATGCGATCTCAGCGCCAGCACAGACTGCCATTTCGACCACCTTCGGGCGAAAGCGCTTCCAAGCTCCACCGTACTAGCCAAAGCGCTGGCCTCTCATCGCATCGGGAGTCGAGTGAGAGCACCGGATTCTTTTTCGACTACCTGAAATACAACCAGGATGACATTGCTGAGCCACGGCAACCCTCTACACATGAACAGTCACCACCAAAGGTTTCAGCTAAGCCGGTCTCGATTATACCAGGTGTCCTGACGCCTCGACCTAGTGAACACTTCCTCGATTCATCTCGAAGGAGCTCTGTAGCTGCAAAGCCAAAGACGACGCTGAAGGAAAAAATCAAAGCTTGTGCGAAGTCATTCACGACTCAAGTCACAGAGCTCGAGGATGGCGACTTCCTATCCAGACCACCTTCAGGCGCGCCCAAGGCCGTGATTCCCGGACAATGCATCTATTGTGGTATCATCAACGACGCGGAATGCTTTTCCGGCCACATCTCAGAAGTGCGAGTGCGTCGCAAACACCAAGGCACTGTTTTCGAGGAATCTGACCTCCGCGATCTTCATGATCTTTTCGATTTTGATGAGTTGCGTTCGTTTGGTGACTCGGAATATGATCGACTTTCTAAATCTCTTTGAGAATTTTTTGTACTTGTAGTGACGATCTGTATTAGACCCCATTACGACAGCATACACGAGCGCTGGCGCATGAAACATGTTGGCAATGGCAATATAAATTGTACTCTACGGGCGGAATGTGTCGTTTGAAGAGTTCTTCGTCAGATTTTTATTGGCGAGATTAGCTCGTCATACAACGAACGACACTCGCTCAACAGACTGTGCAAGACACTACATTCCATGACAGATGACTATGCGGCGTCTATTTTTCAGAATGCTTGCATCGCGCAACGCTTCTCGGCTTGTCACTGCTCCGTTCAGATCGGTTTGGTCGCACTTGCTTACCGCATTGACATGACATGCTACGAGCAACAAGGCTGACGGTTGTGCTTGAATTCTGGGGACATCGGTACCGGACACTGCACACGAGTACAATCGTTACCAAAGCACCGTTTATGCAATGTCCTCAGATGCGGGAATGTCAAAATCCCACAGACTGAGGACGACGGCATACAGCTATATATACTACCATACCTACACAGTATCACTGCGACCTTGATCTATACTACTCATCACTTCTACGATCGAAAACACAGACACCCCAACAATGAAAGCCCGACAAGTCTTCGCCCTTGTGGCAAGTCTCTTACCTTCACTCGTGAAGGCTGACGTCCTAACACCTCTCCCACAAAAAGCAAGCGAAGGCGCGATCAAATTCCAGCCTGCGCTAGATTTCGACGAAGATGTTTGTTATGTGAGTCTGACCTATCTGTGAGAAACTCGATACATAAAATATTGCTAACACATGACAGTACACGGCGGCAATCGATGCCCTGGGAGAGGTCAATAACGGTCTTCACAACAAAAACCAGCGACATTCTCACTGTCGACATCCCAATCGTCTCGAGAATCTCAACGTCTATGTTCGCCAAAGGTGCAACGGTGGATGGTGTGCATACGTTTACGATTACTATGCAGAAATGGACAATCCCCCTTCACTTTCCACCGTCGGCGGACATCGACATGAGTGGGAACATGTCATCGTCTGGACAAAGTACACTCACACCGATAAAATCGGCTGGCCTTTAGACGAGACGGTCGAATACGTGAGCACGAGCGCACACGGTGATTGTAAGTCACATACCACCACCATCCTCTCTCGAAACACCCACTAACACAAATCTCCACCAAAAGTCTCCACCCACCACGCCAGACACTTCTCCTTCGAATTCACCCCCGACGGAGGCATGCACCCGCTCATCGTCGTCCACCACAAAGGCGCCCTCAACGCCTCCCTCCGCCCGGCCTCGGACGACGACGTGAACAAAGACCCCGAAAACTGCACCGACGCCTGGGTCCTGGGCGCCCTTCTGTCGATGGAAGCCTTGGAGAAAAATCTGAAGCAGGCGTTGGAGGACAAGGATTGGGGAGGTCCGAATGCCGCGGTGCTTCACGATCTGAATCGTTATCTCAAAGATGCGATTCCGCGAGAGGCGAGGGAGGATGGGTTTGATCCTGAGTTGGAGAATTTGCAGCTTCCGTTTGAACTGAAGGGGTATGAGAGTCAGGTTTCGAATTATGGGTGGGTGAGGGATCCGGCGGAGATTCGGGTGGGAGATGATGAGTGAAGGGGGGGGGGGTTCTTTTTCAGAGGGTGGTTGTGTGGGTAGATACTCTGGATGGGAAGAATTAAATTCCCGGAGTTACTTGGATTAAGAGGACTAGATAGATAGGCAGGCTGCGTCTCCCACGCAACGACTAATTGTACAATCGATACGTATTTAAGAGAGGTGAAGAAGCAGCTTCTCTCTCGAGACGCGCGCGCGTGTCTACTTCTCAAGACCAGACCCCCAAAACCAAACTCCAAGAATGTGCAGAATTTGTCGTCGATCACGGTTCAATCCATTGGCAATCGCATACACATATCATCCGTGGCTACCGATGTACGATCATGCCTTTCCATTAGTAGTTTTATCAGGAAGGTAGGGTACAACATGACTGGTGATGGCGTCTAAAGGGTTCCCGTTAACGTAGGTAGGCCTTTGATATCCTGCTACTCTGGCCGGTGGATTCAAGTTCCTAAAAATGCGAATGCCTATACAAGGCGTTTGAGAAGAGAGGGGAAAGATGCGTTGCGTTACGCTAGCAGTGGTATCCTACATACATACATACAAAAAAAGATTTGAGCAGAATCTAGATGTCGTAATTGCAAAATCATGTCCAGAACCAACCCTTCTTCGGAGGCAGTTCTTGTTCTTGTTCTCGTCGTTTCTGCTGTTCGAGATTCTCGTTCGTAGTGTGCAAGCTCTCGGTAGTCTCTTCCCGACCGTCGGCAAAGCGTTGCTTCAACACGACTTTAGTAGTAACGGTACCATCCGGCAAGCGTGTAGTGTGAGTTGTGGTCAGGGCCGAGAGCACATCTGGTTTCTTCAGGATCCCAGGAGCAGGAACGGGCACTTTCTTCTCCTCAGCTGGTAGTCTCTCTGCGGTTCTAGCAGGCTGATCGGACAGCTGGAGACTTTCGACCTGCTGTTCTAGGCTCTCAACGTAGTCTTCGAGCTTCGATATGGGCATAAATGCTCCGAAGTCGAAATTGCCAAGCGGGATGCCAGGCAGCAGTTCATAGACTCGCTGGTACAACTCTCTCCTTCTTCGCCGCTCTTCAAGCGATTCATGGTCCAGTCTCTCAAGGAAGGCGCATTGCTTCAAAGGATCATTGTTGGGTAGATTAGATTGGCGCAAGGCTTCCGCAAGTGGTCCGCGACATCGATTTTCAACGTCGGCGACACGGTCATTTTTGAAGCGATCCGCTAGCCAATATCCGAGCATTTGCTCAATGTCGCCATATTTGCTGTGCCACTTGTTTACGAGCTTGGTTGCTGTTTGGACATCTTCCAAATCAAGTGCTTCTCGTACCAAGTCCTGGGCATCCCACGAGTCCATTTCTCTGTCGCCACTCGGTAGCCAACGATCAGACGCTTCTCTGACCTGCCGCCTCGCTATTTCTAAATGATCTTCATCCTGCTCAGCCATATGCTCCCCGCTTCTGCCCTCCACTGGAAGCGTCTCCATCTTAGCAACAGGCATGTCCTTTCTCGCGAGATTTGCATGCTCATCTAAATCCCTCCGGGCGTAGAGCTTATCATATAGATCCTGCTCCACTGTGATTCCGGCTTCTTCAAGCGCACAAGCCACGCTCCTCTTTGATGTTGCACTCTCCGATGTTGCCCTCGTCGCGATTTCTTTCAACAAATCAGCCAAGTCTTGAGGAGAACCAGGATTACTCGGCAGCTGCGCTCTGATCTTCCAGTTCGCGCACTCATCAGGTGACAGGAAAGGCACTCCATGATTGGCATGCACCAAATATCGCGTGATACTGTCGTTGTACGACCGTGGATAGATTCCAGGCAGAATTCCGCGACACAGAAGGCTAAGCATCCAGTCTAGACCAGGTCCGTGGTAGATGGATTGCGGCATGCCAAACGGTGTTCGCATGCCGAGTGGAGTGGCGACGGCGTCCCTGTCACTATGCATGGGCTTGTCTAGTGATGCATTGAGCAAGTCTTCGAATGCAGCTCGCCACCTGTGGCCGGAGCGGTTCAGCTCGCTGTATGCTTCAAGCCGTATGGGCGAGTAGGACGACCGTTTGAACCAGTCAACTGAAAGCCATCGGGGCTGTGTACCAAGTGCTCCTAAGATTTTGCCAGACATGCCATCTCTTTCCTGTGCCTGAAAGCCCAAGAGATCCAGATAACCCCACTGACTGTCAGGATCGTGGAACAAGGCATCCCTTTTGTAATGTGGCACGTCCGCATTCCGAAACCCTGCTTCCATCAAGATTTGACCAAGAGATTCCAATGCTACTGCTCGATCGTGTTGGGTAAGTTTGAAGATATCGCTTTCGATGTCATCCGGATGATCCAAGCTTCCAGTCCATCTGTGTGAGATGTCCAACTCTTCCGCCTCTCGTCGCTCCATCTCTTTCTTCCACTCCGACTTGATGTTGAAGCTCGATGATAAAGATCCGATGTTTGTGTCTACAAATCGCTTGAAGGCGGCGAAGGGACTCTTCGTTTCTTTGGAATCGTCAGCGGCGAGCTCCTTCTCTAATCGCTTGCCCTCTTGCTTGAGATGCTGAAAGAAGCGATCGTGTTCGGCTTCGAGGTTCTGGAAGTGCTTCTCGCTCCAGGACCAGAGGTCATTCTTATCGTCATCGCTGTTACTGCTGGCCATGTTGATCAACTGTTTGGTGGTGGTTGTTGATGAACACTTTGCCGCCCGTTTCACCATGCCACCTCCAGATAACGCGACTGGCGGAGCTTCATTCACCGACTTGGTCAGTGCTTCGAGGCGGGATGCGGGGAAGAGTGATCCGAGGGTCATAGGCGCTCGAACACATCCTCTGCCATTTGCCTAATACACACATTAAATAGCAATTCTTGTATGTCAGGAAATTTAGCGTACCACTGTTTGCAACAGTGGTTTACTTCCGGAGGGCGTTATCTACTAACTTAGTATAGTTTGCCTAGTAATCGACGGTGCTTTTCCTATTATAGTACCGGGTTAACCTTCTTAGTTATACCTCCGATTCCAACCTTATCTCTATAGCCAATTCTCGTATATAGATTAAGCTCTTTCTAATAGTTCAAATAGCACAATTAGTTTACTATTATTACTATACCGCCTATATTAACTAAACTAGTGCCGCTATTTAGGCCTAATCGTATACTATATAATATAATCGATATCCGAGAGCAGCTATTTAATATACCGTAGGGGTTAACGTACTAGCCTAAGCGCTTCGAGGTACTAAAGGCTTATATTAGTAACGTATATAAGGAGTTAAAGTCGCTAAGAACGAAGGATAGGTTAGAGTAGCGGTCGTACTAGTATTATCGTTATAGGCGCGATTAGTAGCGGAATAGGTTACTAGGAGAGGGTATTCGCAAGGCTAAATACAATAAAGAGCCGTATAACGCTATAGTAGTCGTTATATCGCATTATCGGAGTAGAGCGACTAATCTATACGAAATTAGTATCCGCCGCTATAGAAGCGATCCTTTAGCGATTAGTAATAACCTATATTGCTACGACCTAAGATATATAGATATTCGGTTAGCAAACAACGCCCTAAAAGTCCTCCTCGAGGAATTAATAGAATAGCGCGCTTTTAACGTTGCTAAGGTATTAGACTTCGTTAAAAGGGGACTATTAAAGGACGAGTTTAGCAAAATTAGCGGATAGTATCTAAAGGCTAGTATTATAGCGTAGTTAAAGATTAGGCCTAACCTAAGGAAGGCTCGTACTAGTAACCGTAGAAATACGAGTATCTAGCTAGACGACCTTGCTATCGCGCTAAAGGGTGTTTATAATAATATAGACGGCAAAGAGCTCTAATTCTAAGTAATATCGAAGATACTAAAGGGTAAGACAGAGCGTAGTATTGTCTTTTAGAGCGAGTAGTAACGAGAGTTGTTAAATACCGAGGCAGGAGATATAAGTATTGTTATTAGTATTAGTAGTAGTAGTATAGAAGGCAGGCGTATAACTAAGCTTCTAAAGCTTGCGTTCTACAGTTCCTACTACTAACTTTAAAAATTCAAAATATTACTAACTTATATACTATATAGTTGTTCTTGCTAGACGCGACTTATAAGACTACCGACCTTAGTTAGAACCTTTTTACTATCTATATTCGTAATGCGTTAGGTTGTTAGCTGCTAGTAGGCTACCTATTGCTAGAATCGTAGAAAGCTAAGCTCGTAGAAGCCGGACTTCGAGCTATTAAGGTATAGTTACTACTATAGAAGCCTATTATAGCTATAGTCGACGACTCGGCCTTAGAATAGGCGGCTATTAACCTCTCGTAGAAGGATAACGATTAGGTACGAATTTACCTCTACTAGCGGTACGTTAAAGAGACCTTCCTTCGCTCGTTTCTAGAGGCCTAGTTTCTAGAGATTGTTAAGCGGTTTTACTACTTAATCTACTACGTACGCAGCGTAGGCGACGTTAGTACCGATATAGCATAGATTTAAGAGTAGTTATAAGAGTATACGCCTATAGGATAGCAGGATAAGGTCTAATATATACGCTATAATTAGAATAGGTAAACTTTACGGAAATAGGTAACTTAGGCGCGGCTCTATAGTCTATTATTGCCTACCTCCTTCTTAGGCTCTCTATAGTAACTTCTTCCGCTATATTTGCACCTTCTACGGTCTGCCCCTCTTATTACTTTGCTCTTAATATGGTTTAGCGGCCTAAAGATGTCTTTATCGAAGAGCCTAAGGACAAATGTCGCAAATCGTATAGGTTAAGCCTTATACGTTGTCGTATATAGTACTATAGTACAACAACTACGCATTTTCATTAAAAGTTATATTAGAATCGCACCTACGTATAGACTCGGAGATAAAGAGATTCTATACATTCGAGTGCTTAAAGTTAAAGATGCACGAATGAAAATTACAAAACGTAGTTCTATAAGAAACGCTATACGAATAGCGTCCGGATTGCCTTCGAACACCTGCATTACGACCTAATTGTCCCCTATCGGATAGTATAAGGCCCTAGAGAAACTCTCGCTCTATAAGCTCTACGGATGTATATATAGACAGGATGTATTGCGAATCGATAGTAGCAGTAGAGGGCAAGGTAGGCTAGTTTACTATTTCTTGCTACTAGGCCCGGGCGCAATCTGGGTATAAGATAGGTACTATAAGCTCGGATCGCGTATCTTCTTTAATGATTCTTTCTATATAATCCTTTCTAGAAGCCTAGTATGTGCTATGTTGTCTAATAGTGCAGTATCTAGGTATTATAGGTTAATTGTTCTAGTCTATAAGGATAGCTATATAGGACAGCTAACTTTTGTCCTTAGACCCTTGCTAACGCAAGGAGAGTAAGCAGGTACTATTTAGTTGAAAGTCCGATCGTAGAAGGTACTTGTTATGCCTGCCTCTACTTGCGTTTAACTAGGAAGGGGCTGAAACGGAGATAGATTATTGCTACAAATAAGGACTACCTCGCCCTTAGAGGGCTATTACTATGCTATTAAGTATAACCGCAATAAGCGCAACCTAGTGTTCTATACACTATATAGCACTATTATCGAGGTTCTTAAAGTCGATAATAGGCAGGCTTATAAGGCATAGCTAGCTAGTTATAGGCTTGGTAAACGTATATAATATTAGTACTATAAGGGCCTTCTAGGCTTCGAGATACTGCAACTACTAGCTACTTAGGATTATATTCGAGAACAGGTAGATATTGCTATTAAAATAGAAGCTAAGGCAGCACCTGTATATAAGGGTATACTACGCAGTTATAACTATATAACTCCGGCTCGCTACAATTGCCTCGTATAGTTTCAAACCCGCCTACCTTGCTACTATATTCTACGTAACTATCTATTTAATAGACTCGAAATTAGTAAGCTATAATAGCGACGATATATCGAGCTGTTTCTAGGCCTAAACGTTATATTTGCTTACGAATACTAGCGCGCTCTCGATACTTAACAACTCGTAATCGAAGGTTATAAAGAAGACGCTATTACCCTAGTATAAACACCTCTTTTAAGAGATCTACGAGGCTACTTTAAGGAGGCGGTAGAAACGCTAAATCTAAAGTACTAGCAGATTAAGGACGACCCTTCTATTAATAGTACTATAAAGGACGCATTCTACGCCTTCTATATACAAAAGGTTAAAGACTTCTCGGACAGTTGCTATGCGTTAAATATTAACTATTTTATCGCTAACCTATAAGAGGTCTATTTTATAGGTAAGACCGAGCGATAGTAGACAACTTAACTACCTTCTAAGCTAGCGATACTAACTCGCGCTCTACTGCGACCGACAACGCCGGAAACATACTACCTCGTCTATTCTAATATAATACTACGGCCGTCGCCTTTAAAACAGCGCGTTTAATCGTTACCTATTCGCTAATCTATATTCTTATTACCTCCGCCTCTGCCTCCGCTAGGTAACCTTACTTTAAGGCTATTTCCGCGCCTTCTACCGCCCTCCTTTAATATACCGCACTGCGAAATAATGCTAGATATATAGTCCTTATAACCGCTCGATATAGCCGACGTTAAAGAGGTAGATTTAATAGGAGATATAATAGTGCGAGGTCTACCTACGCCGCTAGGTCTTCGCTACTTAACTAACTACTAGTATTAGAGTAAGCTATTATAGGTCTTTATATACGGTATTCGCGAGATTAACGGCATTACTATAGACGACCGTTACTTTGCCGATTCCGGTATCTCGTCCTTCGAGGAGCTTCTTATCTTCTATAACGTAGACTAGTATACTATAGACACGATAATAAGCTATATACGAGATAAGGATTACGAACGAGCGGCTAGGCGACTAACTAGTTAGACAATAGACGACTCGGAAGACGACGCCGCTAATAACCTACCTAGTAACGAGCGAGTTAGACGAGAGATAAGAGGTATAAGAATATATAGTAACCGCTAGTTAACCGCTAGTTAGTTAACCGCTAGTAAGTTAACAGCTCGTAGACAACGCACTAAGTAATAACGAGGTCGAAGAGATAGCAATTAGTATAGCTAGGCTTTCCGATATAGTCGTAGAAGGCGGTAATTATATAGTAATAATAATAGTCTCTTCTACTATAAAATTGCTACTTCTATAATAGTCTCTTCTACTATAAAATTGCTGCTTCTATAATAGTTAAATAGTTAAATAGCCGCTTTATCGACAGGCTCGAGAGAGGCGCCCTTCTTAACCTAATTCGTTACTACGCCGAGCGGTTCTAAACCCTTCTACACTAGAGGATTGCGGGTAGCTTATTGCCTAGTAATCACTAATAAAACGCTGTACTTATAACTCCATGTAGGTTTCACTAAAACTCCTAATATACACGACAAATCCATTAAATGAGGAACATCACACTAACATTACTCTCAGCTGTAATATGTGCGCGCCGGATCAAAGGCTCAACTGCCATGGCAAGTGCATGAGACAACTGTTTGCTGACTTTTGAACTTTGTCGAATATTCTGGTTTGTTCAGCTCTATTACTATGCTCAAGCCATCTCAACCGTCTCTCATCTCAGCGTTCTGCGTCCGTAACCACCAGAACGCCTTTCCATAGGGTTGAGGACGGCTCACAAGGAAACTCCGCCTAGCGCCACGCCATGCTAAAACAAAACCCGAGTCAAATAAATGACTACCGCTTACGCTCCTGTAACGCTTATAAGATTTCCTTCAGCTGCTTCTTCTGCTCTGCAGTCAAGCTCGTCGGGAACTTGATTTTGACACCCACGATGAAGTCTCCCCTCACGCTTGGTGTCTTGCTCTTGGGCATTCCCTGGTCTGGGTATCGTGTTGTCCACTCCGGACTTGTCGGGCCTCCGTGTGAGACGTTCAACTGCTTGCCATCGATCGTTGTTATCGTCCTGCTCCAGCCTGTGAGCGCCTCTTTAAGGCTGATCTCGATGGTGTGCTTGATGTCGTCTCCGTCACGGGTGTAAAGCGGATGTGCCTTCTCCTTGATAATGAAATGCAGATCCTGTACGCCGCCTTCAACTTGATCACCCATATCTGGGTACTTGATCTTGCTGCCGGCTTTGAGACCTCGCTTGATCGGTACGCTGAGGATCTTGTCTTCTACGCTCTGCTTCCCGCTTTGAGAATCGTAGGTCTTCCGTTGCACTTTCAGCTTTTTCGTCACACCGTTGTAAATGTCTTCCAGCGACACTGGGAGTGGCTTCTCCACCACTGTCGTCTCGACTTCGGGCTCTCGTCTTCTGTTGCTGAAACCACTCGCGGTTCGGCCGCCGCCAGGTCGTCCGCCCATGCCTCCGCCAAAGGATGTGAAGCTGGAAAGCCTCCAAAATCGTCATCATCGCCGCCTCCCATGCCCGCTCCGCCGCCGGCACGCATGAACTCGGCGAAGATGTCCTTGGGGTCGCTAAATCCTCCAAAGCCGCCTCTTCCTCCACCTCCTGTACTGAAGTGGAACGTTCTTGTTCCGCCTCCGCCTGGCATACCTCCTCCGAAACCAGCAAAGCCGCCAGGCATGCCGCCCGCACCAGCATAAGGGTTGTCACCATCGGCAGTTGGCGGTGGGCCACCCTGACCCGTTATGAAGTCGTAGCCATAATTGTCGTAATTCCTTCGCTTCTCCGGGTCAGAGAGAATTTCATATGCTTCTGACGCTTCCTTGAACTTTTCAGCGCCAGCGGGGTTCTTGTCGGGATGGTTCTTGAGGGCTTGTTTTCGGTATGCTTTCTTAATCTCGTCGGCGGTGGCCGTCGCTGACACGCCGAGGCGGTCGTAAAGCTTCGTGTCTGCTACCATGGTTGTGAGTGGTGTAGCTTTTGCCGTGTGATCGGTCTATGTGAGAGGTGAAAGGTGATAGCAGTTGATTGCTGGCCGTGATCAGGCCGTGATATTGGCTTGGCCAATCGAAAGTGAGGAATGTGAATTACGCTTAAGACGAATTGAAATGTGTGCAGATGCCTGTCGGAGAGTCGTTGAAGTCGCAGCTGTCTTGAAGAGCGAGAACAGGGCAGCCCTCCTACGCTCAGACGTCACATGCTCCGGCCGCCTCGAAGCTGCGAGAAGCTTCGACCATTATTGGTCAATGCGTGGGTGCAAGTGAATACGAGCCGAGGCCGAGTCCCGCGAGAAATTTGCCTGTTAGAGTATGGTTGTGTGGAGCCGTGTCAGGAGATGGAGATTCTATACAAGAAGGCGGGAGAGATGGCGGGAGAGTGCGTAGGAAAATCGTTTCATCAACTTCCAAGGAATCGGATGTCGAAGCTCGAGCCGCAAACGGATGGACGTCCCCGAGACGAGGTTCAATCTTCTCCTACAACTTTTACCTTCTCCGCTTGTTGGAAGCTCTTCAAGCTGCTGCAATGACCGAATGCCTCTCGCCCGAGGTCGCAACAATATGCCATAGGATTCACCGCAGGTAGGTATGGCGAAGCGCTTAAGAAGTATATCATCGTCTCTTTTTCGTTGGTGGTCGTCATAGTGGAAGACTCAATTCGAATACTTACACCACCCCCAACATGCCTCCTCGAACAAACGGACCACCTCCAGCAGTCAAGAATGTCGGCTACATTGGACTTGGAAATGCTGGCTTCTCAATGGCATCGAATCTGCCCAAAGCTGGCTACAACCTGGTCGTTCACGATGTAGACGATGCAAAAGTCCAAAAAGCTGCGAAAGAGTGGAAGAACACCAAGGCTGCGAATGGCAAACCAGAAGCATTCGCAGACTGCGAAGTCATTGTAACCATGCTGCCACAAGGCAAGATCGTGAGAGAAGTGCTGCTCGGGAAAGACAATTTCGCAAGCGCATTGAAGCCAGGTACAGCTTCTTTCTACTCCCCCCAAATCCAACAGTACCTCAACTAATCAATTCCCCAGGCACGATCATAGTAGACACATCCTCCTCCTCCCCTTTCGACACAATCGCCCTAGGCAAAGACCTCGCCTCCCACAAAATCACCCTCGTCGACTCCCCCATCACCCAAACCTACATGCACGCAACCGACAACGGCGAATCCACGCTGATGGTCGGAAGCGACGACCGCTCCGCCTTCGAAAAAGCCGAACCCATAATCCGAACCATGGCCAGCTACGTCTTCTACATGGGGAAACTCGGAAACGGCCATGCCATGAAAACTTTAAACAACTACATCATGGCGTCTTCAATCTGCGCTTTAGCAGATTCCTTAGTCACAGGACAGAAATTCGGGTTAGATCCACAACAAATGCTCGAAGTTTTGAATGTAGGGACGGGCGTCTGTTTTCCCACGCTGGATACGTTTCGAAGAGATGGGATTACGCGACGGTATAATAGTGGGTTTGGATTGGCGTTGCTGGTCAAGGATTTGGGGATTGCGCAGGAGTTCATGGAGTATAATGGTCTTGAGACGGAGTTGCCGGCGCTGGCGAAACGGTATCTTGGGGATGCGTTGAAAGAGGTGGAGCCTACGGCTGATCATACTGCTGCGCTGGTGGGTTGGGAGAAGAGGAGTGGAGTTAAGTTGAAGAAGACGGAGAAGGCTGAGGATATCCCTGGGAAGGATTTTGAGCATAGGTTGAAGGGGTTGAATCGGTCGGCGAATATCTGATTGGATATTCAGGGTAGGTGAATTAGATACGACGGAGATCATTATATTACCAAGAAGATTGCTCGTTCAAAGACGATCGACCAAGTAGAGCAAAAGAAAGCTACGGCCGCAATTTCACGCTTCCATCTTTCATCTCACATACCACCATAACATCGCAACAACATCTACAAAGTTACACAACATCCTCAGCGACAGCAAAAAGTTTGAATGCGCTTGCCGAGACTCGAACTCGGACCACAAGTATGTCTCAGTACAAGGATGGGAAACTTGTATTCTACCCTGCGAGGGTGTTAGAACCAAGTCGGTTGTCGCTGTATAGATGTTTGAGGGAGATTTACCCTAAACTACAAGCGCCATTCAGATATGATTACTAGGCGTAATCGTGATCATGGAGAAAGATACAAATAATATATACTATACACAAAAGGCGGGGCTCGATGGCGGGAATAGATCGTGCATAGAGAGTGATGGACAGAGGAGCACGGGCTGTCGAGCCCATAATGGCATCTTGAAGGTTGATCGACAGCTTCTTGTGTTCTTTTGATCGATTCGAAGCAATTTGTCATGTCACAGAGGCTCGAACACGCCAAGCTATGTCAGCCGTACAACGCAAGGGAGGGGTTGCAGTTCTCATACCGCTGCTTCCCCTCCCTATATCGGCGTTCCATCTCTCCAGGCCCGATGTGCTCTTCTGACACCAAGCCAAGCCAGTACCATATCGCTCCAAATTGTATGTTCACTTGGGATATGTCGTGAAGGTGAAGGAGACAGAAGGAGGCTGTTGATGCTAGGAAGTCGTGGCTGGGAACCAGATTAACGTTAGCATCAGTGCAGTACTGTAGACCTCCCCTGACCTGTAGAAACCTCTGAGGCTCTGCCGTGTCTTCAACTTCCGCTTTGATGATAGGATAGGACCACGACACGCGATTCACACCCGGAGACGTGACGGCTGCAGGACCAATTGAGTCGCTTGTCCCACAAGCTGGTAATCATGACACAATCTAATGGTTCGACTACAGCAAGGACCACAGCGTTCGAGAGTCAGACTCCTCCTCCTCCTCTAGCATGCGCCTCGACGTGAGCACAATCCTCGATGCCTTTTTCCTGACCTCCCAAATGTGCAAAATGCAGCTATCAGTCCGCCCGGTCGAACACGCAGACGTTGCTCAGTGCATCAAGATCCGCATCGATACGCTCGGATCCTTGGTCATCGGACGCCCGCCGCCTTATCCAGGCTATGCACAAGAGTCGGAGGACAAGGTACCCGATGAGATCGAGAAAAGGACATATGTGCAGCATCTGAAGGTGGTGGATGTAGATAATGAAGATATTGTTATGGCATATGCAAAATGGGAAATTTACCCGCAAGGCCGTCCTGATCTTGATCAATTGCGCAAGCCTATGGATCCGGCTGATAAAGAAGTCGATCAATATGGATCTCTAAGAGAGGCTGCTCATGACTACTTTTGCATCCCAAAGAGGATGTACGGTGGAGAGTACAATATGTTGGCAAGCCGATAGATTTTTGGGATCTTGCTCAATCTGACCTGCCATAGAAACTTGCAGAGGGCAGCCATTTCAACATGAATGGTCAGGCTAATAGTGTGCGAACGGAAAGATGGAGAGTCACCGTGGGATCGCACATCTTTTGCTGAGCATGCTATGGAGGAGTCGGCGACGCAATGTAAACGTCTCTATGCTGATTTGCGAGAGTCTTTGAACTCAGTAAGTCAGTAATGGGCAACTGGAGATCTGGCCACCTCCACTTTTCTTCCTTGGCGCTTCTCACTTCATCTCTCGCGAGCAGACTTCAGCTTTCACCAAATCGCCATTAAATACCAGTTCGAACAGCTACCATCTCGTGTGCACGAAACATCGATCTGTCGTTGCATAGGCTCAGTTCCTACGCCATTCAGAGCCATCGACTCCCGCCTCGATCGCCGGCAACTCTTGCTATTGCATTCAGGGCACAAGTAGGAAGTTCGAAGAAAAGTCGAATACCCTCGCAAATTGTCCGAGAAGCTCAGATCTCCTGTCGCTGTCTATAGTCCGTCTGTCGCCGTTTCAAGTGCTTGCAGCTCGCGCTCGACGCGTTCGCGAAGTGAGCCAGGCAGCTCGAGTCTATTCGTAGGCATTCAACTTTCGACTAGGGTTCTCTCCCAATCATGCCTCCAAAACCAATTGGAGGGCTGACCGAGACCAGGACCAGTCTAATAGAGGCCTGATTTGGCTATCTCGTTGTGCTAAATTGATATCTAAGCCGCTCGTTGTATGGTCAGGAAAATGTGATCCGTCAGTTCCATGGGAACTCAGTGAACTGAGTCACTTCAGGGCGCGGATTGATCGAGATCCGAACCTTGCTCTTGCCTTCAGTCGCGTCCAAATGACATGTGATGCTGAAGTTACACTAAAGCTAACGGTCAACCACAGAAGCTCACAACTTCACACAGCTCATTCAACTCCAAACCGTATATCGGCTTCGACACCATTCTGCACCACACTCAAAGATCCCTTTCACCACAAACAATCGACAAAATGGGCGCCGGCAAAGTCAATTGGGACTCTCAGGAGACTTGGCAGCGTGTCGTTGCTGCGATCATCGCTACCGGAGTCAAGGTAGGAGCATTGAGCAGCATGGTGGACAAAACGTTGACAACATGCAGGTCGATCTCAAGCAGACTGCTCTGTACTTCGGTACCACCTACGACACCCTCGAGAACCGCTTCCGAAAGATCAAGAAGGAGAGCGAGGTCCTCAAGAATGAAGTCAGCAACGGAGAACGCAGTCAGATTAGTACTCCATCGCGGAGCACTCCCAAGAAGCCTTCTCCCAAGAAGGATGCCTTGGCCAGTAAGTAATGCCTGCGACATATTTCTTCAAACGCGCCACTATGACAGTCGGCAATTTCACATTCTGCATCACGCCATCCATCGTTGACGACAGACATCGCTGATCAGTTCTAGATGTCACGAATGGCCGTGTGACCAAGTCCACTCCGAAAAAGAAGTCCTCCATCAAGCAGGAGTCCTTCAACGATTCAACCAGCTTCGATATTGGTGACGATTTCTCATTCACCAATAGCAGCTTCAGCTTGGGTCATGGTATCAACGGGGAGGATGACGATGGGTTAGACCTCTTGGTCTGAGCATGTCCGTCACATTGGTACTACTCCGGAGTTTTGCAGCTGCCATGATATAGGGTCTGGATGACAGGACAAAGTACTGGGGCTGCATGAAAGAAAGGATACGGAGTTCATAGTAGAGTAGAGACTACGAAGCAGTAGTATAGGAATTCTACAGGTGAACTCAAACAGTGTCCTGCTCTGTCTCTCTCTTCCGCAGTACGTTGTTGAATCGTTGAACACCCAAGATTCAGAATGCTCGCAGGAGCAAAGCGAAGATGTGCTGCCAGCCGCCGTTGCGGTCGCGCATTCGAGCAAGCTTTGCCAGGCAATGGCTCAGCAACCTCAACACCGGCCCATACAGCGTCTGAACACCTCGGAAGGCTATCAATTTCTCCCCAAATTCTGACTAGCAGGGGTTTCTGCCAATTGAAGTCGACAGTTGCCTGGTCAAGCTTAAGGCCTTTAGCCCTCCGACGTGTTCAGACGCTGTAACCTTGTCCAATGCATGTACCCTCAAGGATCGCGTAACAACCGCGTAAAGTGGTTGCAGGAGATGGTGTTGGATGTAGCAGACTTTTAGCGTGCAAGGATTGTAGTGGATTGCTTACATTTACGGATATACTCGGTGGTAGTAGAGTCGATTAATAAATCGAGATATAGCCATTTTTGCTAGCCAAATCGGGCATGCCGAGGATCCATTAGTCGGCGACTTTATATCGTAGTAGGAAGTCGTTATATCGACGAAAAATCAGCTATATAGCTATATATAAGGTGTTATTATAGGCATACAGGTAGGCCAATTTCTACGCTCTTTCTAACTATTATAATAGCCTATCTAATCCCCTCTTGTCTCGATATATTACTACGTTCTTAGCTCTTTAATCCACCCTTAAATAGCCTATTCTTAGACGCCGACAAATATAGCAAGGTATAGCTATTTGCTAGCAACTTCTAGTACTAGAAGCTATAGGAGAGGCATAAGGATAGCTTAATATAGCGGACAATATACTATTGTCGTTGTCGGTAGGATGCTAATCGGCTACGCGAGGTACTAGATAGTATTCGGAAGGTAGAGTATTATAAGGAAGGGTATAACGCGACGTGTATAGTAATTGCTATATATCGCTCGAAGAACTATAGAGAGCCGTATATATATAAGGTCGCTTCGTCGTCGCCCGACCCTTCTACCGAGGCGGGCTCGCTATATTGCTATTCGATAGATTATATAGTAAGTTTAGTAGGGTTGCCTTTCGAGTCGATAGCGGAGGCCTATTCGACTAAAAAGCTAATAGTTAGTAGGACGTACGAGGTGCTAGTAATAGCTTAAAGGTCGTTCTCGAGCACTTAATAGACTAATACGACTATAATACAGCTCGTATATTCTATCTAATAAAGGAAGGTCGTAACGCTAACCGCTTTGCCGTTGTTAGAGGCTATCGTATAAAGGAAGGTATAATAAAATAGTCGAAGAAGAAGGATAAGAAGAAGGTAACCTTTACTAAGAAGGGCAATATCTCCGTCTAACTCGAGAACCTATATACCGAGCTAGCGCTATTAACTAATCTAGTAAACGGCGCTCCTTTATAGTTTAAAGCTGTATTAGTTACGGTTAAAGGGCGCCTTTATAAGGGCATTATATAGCAAGCGGATTAGTAGCGAGAGTTGTTAAATAGTAGTCTTACTAGAGATGTAAGTCGCTTACGTAACTACTACTACTACCTATAAGCTAGGCTTTAGCAAGCAACGACTAATTTAGGATTAGTTATTTCTCTACGACGCAACGTATAAGACTACTAACATAGGCTAGCATCTCTTTACAGTGTATGTCCGTAATAGCTTTAAAAGTTAGATGCTAGTAGCATATATGCTGCTATAGTTATAGAGAGCGAGGCTTTAGCAAGCTGCTTTCTAGGTCCTAAAGAAGTAGTGCCCGAATTAGGAGCCTAAATTAGCTATAACCGACGACTCGGCTTAAGAATAGTCTGCTATTCGACTATCCTTCTAAAGCTAGGAAATACGACTATATCTCTACTAACGATACGCTAAAGAGACCTTCCTTCGCCACTTTCCTAAATTCAAGTACCCTATAGTCTAGCGACTATTTAAAAGAGCTATTTATTAGGCTCGGAGTAAGGCAGAGGTTAAAGAGGTTGTTACTGTAATAGAAGCCGAGTTACGGCTTCTTAATAAGTAAGAAGAGACTTAGTATTTACTAAAGAATTGGTCGTCGGACAAGTTATAGAAATAGGCTATATAGGCTCGTTTGAACAATCTAGTACTTATGCAAATTCGCACTATATCGCTACTAGAAGGATACTATAATGCTATTAAATACAACCGGAAGAAGAATCTCCCCTAGTTGTCGATATATAGCACTATAACTAAGTTACTAACAATCGACGCTCGACAACTATATAAGGCGGACCTCTAAAGCTATAGACTTAGTAAACGTACACAATATTAGAAGGTTAAAGAGATGCTATATTTTAAGCAATTAGGCCCTCTAGTAGCGTAGGACTTCGTTAGGAAACAACTCGCTATTGCGGAAGAATATAAGGCTAAGGCATTGCCGCTATACGAAGGCCTTATATTATATCGTAATAGACAGCCGCCTTACTGCAATTGCCTTCCTTAGTTCTAGCAACATTTACTATACTACTATATACTAAGACACTACCTGTTTGTAACGCCGCTTACTCTATAATAACAATAGATCTACGTTAGTTTCTACTATAGCTTTAATAGTATAGAAATCAGTTAATACTAGCGGCAACGAGATAGTACTACCTTGTTTCTCGAGGGCTTCGAAGACACTTAATCCTATACTGCTAGGGACCCTTATCTTCGAGACCTTCGCGCTTACTTTAACGAAGGCGTAGAAGGCCTCTTATAGCACTTCTATACGGTCCGTAACGACAAGACTATCCGTAATAGTACGCTAAAGGACAAATACATAAGAAGCTTCTTACGGCGTATTAAAGACACGCTTACTTAGCTAGTTAACTTCTTACTAGATAACTTCCTTCGAGAAGGTACGCCTAAGGTTTAATTAACTAGTAACCGACAGCGGTAGTAGACTTAATAATAACAACTTCTACCTAAACCTATTACTCTAACTCGCTAGCAATTGCCTCGGTATCTAACCCTTCCGCTACTACTACTACTATCGCTAGCGACTAAATACAGACCTCGAGCCTTTAATCTTCCGCTACTTAATAAGACGCTCTTATTACTAACGCGCCTTTACATTGTCGACCTTCTTACGCTAAGTCCGCTGCCCTTTAGGCCCTTACCTTCGAAGGCGCGGCTACCGCCGCTACCGCGGTAGCCGCGCGAGTCGCTTTTGTCTATATAATCGGCTTAGCCGCTCGACTTAGACACTATCGAAGAAATAGCTAAGCTTGTAGACCTTACTTTACTAGCGCTAGCAAGAGAGGCTTCGCTATTAAAATAAGACCTAGAAGTAGTAGAAGACTTCCCTTAGTTAGATAACGATAACGCGATACGAGAAGTAGTAGGCAAGAGGCGGACTTCTAATAAATATAATAGCAATAAGCGTAAGAGATTAGTAGCGACAATGCTACCTGCTATTAAGAGGCCGAAGAAGAAGAAGAAGCCGTAGATAGCAACTAACAATACCTTAGAAGTCGCTATACTAGTCCAATTGCGACAATAATATAGCCTAATTAGGCAAACCGAGCTAACACACTAAAACCGAGCATTTCCGTAAATTTGGTGGGTCCTATCATACGCCTAATAATCGGGCCATTTCTTAGCCGGAATAGTGGAGACAGTCCCGCAGGAACCCGAAGGGATGGGACGCTGGGGGTCTGCTGCAATCAACGCTATCTGGTTGCAGGAGCAGTCATATTGGCGACTCGAGGCACCGCTTTCTGGTGATGGTGAAGCAAAAGTGTTGGCCTGCATGTGCGAACGTTGCCGTGCAACTGAAGCTGGACCAATCTGAACGCATCAAACTTCACCTGCAGAAGAATAGGCAGCCACAAGATCCTAGTCCCTTATTGGCGCACTCCAGAGCTGCTCTTCAATTCATTTCACCTCTTGGACTTTCCACAACACAACACAAACCAAAGCTCTTTTGAAAAGGAACCCCGTCTGCACCCATTCGTGCTTCAACCTCTGCCACACTTCCGCACATCTGATCCGACTTGTTCGTCCGTCTTCAGGTATGTTCAAGAGCTCCAACCGCCGACGACATGGCTGACAAGACCGCAGGAAACATCTGACCGCCCACCATGCCGATCAAATGGAGCGCCGAACAGGACCAGAAGTTCCTGATGCTCATCATCGACACCGTCAAAGTCGACTACACGTCGATTTCGAATGAGTGGGAGAAGCGCTACCGTAAGTACTTGCCCACCCTCGCGCAGCTGAGAGTCCAGACTGAAAAGTGACCAGCTGGTGAGGACAAGCCAACCCCGAAGGCGCTCACGGAGCACGTCAGCAAGCTCAAGCGCACATCCAAAGCTGCCAGCGGTGGTCAAGGGCTCTCGACTCCGCCATCCAAGAAGGCAGGAATTTCGAAGACGACTCCCGGCTCAAAGCGCGTGACTCAAAAGACCCCGACTAGCAGTGTTAGACGTGGCAAGATCACTTCCATGAGCGATGAGGACGACTCTGAGGACGAGAAGAAGCTCGACTTCTCAGCTCCTGCATCGAAGCGCGAGTCGGCCAGTCGCCGCAGTAAGACCAACAAGTCGTATGCCGAGTCAGAGGAGGAGGACGATGACGGGCTCGATATGCCACGCTCTGCCACCCAGCCAAAGAAGAATACCATCATCGGGAAGGAGTCTGCTCGGAACAGTCCTTCCGACTCGATTCTGGACACCAATGGTGACCTTGCCAACCATGGTCCAATCGCTCGCTCGAAGAAGAGCCCGCTCAAGTATAATCACTTCAGCAAGCTAGGCGAAGACGACTCTGACAGCGAGGATTTCAAGCCATTGTAATTGCCGATCGACAGCTCTTCCACTGTGCTTGCATGCATCGAACATAGCTAGTCACGGGCGTGGGCGTTCCGGGGAAAGTCTTGTACCATAGGCCAGATGTTGAGATTGAAGATTGAAGCTTGAAGGAATTGAAGAATCAGGCTCAATCTCACAAAGTCATCGAGTTAATCATCCCCCAATCCTCTCCCAAACAATCCCTATTCTCCAAAATCCTCTTCCCACCCGGTCCCCCATCAAAAGCACACTTAATCGCCATCCTCGCAAGCCTATCCACCGCAATAGAAGGAACCACCGCTTCCGTAATCAGCGTCGTCGTCGCCTCGCTGTGCCCCTTCAAAACCCCACCGGGCCTCAAAGCAATAGCCTCAAAACACTTGTATCCACCCTTCTCTTCCGCATTCTCACTCACCCCGAAAATCGCCTTCTCCGCCGCCCCCTTAATTTTCCTCGTATCGCTCATAACCCACAACTTCCGAAACTGATCCGGTTCCGCTCCGGCCACAGAAATATACACGAAGCGAAACGGAAAGCTCTTCTGTCCAGCTTTCGGCGGAGATGTCGGGTATCCTTCATACGGCTCCAGCGCGGTGGCTAGATGTGTTGCGAAAGCTTCGGCCGCTGCGGCTGGGTAGTTGACGCCGACTTTCCTCGCTTCGTCGAGGCTTGCGAAATTCTGGAGTTTGCCGCCGAGGGCGAATATGCAGGCTTCGATGCCTTCTTCGCGGAGGCGGAGGAGGAGGTCGGAGGGGTAGGTTTCGAAGTCTAGGTGCAGGTGTTGGGTGACTTTTTTGTGGGAGAATTGGTTGGCGAGGGGGCGGCGGGTGAGGAGGTGGATGTGGGTGATGTAGTGGTGGGCGATGCATTGTTTGAGGATTTCGGTTCCGATGAAGCCGGTGCTGCCTGTGAGGATTATTTTCATGGTGGGTCTGTGTGATGAGGAGTTCTGGTATGTTCATCGATGAGCTGATGTGGTGATGAGGTGATTCTCGGGGTGTGCAAGGAAGAACGTGTGTGTGTTAGAATATACAGTTATAGTACCACCTGCCTTGCCTTGCTGGGTCTTGTGCTATATTCTATGCTCTTGGAGGTGAGCGATGAGATTGTAAGAGACGACGGGTGAGCAGCCAGGTACGAAGACTTCATCACATGTTTCTCATTGCACAGGCACAGGAGACGAACTGCCTCTCGTAAGGTACGCCACTTGACCGAGTTGATGCGACAAGGAGCCGCTATACTTACTCAAAGCGGTATCGCCGACAGGGTCAATGTCTTTCGCAACTCCTACCTCGACAGACTGGCGCTTTTCATTCCAACACACTGCGAGTTGATCCTGAGAACACACAAGAACGCCGTTCACTTCTGCAGCATTCTGCCATTGATAGAAACACAATCAGCGCCTGAAACTCTCCACGATCATGGCGCTCCACGACCAGCCCTTGGATATTGGCGACGTGTATAACAGCCGAGCAGAAAGCTACGACAACTCCTGGCATCCTCGCTTCGCGCGCCATATGGTCGAAATAGCAAAATTGAAGCCAGGCGAGGACGTTCTAGACCTTGCTTGCGGCACTGGACTTGCTACGCTCTGCGCCAGTACTGCAGTGCAGGAACATGGCTCGGTTGTAGGCGTTGATATTAGCGGCGGCATGCTTGCACAGGCGAAGCATAAGCTGCAAAGTCATGATCTCAACAACGTCGAACTTCATCAGCATTCCATTACGGACCTTGATCGGCTCCTCGCTCTAAATGGCAAGAAATTCGACGCCATCCTATGCTGCTCAGCGTTGGTACTGCTGCGGGATCCTGGCGCGGCAGTGAAGCAGTGGGCCACATATCTGAAGCCTGGAGGGCGCATTGTTGTCGATGTCATTCATCCGAGGGATCAACTCCCCGGCATCACTTTTGAAAAGGTTGGCAAGAGATGCAACTTACCTGTACCATTCTATCGCCTAAATTTTGGTGCTGGGTCTGGAGATCTGAGGCAGATGTGCGAGGACGCAGGCCTCTCTCGAATTTCGATATTGAGCGTATCTCAGATCGATAGGCCGGAGCTCGTTGATCTGAACGACTTTTTAACCGACCTCGATGCACCACGTCCCTGTCGAGAATACAAACTGAGTGAAGCGGGAAGCATTTTTGATGCTCGTGTTGATGATCCAGCGACTCGACATCTTGGTCGTTCACAGATTAGAGAGGAAGCGAAGATGCTCTTCAAGGACGAATGGGCCAAACTTGCAGATGAGCAGGGCAAGATTAAGCAGGTCGACTGCGTATTCGTGGCCGTTGCCTACCGATCCTGAGGTCAATTGAGCCCAAGCGTATGGTCCTCGCGGCAAAGCTTAGGCGGACACTCTCTACACGCTTGCATATGCTTGCTTCGACGGCCAAGGTAAGGGCAAGCCTGGTACATATACTGCTATACCTTGGCGTTTGCACATTCAGCAGGAGTTCTGCATGACAAAGCAGAGTCACGCCAAGATGCTACAGCCACGCGAATGCGAACATCAAACATCAAGTTGGGCAACCCGCTTCAGCCTACTCACGACCGTTTAGTCCATACGAGGATACCATCAGAAGATAAGGCATAAGATGGATCGATGACGACTGGAGCCGTTTGGTATTGGAAATCAACACATGTCGGCCGGGTTATGACGTAGTGCCTGACAGCCTGATGACTGTCTTCGATTACTGATCCATTTTCTTGCATGCTGACTACACCTGCATGGCGTTCGTGGTAAACCAGCGCAGCGAGTGTCGGGTAGGTTCTGGCAGTATTCAAGCCATGTCTATGCGTTCTGCTTACTATTGCTTTGTGAGAATGAAGCAGTGGTCAAGGATAGCACATGCGGTCGGTGCAATTCTGCTAACCATGCATGTGAAAGACGGCGAGCTACAAGTATGACTACCTGCATCACCTTCGTTATGCGAGAGTCTCTTCCTCTACACCAATCTCCACGGCGCCGACTGAAGTGTTGACATCGACCGGCCAAGGCCAACATTGTGTCAAAAAGGGCCCTTCTCACCCCGAAAACCTTCAGAGTCGCAGTCACAAAGATCATTTTCGGCAATGGAGGCCCTTATCAGAGATGCGCCCATCGGGCAGTTGATTCGGTACATCACGAAGAACCGCGTCTTGCTCTACCCCGAAGAGCGACCAGACTTTCAATGTCCTACGTGTTACGCAGATCCGGAAACGGCCGCCAAAGCTCGCCGAGCAGACGCAACATCAGCATCGTTCAACGAGGATTCCACGCCAGCAGCAGAAGTCGAGAAGGAAGAGATTGAGTCGCCGGATTCAATCGATGCCGCAACGAAACATTTAGAAGAAGCCGAGCCGGCCTCGTATGTGGACGGTCCTGCCCTACACACCATTCCAACCGCGCGCTCGGGCGAGCTCGAAGCTGGCATGCAAGGTGAAGGCCTCGAAAAGCTAACCAGCGTGCGCTCACGAATGAGCCGGGTGGGAACCAGAGCTACATTGCAAGAATCGCATACTCAAGCCGACCTTCAAACAGCTTTCACCGCGTCGACTCTCAGAAAGGAGCCGACCCGACCGATCATTCCTCAGCGAACGAGCGAGGGAGACATCCTGGTGGACTGGTACACCGAAGGCGACGAAGAGAATCCGCAGAACTGGTCCTTCGGAAAAAAGCTCCTCGCCAGCTCGATGATCTACATCTATACTCTAACCGTCTACATGGGCTCATCCATCGTAACTAGCTCATTCCCTGGCATAATGCAGAGATTTGATACCGGATATATAGAAACGAGCTTAAATCTCGCTCTATACACACTAGCTTACGGCATTGGCCCACTGATTTTCTCGCCATTGAGTGAGATACCTGCAATCGGCAGGAACCCGCCTTATATCATCACAATGGCGATTTTCGTCGTTCTCTGGATACCAGCAGCCCTCGCAGACAGCGCTGGTACCCTGTTGGCCATGCGGTTTTTGCAGGTAAGTGCAAAGACAGATATACGCGATCAGTGACGCACAGGGCTGACGACTTTCATAGGGCTTCTTTGGCAGTCCATGTCTCGCGACTGGTGGAGCTTCACTGCAAGATATGTACAGCTTGATCAAGCTTCCGTACGTGCTCGCGATATGGGCGTTTGCCGCAACGTGTGGCCCAGCTCTGGGTCCTCTCATCTCCGGGTTTTCGGTGGCAGCAGAGAACTGGCGCTGGTCACTTTGGGAGATGTTGTGGTTGTCTGGTCCGGTTTTCCTCCTCATGCTGCTCTTCCTGCCTGAGACCTCAACGGCCAACATCTTGCTTCGCCGAGCACAACGACTTCGAAAGCTCACCGGCAATTCTCGACTCAAAAGCCAATCCGAGATGGATCAAGCCAACATGAAGCCCAAAGACGTCGCATTCGAAGCAATCGTTCGACCTGTACAGCTCATGCTCATGGATCCAGCCATAGGATTCACGGCGCTGTATACCGCACTTTGCTACGGGATCTACTACTCTTTCTTCGAGGCCTTCCCCTTAGTGTACAACGAGATGTACGGTTTCAATCTCGGCGAGCTTGGTCTAGCTTTCCTCTCAATCTTAGCAGGAGTTCTGATCTCCCTCGCCACATTATTCTCCTACTTCCACTGGGTCCAAGAACCAGAGATCATGAAAAACGGTCTCGGAGCTCCCGAACGAAGACTCATTCCAGCTCTCTTCGCCTCATTCCTATGCCCCGCAGGACTCTTCATCTTCGGCTGGACATCTGACCCCGACATCCATTGGATCGTAAGCATCATCGGCATCGCGATCTTCACAATTGGCATATTCGTAATCATGCAATGTATCTTCGTCTACCTGCCTCTGTAAGCTCCCACCTACCCTACCGCCGGAACAGAATCTCTGACAATTCCCCATAGCGTCTACCCCCAATACTCAGCTTCCCTCTTCGCTGGCAACGACTTCGCCCGCTCCACCTTGGCCTTCGCAGCTGTTCTATTTTCGCGTCCAATGTACATCAATCTAAACATAGGACCGGGCACAAGCTTGCTTGGCGGCTTGACAGCAGGTTGTATAGCTGGAGTTTTCGCCCTGTTCTGGTTTGGAGATCAGTTGAGAGCCCGGTCCAAGTTCTCTGCCAAGTGAAACACTTGCGTGTGTGAGAGATAGATACACAGCCTACTACTTGGGAGAAACTCCACGCCAAGAGGCACTGCGCCGCAGCCTTGGGTTGGAGCTCTGAGCTCTGGGATGTCGTTCAGCTGAGCATGGGAGCGAGCGATGATTCATGTCGGATGAGAGGAGGTCGAGCGGTGTGGCCCTGGCTCTGGAATGCGATTTCAGTGGCAGCGTTGGAGCAGTTGTTGCATTAGCGGCGGCGTTTGGGTTCTTTCGACTTCTCACGGCCTATAGATGCTAGCATGACAAGGTATTGATGAGATTGTTTTGCAACAATCCAACGACATTTCTATGGGAATCTTCGAATCCCTGGAAAACCTGTCTGCCCGTCGTCAAGCATAAGTTGACTTTCATCATCGAAGGTAATAACTTGTCAGTCTGAGCTCAGAGTCATCCTAGGCATTCCATTTCATTCACGAGTCAGTTATAACTTCTTCACAGGAAGCAAAGCAAGTCCATATGCCGGCGGCCGGCGGCGATGAGTGATATCTGACACGTGACCAGTTCTGCCATTGGTCATCACTGGGCAATGGGGGAAAGACCATGTCCTCCAAGCCCCAGGGGTCGCAGAATACTCTACAGAATTGACGTGTAAGTCCAAGAGCATTCCGAGTGGCTCATCACACTTGGCAGAAACCTACCTACCATGCAGTCAAAATCCCACACATCTTCTGCTCCATTAGCTCTCAAATCGGGAAATTCCATCCCAAGAATTTTTGCTATGAGTATGCATGATACGATACGGAGGTATACAAAAGTCTGAAACCGCCATCTTCCAAGTCCATATCGCAGAGGTTGTTGAGTCGTGGGCAGTGTCATCAGCAGAGCTCCTCCTCCTCCTCCTTCCAAGACTTTTGCAGCATCCCCATGTTTCATCACGTCTTGGCTCGGTGTAGAGCTTTGCTGCCTGTAACTCAATATGGGAAGAAAAATCTTGAAAGATGCTGGCTGGGATCTTGGCGGAAAGTGATGATGATGATGATGATGATTGTACAGCTGCAGATGTAGAAGAACTTGTTGAGGCTCGTAGACAGAAATAGAAACATGATGCAGAGAGAGAGAGAGAGAGAGAGAGAGAGAGATTTTGATAGGTAGTGTGATTGGAACTGATGAGATATATAAGAAGAGGATGAGAGAATGCTTTTTGTGGAGGAAGATCAGACAGCAGAAAATCTACTTAGCTTTTGTTTTTTATTGCATTCGAAAAGTTTCGCAAGATGAAGGTCCCATCTACTTTGTTGTTACTTACTGGAGCTTCGGTCCTGGTTCGTGGATTGAACATTGGCAAGAGAGGCGAAAGCGCGCTTCTTGTGGTCCGTCAGGCTGCACCATGTGTTGAGATCGAAGGTCCCGACAATTGCCCTGATGATGGGCCGGATAGAGACGGCGATGTTCCTCCACCTCGAGATTACGGGCCAGACGACGGTCCCAATAGAGACGATGTTCCTCCACCTCGAGATGACGGGCCAGAAGACGGACCCAAAGGCGGACCCAAAGGCGGACCCAAAGGCGGCTCTGGTCCCAAGAACGGTCCAGGTCCCAAAGGCGGACCAGGACCTAAAGATGGCCCGAAAGACGGTCCTCAACCCCTTGATGACGGACGTCCTCGTACAGATGGCTCTGCAGTGCCTCCACATTGCGGCTCAAACCCACCACCGCAGCGTGAGGGTGATCCTCCACCACCTGCCTGCACCGAAGAGTACCGCAACGGTACCGATACTTACAGAGACTGGGACGACGACGATAACGATCGCGACCGGGACGGACCTGGCGCAGGAGGTCGTGATGGCGACCTCGACTACGACGGAGTTCCCAACTGGGAAGACACGACCGATGACCGACCCCTACGTGCAGACGGGACGCCGCTTCCCCCTCACTGCTGGGACAACCCACCTCCACTGCGTGAGGGAGAGACAACACGTCCTGTCTGCACTGATGAAGACCGTAATGGTCCATCTGGGACGTCCACAGGGTCAGTACTCACCAATACAAATGGCAACACCAATACCAAGTCGGACATCAATCCTTCTGGAGACACAGTCGGAGCAACTGATAGCTACCGTCTGGATAGCTCCGTTCGTCAAGTCGACCGGAATGCAGGCGGTCGCAATTCAATCCCGGTCCTCAGTGGAGTGGCTGGGCTTGCTGTTGCCTTGGCAGCTTTCTTGTAGCTGGACGGGCCTTGGGCATAGCATGTGCAGGCTGAAAATTTCTCCGAATGGAATGGCTGAAGAGAACCATGAATTTTCTTGGCGCCGGGAGTTGGGCAGGAAGAAAGAATACCTGTTTCCTTTAACGATGACGATGACGATGGACGACATTCTTTTGTGTGTTTGTTGTTGCGCTTTTCCCGAATCTTTTCGTACATATATTGATGTTTCTTCTCGTTCAAACAACGGCCGAAAGTGTACCTAATCATGATTGATATTCATCAAATTAGCCCACTACTTGCAAAGTGCTGAAGTGTCACGTGCAATCCGCGATTGACCATCTTCATTCCAGTCCATCGTTACTGTCGTGGTGCGGAAGATGTTGTGCCGGTATTTCATGGAGGAATAGAGTTTTGACTTACGTTGTTTTGCTGAGCCACACCAATGCCCAGCCTTGGCTCAGCCTTGGCTCAGCCTTGGCTCAGCATGTGCTTGGTGCGTCGTCACTCTCGTGCGCTGAAACATCTCGGTCACCTTTGCTGCCTAATCACATCGGCAGCTTCATCTTGCGCTCGCGGCGCCATGAAGATGGTAGCAGCTGGGACGGCCTCGATTTACGCTCTTGGAGCCCGTCTTGGCGACAGGCGAAGCAGGCTTGCGTTGTCTGTCTGCATGCTCCATACTGCTGAAGTTCAGGCCGCATTTAGAATGAAACACAGAGCGATGGTCTCGTGGTTTGACAGTATCAATGCTTGCTGTGGATATGATGGCATCTTGTATTCCCTGTTGCCTGCCATCTACTAAAGACTGACAAGTCAGCACACGAAAGCACATGTAAGGCCAGATTCCAACTCACCCGAGTTCTTCTCTTCTTGCAACGGTCGTGACTACCAACATGTACAACAGCAGAATCATTCTCGCTGCTCTAGCTGCGGCTATTGTCGTGGTTCATGGACATGATCTGGAGCCGAACGACGTGCCTCCGGAGTGCAGATCCATTTGCCAGCCAGTCGTCGATCTAGAGAACGTAAGTTCGGATCCCCAGTGGTTTGAGTCGTTAGACAACCAAGAATGACAGTGCTCCAGAGCTGCGATCGTCAGTTTGAAGACGACCGTGATAGAAGCACCCACGACCAGCAGTATCGTGACTGCGTCTGCAGCACACAGAACGCAAACCAGGCTCTCTCGACTTGCCAGAATTGTGTTGTCCAATATCCAAACTACTTTCTCGACCTTGATGACAACGACACTGACGACAACGGTATGCTCTTTGATCCTTGCTACCGGAGCTGCTCCCGATCCAGATATATCGGAAGCGCTGTTCCGGGAGCACTTCGATAGAGTATGCGCCTGAGTGCCATGCTGACACCTCTGACAGAGATTGAACAGTGGCTCAGGGACTGCGGCTTCTCGACCGCTACAAATCAGACAGGAAGCGCTGGTGTCACGCCGCCGTCTCCAATAAGAGGACCGGGTGCTACTGGTATCTTTAGCGGATCTCTGACGACTGCGACATACACCTACACCGAGATTCATCACGATGTGAGGGGGCCTGGCACTGGTATGCAGGCTCGAAAAAAGTACTGACGTGCGCAGGACGATCGACCAGAGACTGAGACGCGAACGACCGTATATCCGATTGGCGCCTGGACTTCGGGTACCTTCACAGGATCGTACGGGTCATTGACGACCTCTACAGCCACGTACACCGTGAGTCTACGATATTCTACCGACCCTTGCAACTCGGCTATTGCTAACGATCGATCAGGGCAAGGACTCTGACACAATCACCCGCGTTCTTGTCTTCCCGGCAGGTGCCACGCCGCATGTGCCAGGCCAGAGCACTGTTTCCCGTACCACGGGCTCTGTCAGCTTCACTACAGCCACCACGACTGATGCCCAAGGCAACACTCGAGTGGTCACTTCTCCAGCTACAACGTTTGATGGAGCCGCAGCTGTTGCGACAGCAGGACCTCTTCTCGGTGCCGGTATGGCTATCATGCTGGCGGGCATGGCTCTTTAGAGAGATGGGAGGTACGACGAAGGGGTCGACGTGCGTTCGCCTTTGGGCGCATGGTGCTTGTGTCTCGGTGCTGAGTGCGGGTGGGCTGCCATTGTCCTTCTAGCTAAGCTCGTGAGTGAATATATCTTAATGATTCGTAGTCATGTGCGCCTTGGACGTGTGTGTTGTGAAGAAGGATCGTTCACATTGGAGTGAAAGTGACTAGGGTCGGACCGCTGAATAACAAGTCGCTATTCGCTATAATCCATGAGCAGCAACGCTGTACATTCTTACTTCCCACCTCCCACCACTCCACCTATCCCGCTTGTGAGATTATTCTGTACTATAACTGCCTGCATACCGCCCAGTGCGGAGGATCACTCGTCGTTCAGCGTGGTCTTACAGCAAACCCCGAAAAACGAGGCTCGGGATTTCGAAAGGCGGCCATCGGACCAAGGAAAACAAGGAACATGGCAGGCAAGCGGGCTTTCAAGGCCAATGACAAGAGTATGGCAGCGATAGTGAGGCTACATGGACCAGTTCATCAGACTGGAGAATTGGCCAAGAAGACAAGGAGGAGCAATCCCGATGGGCCCATGTGCAGACACCATTTGCACAAATAGCCTCGCCGAACATCAGAGGGCAGCAAAATGAGGAAAGGCCGAGCACTGTGATGGTCTTTATGCTCAGGTGCCATCGATATACCGAGAATATGTTTGACCGGTGAAGGTCATTTCGGCCTCCTACGGTCAGCAAAGGACACCCTCATGATGCTCATCATTATGCCTTCGTTTACAAAATACGCAAACAAGTCCTGGGCAACTGCATTATCAGTTCAATGCCTCCGAGTCTGCTTCAATGTGGCCTTGTTGCTCCGAATGGCGTCTATGCTGAAGACCCCGAATATTAAATTCAGGGGACTTGGGCCTCTCCAGCCTCGCCGTATCACACCCACTCGACTAGCATAGCCTCCGCGAATCAATAGGTGACTGTTCCGGATAGTGTTCGAGGGAGAGTCGGCAGACGGCGGCCTTAATGCTTGCATCTAGCCTAGATCACGGTTTGATGATTGAGACGTATTAGACCTCGTAGCGGTGATCCGACGTCGCCGTTTCTCGTCGGCTTCATCAAGTAGTGCCTCAAGTAAACGAGCCGTCATTACGCTTTCAATGCTAATCACTTCTATTCTCTCTCGCAATAAGATCTTCAAGTCTAGCAAGTTTTAATCAGTCTTGCAAAGCAGCGACAAGAATAGAGTCTTCCGAAAAGATAGGCACGCCGGTAATACCGCTAGCTTCCTACGACTTCGATCTAGAATAGAACGATATTAAGAAATAAGCGCATCTGATTAATAACTTAGTAGATAGCTTCTTATAGAACAATCTCTAGGTTATAGTTAAAGATCGAAAGACAAAGAAGCTAATATCTATCCTTACTAACTCGCGCGGAATCGTCTATATAGGAGAAATGCTTGACATTGTGCAATTCACTAGCATTGACATGTAGTCCAATTACTGGAGGTCAATGACCACTTGCTCTGCCAGCGCTAGAATCTTTTCTTCCTCAAGTTTACGACCTGTCAGCTGTAGACTCACAGGCAGACCATGAACAAGCTCTGGGTCGTATTGCTTCTGCGTCGTTTCGTCCGCTTCACCATAGTATGTCTCGATCGTCGACGTTGTGTCCTGCGCTTTATCGACAGCTATTCCGGACGGGAAAGATACCGAGCTGTAATCTAAGATGTTGAAGACACCAGTGTAGCCTACGTGCGTGAATTGACCATGCTTCGGCGAACTGGCATAAGGAGTCGTGGGACCAAGAATGGCATCGAGACCGCCGACTGCCTCCCAGCGATCGAGATAGCGTTTCGCTAGTGCAGTTCTTTGCTTTTGCAATTGCCATAGTTCATGTGAGCCAACCTCCTTCGCGGTTTCGTACGCTGCCATCTCTGGGCGGATTGGCTCACCCACTGGCGTCAGAATATTCGCAACAGATTTCCCTCCATCTGCGACAAAGAATTGGCCAAGCAGCTGCAATGCCTCGGCATGATCAGTATTTGGCCAGTCCACGAGCTCATAGCCTTTCGCTTTGAGCTTCTTAACGACCTCTTTGATGGCTCTGGTCACTGGCGGAGTAGGTCTGATCATGCCGTTGTCCCACAATACAGCAATTTTAGGCTTCTTCTTCAGCTCAACATTGCGGTATGGAATTGGCAAGCACTTTGGATCTTTGTTCCAAGGTTGCGTGCCAACCACGTTTTCAGTATACAACCGTAGATCTGCGATACTTCTTGCCATCGGGCCATGCACACTAGGTACCGCCTCTTGCCCTGCTAGTCCGGATCTCGCGTCAAAGTGAGGAAATCTTCCGGCGCTTGGCTTCAATGTGAATATGCCGGTGCAAGCTGCTGGTATTCGCAGGGATCCACCAATATCAGTCCCGACGCCGAGAGGCGAGCCACGTAGAGCGATCAGAGCTGATTCGCCGCCTGAAGATCCTCCAGACGTGGTAGCTCGATTCAATGGATTGACAGTCCGGCCATAGCAATTGTTGACCGTTTCCGCTATCATCATGGCAGTAGGAACATTGGTCTTTACATAAGGCACCGCACCGAGATTTTTCAATGTGGTTACAATGCTGCTTTCTTGATCCATAGGGTCAGATGCCCAGGAGCAAAAGCCGACTGAGGAAGGGTAACCAGGAACATTGAAGTTGTCCTTTAACGACACCGGTAGACCATGCAGGGGACCAGCGACCTTTCCAGTCTTCTTGAACTCGGCATCCAACGCTTTTGCTCTTTTGAGGCCGTCTCCGAACATGACCACCGTAAGGCAGTTCGTCAGTTGATGGGCAAGAGCAGCTCTTTTGCAGAATGCCAGGGTCACATCTTCGGAGGTCCATTCTCCTTTGGCTATCTTTGCAACAATTTCCGTAGCAAGGCTGTCGGTAATCTGCAATTCCTTCTCTGACAGTAGTCCAGACTGGGCTGGGAACCCTGTTATGTCCAAGACATCGTCTGCTGGCAGCTTCTCCTTTGGAAGTTTCCATTCTGCAGGAATGCTATCGAGAGTCTTCTGCCTTGCCTTTGCGGATATCTCTTTCCATGGCTCGGCCGAACTCATATTGTTGAATGTAGATCTGTTGATTGTGTGATTCATGTTCTACAAATCATGAGAAGTGAAGAGGAGTCTCTGCAACTTCTTCCATTGGCCGAAAGTGGTGGCCATGATCCTGCCGATGGCCTATCGTTGTAGCCGACATCGCGACTACGGCGGACTACGGCGATGAAGGTGGCAATTTGAGTGACACATCCACAACTAAGCTTCGGACTACCTCCGTTCAGGCCTTTGTGCATTAAGGATTACGTTCCGGGGTGGTGGTAGTAGCGGAATAGATTAGCACACGTGATACAGTCAAATTTAGGGTTCTTTTGCCGACTTCCGATCTACTAATTATACACTACTCTACCTAATCCTTTGCCTAAAGGCCTAAAGCTAAACCGCTAATTTTTATCGTAGATTCCGCTATCAAAATACGATCTCGCTACACTAACGAAAACTAGCATATCTAATATAAGGAGGCTATAGCGCTACTATTTCCGAATATAGCGAACTAAAAATTAAGTCTCTACGACGTATACGCGTTAAGTTACACTAATTAAGCCGAGCCTACTTCTATAGCTTTCCGCCTACCTAAACACATCGATTCTCAATATATTAGCATAGTATAAGCTACTACCTAGAGGTTCTTAATAGGCATTGTCCGACTAACTTTCTTGCTAAGCCTAAGTATATACGACTTCTCGTTACTAAGTTCTCGCCGCTCCTTAAAAGAACGGGTAGTAGTACTACCCTTCTTTTTAGACTAAACTAACTCGAGGCCCTTCGTAGAGTATTTCCGATCGACTTTCTTACTATATATAACTATATACAGTATAGTAGTACTAAGTTGTCGTTACTTTGCCGATAGCATTTACTAGCGGCTTAGAAGCCTCTAGATACAACAACCCTAATATATTTAAAACACTCGCGCGCTCGCAGATCTAGTATTTCCGACTAACTTTATAGTAAGGACTATTCGTATGCGACGTCTCGTTATTAAGATATAGCTATATAGTAGACGCGACTTTAGCTAGCTAGCTAGCTCGCAATTCGAGTTAGCACTTCGAATACTAAATACTAACTAATACCTGCATAATACCTATACGACCTATACGATACCTATAAGGCATCGCTAATATAAGCGACTCCGACTTAACTAATTAGCCTAATACCTCTAAGCTCGATCGTCGTCTAGGCGGAAGCGCTTAGGATAGAGGCGCTTAGAACGGAGGCGCTTAGTATACTTCTTCTTATCTCTCTAATGTTCTAGATATATCTAAACTCGACTATAGTCTAGGCGGAGGTAATTAGTATACTTCTTCTTCTTATCTCTCCGATATTCTAGCTATATCTAAACTCGACTATTGCGAAGACAATGCTACCTTACTAACTCGACTAGAATATAATAAAGATAAAAACAAGGAAATAGTTATATCGTAGGATCTAGATCTACTAGGATAGACGTCTAACCTACTAGTCTATATAGTCGATAAGAATCGCCGCTACTAGTACTAGTATTATAGCGACTATTATAACTCTAAGAATATACTAGGTAATAAGGACTACCTAGCTACTCGACGCTAGCCTAATCGTCCTAATCGTCCTATAGCCCCTCGCCGCCTACGAAATGCTAATCGTAACGTCGACTATACTTAACTAGCTAAGGATAATAGTATAACCGAAGACGAGGACGCTAATATAGATAAAAAGTTACTAAGCGAGGGCGAGTTAGAGATTAAGAGTCGTACTAGTAATACCTCTAATAATAACGACGACGACTAACCTATATAGCGTCCTAGCTAGCGCGGCCTCGATAAGATAGACGATAAGGAAGAGGGTAAACTCGACCCTACTAGCCTCCGTAGTCTACGTCGTACGCCTAAGTAGAAGTACAGCCTTACTATAAAGCACCTCGCCTAGCTTAGATTGCTAATAGAGAAGATAATGTTTATATAGTTTAGTAAGGAGGGTATAAAGACCTACCGCAAGCGTATATAGGCTGTTTAAGATATATTGCCGAATAAGCATCTTATTAGTGCTGTTTAGCTACGTGCTAAGGTTAAGAACTTAATTAGCAAGAAGTTCTTTAATGCGTACAAGCTAGAAGACAGTCTTGCTGCACTACGTCGCCTATCCGAGATATATAATATAATCTATAATATCGCTCTAAATTAGTACCGCCTTCTCGAGGACTTTATGTTACTTAATACTCGGAAGGATACTATATAGCGAGCAATGTCCTTCGAAGACAAGCGAAACATAATATAGAAGCGTATCTATACGATTATATATATAGTCGTCTATTCTATAGCAATAAAGCGGGCCTCGTAGATACTAAAATCGCTTAGTCTTCTACTTGTTTGTGTTAGCAACGTGCCCGCCCCTCTTATCGACACCCTATATAGTATAGGTCTACTTCCGGCATATAAGACTATCTAGGCCTTAATTAAGAAGAATGCTAACACCTAGCGGCTAAGGATCTTAGAGTGGGCTAAGTTGTATATCTAGTAGATCTGCTACGATAACTTTAATCGCTAGGTAAAGTAGAAGGACTAAGGCATTGCCGACAATAATAAACAGGTTAACATTACTAATTCGTATATCGCCCTCTACGAAGACATACTAGAGAGGGGGTTAACGTAGGACATGCTAGACCGCTCGAAGCTAGTACTAACCGAGAATATTATCTAGAATATCGATAGCGACGATACTATCGTAGCAGTCGAAATGTACTAGCTCTACGAAGCCTGTATATATATATTTAGTAACGCGATTAAGACTATCTTTAAGGCAGCGAAGGATACCGGTAGTCTAGTCGAAGAGCTAGTATATCCGGAGATTAACTATAGCTTCCGTAGTAAGACCTAGCTACTAGCTATGCCTCTATTATAGAATAACGAGATCTCGAACAAGGGCACTGCCTTAGTATACGACGATATCTACTAAGGCAACCTTAGTCTAAAGCCCGATAATCCGATCTTCGAGAATAGGCTGATTATTAATATCGGTAATTAGCTTACTATCGAGCGTATACTAGCTATAATCTTTAGCGGTATCGAGAACAAGGCTATATACGATAGGAAGTAGCATATCCTTCCGGTGCCCGCTTGGTTCTATATCTTTATAAATCTATGCTTTATACCTTTCCGTACCTATTAGAATAAGAACAAGGCCGGCGATCGTATAGACTTCTCTCTGTTATCGGATATCGATTTCTAGGGTATAAAAGAGGTTAATCTAAAGTTACTAAAATTCTTCCGTATATAGAGACTACTAAAGCGTTGCTTTAAGGCCCGCACTGTCGCCGTATTCCTCTAGATTATAGTCAACCGTAGCTATATCTCTAAGGATCTTATTAGCGAAGGTAACTAGACCCGGCCTAAGGTCGTTAAGTAGGCTATTGTCGAGAAGATATCCGCTACTAAGTATATAGATATCCTAAAGGAGATGCATTAGCTACTCCTATTACTAGAAGCATAGGAGGGAATGCCTAATCGACCTGCCTCTACCGACAATAGCGCTATACTAACTAGGCTAGATGCGGCCTTTACCTCTATATATAGACTAATAAAGGAGATCTCTTTGTTTCTACGCGTCCGCTATGCTGTCCGTATATAGGATGTTAGTTACCTTCGTCGATGCGTAGACTATACGATCCCTATATTCCTTAGAGCTAGACAGAGTAACTATAGTCGTCTAATAACCTATTTCTATTTCCTCCTTAATAAGGGCGGTACTAAGGACCTATAGAAGGCGGTCCTTGCTACTATAACAGTTAATCAGTCTAGAAAGAAGGGCTATACTATCGGTAGTAATAAGATAATTAAGCTTATTAACTATGCCCTATCCGAGGACTACAATCGCCTTGCTAATTCGACTTATAGACTTGCTACTGCCTTTAAACGAGTATCGATAAACCGAGAGTTATCTCGCCTTATCCGCGATATATTTAGGGAGAATTCTAGTATCTATCGGACCAGTTACTATACTAATAAGGACATTAGCGCGGGCGTATTCAATCGAGCTAATAAAATCCGTATCGATAGGTTCGCGAAGTAGTAGTACGGAGATTTTACGCTCTCGGACGATATCTAGAATATCGGTGCAGATTAGATACTATTAGTCGTCGAGAACTTTAACGCTACTAACTAGAACTTCATTCGAGGCCGTACTACGGTGCTAGAATCTAATGCCTTAGAGGGTCCTAATGCTATAGAGCGCCTAGATAGTATTAATTACGGTCTAATTAAGGATGTAGTACTTAATCTAGAGCGAGATAATGTGTAGGTTTAGCTTATAGATAGTACTGCTTAGCTATTCGAGGGTATAGAAACCTAGGACCTAACTAGTATAGGCACTAGCGCTAGCGCTAGCAACGGTAGAGTAGAAGGAGCTAATATAGGTCTCCTCGTACGTATAGGTAGCCTTAGTAGTAAGGGTAGCAGTAACTTCTAAAGGAACAGAGCATAGAGCATAGAGCATAGAGTATAGAGCATAGAGCATAGAGTATAGAGTATAGAGCATAGAGCATAGAGCATAGAGTATAATATTTGATGTATTAAGGTAGGACTATTCTTGTCTAAGCACTAAACTAACGCCTGTAATGTCGTCGTTGTCCTATAGTAGCTCTAGATTGTGCGCGCCTAGCGGCGAAGTAATAGCGGTAGACTAGAGTGCGTGCCTAGCGGTAGACTAGAGTGCGTGCCTCGTCGGGAGTGTTTATAAAGTCGAAGGGTTTAGCTAGGCGTACGATAATAGCTTAATAGCTAGCTAGGCTAGGCGTACGATAATAGCTTAATAGCTAGCTAGGCTAGGCGTACGATAATAGCTTAATAGCTAGCTAGGCTAGGCGTACGATAATAGCTTAATAGCTAGCTAGGCTAGGCGTATAATAATCGCTTAATAGCTAGCTAGGCTAGGCGTACGATAATCGCTTAATAGCTAGCTAGGCTAGGCGTACGATAATCGCTTAATAGCTAGCCTAGCTAGGCGTACGATAATCGCTTAATAGCTAGCTAGGCTAGGCGTACGATAATCGCTTAATAACTAGCGTTACTCTAACTAGCGCCTAGTAGCGAAGTAGTAGCGGTAGACTAGAGTGCGCGCCTAGTAGCGAAGTAGTAGCGGTACACTAGAGTGCGTACCTAGTAGACTAGAGTGCGTACCTAGGTAGACTAGAGTGCGTGCCTCGTTAATAACTAGCTAGCGAGCGCAGAGCAATTCTAGCCTTAGGTAGGCATTCGACTAGCAGCAGTCAGCGGCTATTACGTTAAAAGTGCGATAATGTATAGCCGTTATTGTTGCCTTGCTATTGTAGCTAAATGGCGCAATCCTATTAGTAGAGGCAAACCTTACCTACGATGCGCTAATATAGACCTACGCTTCCTAGTTTAACTTCTTCTTCTTCTTCTATATATACTAACATACTAATACCCCTAGTAATATACTAGCTGTCGGCGTATGTAATAGTATCGATACCTCTTTATCGTATATAGGTAGCTCTATAGCGATTAACACTATCTCCTAACTAGTCCTGCGGCTTACTACCGATAGAACCGCTTAAGTTGGTTAAGGTTCCTCGGCAGGTGGTTTGTTTAGTCCTTTTAGTCTCCGATAGGCTTTGTCGACGTAAGACGTTACGAAGGCGACTCTCCTAGCGAGTAGGTTGTTTCTATAGCTTTAGCGGGCGTCGACTACGCATTTAACTAAAAGAGCATAGTTATTATTAGAACGTCGCAGAGGTCTTAGATAGATATAGCTTATCCGACGGTAGCTAACGGTAAAAACTCTTTAGTAAGGTATACCGAAAGTAGCTAAAGGTAGCGCCTTCCTACTAAGTAGATAGGATAGGTTCGTAGCATTGCTATAGGTCTAACTCGGTAAAAACTCTTTAGTAAGGTATACCTTAAGTAGCGGCTAGGCCTAACTCGGCAAAAACTCTTTAGTAAGGTACACCTTAAGTAGCGGCTATAGGCCTAACTCGGTAAAAACTCTTTAGTAAGGTACACCTTAAGTAGCGGCTATAGGCTTCCTACGTTCGGATTCTTTATAGGATAATATACGCGTATCTAGTTAAGTCGGCGTAACGCCTTTGTTAGGACTGTTAGTTATAATAACCTTAGTACGTAAGGGCCTCTAGTGTACTCAAGCCCGAAGGCGCTTAGTCTTAGTCTTTACTGCTATACGACTACAGCCCTTTGCGTATTAAGACTGCTATTCGACTATAGTGCGCACCGATCCGAAAGCGTATTAAGACTGTTATCCGACTATAGTGCGCCTCCTCTTCTATTCTAGCAAGCGTATTAACATTGCTATACGACTGCAACGCGCTCGACAACCCTTTTCTACGGTGTCTCTAATACTAAGGGCGCGGTTACACTCTATTATTGTCTAGGTACTAATAAGTGTCGCTTTAGCGAATGAGCTGTTATTGTTTCGCTTAATAAGTCCCTTCCTATATACCTCGCGTGCTATAGTTAGTAATAGAATGCGTTAATTATTACGCATTACGCGTAGCATATAGGCTATATATAATACTAGTATGCTTCGGAGTATGTGCTTCTATAGCCGCTTAGTGCCGCTAGTTAATTAGATCCCCGGACGCTACTATTCGTTTTCTCTGCCTTGTATAGTAACTAGTTATCGGAATAATCGTTCTAGGGAGAGTCTAAGCAATAGAGGGCGTTAACGTAAGAGGGCTGTCGTAGCTTCTCGAAGGGTGCTTTTACGAGCGCTCGATACATATTATCGCCCTACGTATCTATCCTTGCCGTATATATTATAGTGTCTATAAGAGTATGCGGTGCAATAAGTATAGTACTAGTCTCGCTAGTCTCGCTAGTCTCGCTAGTCTCGCTAGTAACTTCTCGCTAGTGTTAGTAACTTCTCGGGTTTCGGAGGCAGTTCTTAGTACCTAAGGCGGCCGTCGTTATCGTATTAGACACTTTTGTTAGCGCCATTTGCTAGAAATGCGCGCAATCGGCGTATCTCGCTACATTAGTAATATACTATTATAAAAGTCGTAGAAGTCGTAAAAGTCGTAAAGCCGGTGTTGTTAATACGCGGAAGGAAGTAGCTATAACGTTTAATCCCGCTAATTACGCGCTCTGCTATACTAAATCCGGGGTCTTAGCGGGACTCGGCATCCCTATCGCTTCCTCGAATTTACGCTACTCCTATATGCGATTTTTACGACTATTAACTATCGGCTATTAACTATCGACTATTGTATAAGACAGACTACGAGGCGCGTTAATAGCTAAGGCAATGTACTCGCCTACGAGGGCAAACCTACCGACAAGCGCGTTAACAGCTAAGGCAATATACTCGACTATAAGAGCAAAAATACATAGCGAGCTTATAAGGACATAATAGAAGAGCCTGCCTAGCGAGCTTATAAGGACATAATTAGCGAGCTTATAAGGACATAATAGAAGGGTAGTAAGGAGGGACCTTATTAAATGCCAATTCTAGCACTAATTCTAGCGCTAGTACTAATTCTAGTACTCGTAGAAGCAGCTCAACTAGCACTCGTAGAAGCAGCCTAACTAGCACTCGTAGAAGCAGCCTAACTAGGCATTACACGCTAGCTCTTATAGAAGCAGCTTAACTAGGCATTACACGCTAGCTCTTATAGAAGCAGCTTAATAGCTAAGGCAATATACTCGACTACAAAGGCAACCTATCGACAGACTTTGTTACGGAGAGGGATAAGGTCTTTAATAAGTAAGGAGAGTCCTTAAATTATATCGTCCTGCTCGAAACAAGCCTACTTAGCGCGCTTACAAGGACATAATAGAAGGGTAGTAAGGAATAACCTTGTTAAATGCCAATTCTAGCGCTATTCGAATGCTAATTCTAATAACCTTATTAAATGCCAATTCTAGCGCTATTCTAGCGCTATTCTAGCGCCATTTCTAATGCCCTCTAGTCTATACGCTCTACTACCTGCTCGGTAGATACTAGGACAGGATGTCGTCGTTAACTCTACTACTACGGCTACTTGCTGCACTTAGGCTCCTCGCACGAGCGCCCTCGCTATATAGACCCTTAGTAGCCTAAGTAATGCGAATATTACGACTACTACGACGACTAATATAAGCTTGTGTTAACTGCTTAGTTGCTTCTTCTACGGTAATATCGTATTCCTCGTCGACGGCCGGATTAGTAGAAGTAGAAGCAGATTAACCTTAGCTAGGGTCTAGTTAAGTACTACGACGACGACGCTTCCTAGCGGGTAGTGCGTTACTATTAGAAGGACTAGTAGCATCGTTATTTAGGTCGTTGCTATTAGATAGAGGGTTAGATAGTGCCGCGGTAGCAGTATTAATAGCAGGCGTCTACTAGGCCTACTAGGCAAGGCTGTTCTATATACTAGACTAGCGGATAGTGTTCGTAAAAGCAGAGCGTCTCAAAGACTAGTTCAGGTCGCGTAGGTCTGCCTCTATTTCCTCTCGGGTCCTATATACTACTAGCCGTAGTTCGGACGAGCTGCCTTTACCTCCTATAGTCTACTATTCTATAATAGCAGCCGCTATATCTTCCTTAGCCTTCTTTGCAGCCTCCTCTTTCGCCTTCTATTCGGATTTATATGCTTCCTAATTAGCATATACCTGCTTAGCAATACTAATAATAACAGCAAGCAATTCTTCGAGATTATCCTTATATTGCTAATTATTTAGTTCTAGTGCGACCTATAATAGCCTGTCTATACTAAGAGTTAGATCCTCCTAGGCATCGTATAACCGAGCAAGTAGGAAGACCTCCGATACAGACTATATTAGTCTGTCCTTTATATACATACTAGCTAGTATACGGAATAAGCGGTTCTTACGCGGGTATAGGGTATCGACCTTCTCCGAGCACTACTTCTTAATGTGTTTAAGTGCACAGCTAGGTCTTATGCCTTTACCTAGTAGATTAACCGGCTTAATACGCTTTATCGGTAGCTCGGGTAGCTTAGCTATTAGGTTAGTGTTGTGGATATTGTAATAGTCCTTTAGATCTAGCTAGCCTAGCGGATATAGAAACTAAGTTAAATGCTCTCTATAGTGCTCGTTTATTACTACGCGAAAGCAGCGACTAGGGATCTTAAGGTAATCGTTTAGGGCACCTAAGAAGATCTTTAGAATCTTCTTTCGGCTCTCTAACTTAGACGTATTCTAAGTATTACTCTCCTTAGATTTGCCTTTATTGCGACGGGGCGCATTATCTCTAGTATCTGTCTTAGTGTCGCTATATATATTATCCTAATCGCTCGCGCCGCCGATATCCTTACTAGGAAGCTCTTATCGCAGTCTGCTAGGGCCGGCAGCCGTACGACTACGACTACGACTACGACTACGACCGCGGCCTCTACTACGACTATAGCCTCCGCTACGACCGCTAGCTTGCGACTGTAGTAGTAGAAGGATAGAAAGCATACTAGCGCCTTCTAGCATTCGCTTAATATAATCCCTAGCATAGTATAGCACAAAGAAGAATACCCGAGGCCGATAGAAATGCGGTATATCGAAGAAACCCTCCGAGTTTAAGAGAGCTAGTCGCCGAGCAATCCGGCTAAGTCGCTATATAAGGTCTCTAGCATTGCGGGTAATATTGAACTTCTACTAGTATATATCTGCAATGTCTAGTATATCTAAACTAATGCTAGCGGTAGTAGTTACTGCTATACATCGAATATCGGAGTCTAGCTTACAATACTTATTATACCGATTATCCTAGTCTAGCTTTAGTACTTTAGTAGTATAGAAGGAGATAGTACGACAGACATTAATACTAGGACTAACTAGGCTATACTAGTATCTCTTAGTCGGGTCCGGATTAGCTTTAGTTAGATACAGTAGCTAGCTATAGGTAATATTAACGAAATTAGAGATATGCTTATAGCTGTCGATAAATACTAAGGACTTGCGTATGTTCTATAGCGTAGCCGATCCCTTAGTAATGTCCTTCTCCTCTCTATTAGGAACCGGGGGATAGGACACGGCATTGTCGATTACTATATATAGTATATCGTAGTCGGTTAGATGCTCTCTCGGGATGAACTTAATAATATATATAACTTCCGGACGGTCGATGCTGCTACGGATAATCTTAGTCTCGTACGGATTCGGTCCTTCCTTACGTATACCGGCATGCTTAATCGCATACTTAGTATACTCTTTATCTATAGTAGCTAAGGTTAATAGCGTGCTAGTGTCGGTACGTAGGCGATCGCGCATTTAACCGACCTGCGAGTATTCGCCGCGGAAACTAGAAGGCTTACCCTAGTTATAGATTAAGTATGCTTTGTTAATAATAACTAGACCTACTCTCTCTCGTACGCGCGGGTTATTAAGCAGAGAAAGGAATTAAGGAGATGCTGCCTACTTAGGTCTAAGGAGGATATACTAGATCTTGCTATTTAGAATGTTCTTAAATATACCCGGATCGATCTTCTTAGTTTTAGCAGAGATGTATACTAAGTAGACTAGACTACTAGTATTGCTAGCTATACGCTCGATTGCTGCTGCTTGTTCGGCGCCTAAGCGGTTTAATAGCACTACTTAGATAGTAATTATACTAGTTAGTATTGTAAAGCCCTAGAATAGTAGACTCTTTCCCTCGCCTATACGAGTAATAAATAGGACATTATTCTAGCTATAAATAAGTGCGTATATTACTATCTTCTGCGCTAGTATAGGAACGAATGCTAAACTAGGGTGCTTAAAGTCGAGGAGTTTCGTTAAGCCCTTCTTAATAATTTCCGCCTAGTACTAAACAGTCTCCTTAAATTAGCCTACTTGCTATACTAACTCTTAAATACGCGCAAGGGATGTCTTTAGATCTATAATCTTCTCGATACGCCGCTTAAAGTGCCGCGCCCATTCCGACTTTAGTTAAGGCAGCTTTATCGGAGGGATACCGAAGTCTAGACGTACGCGTATAATAGCGGAGCGACCTAGTAGTAGTGCTTAATATAGTTCTTAACGCTCGAGTTGCTACTTCTTCTAGCGCGCGGCCTTCTCGGCTAGGCGCTGTTTGCGGCGGACTTTATCGCTAGCTATACTAGATACTAGATACTAGATACTAGATACTAGATAGACCTCGAGTCGAACTTCTCGATTAGCGGCGATTCGCTTTAGCGGCCTCGGTGTCGTTAATCGGATACGGATCGGGTATTTAATCGTATAGGATATAGCTTAGATAGCTTTCTCCGGCGGCGGTAAGGTCTAAATTAGACTATCGATTTAGCGCACTTTAATAGGCGGCGGAGCTTGCGGAACACTTAAAGTTTGCTACTACGTATTAGGTTTATCGAGATTAAGCTATAGGTTAAAGTTCTAGATATTAGAGGCTAAAGGGTTAGTTTGCCCTACTAAGTCGAGGCGAGTGTACGACTAAATTACATAGTAGATAGATACGCGGAGGTTGTAGAGGGCACTAGAAAGGTAGACCCTCTACACTTCGTTAACGTAGAAGGGCGTCGTTTGTTTGCTCGTAAAGTATATAGGGATAGGCAAACGAGTTAGTCGAGAGTAGTAATTTACGTTTATCGATAATAACTTTAGCATTTCTAAAGCGACTAGCTTATTAAAATAGCGGATATTCTTAATCGCTAAATTATCTAGGTCCCGTCTCTATAAAGTGCTATACTACGACTAATAGTTATTAAGCTATATAGCCTATTCGATATAAAATATAGTAGTAGTAACGCAACCTGCACCCGCCGAGAACGGTTTAGCTTTAGGCGCTTCGCTAGAATGAGATCTCGAGTAGCGCTAATCCTAATGTAGTGTAGTATAGAAATAGAAGTTACGAGCATATATACGAATTCAACTACGAAGCGCCTAAATAGAGGTAGGCTTCGGACAGTTAGCCTTAATTGTAGCAGACTTTTAGCGTATAAGGGTTGTAGTAGATTGCTTACATTTACGGATATACTCGGTAGTAGTAGAGTCGATTAATAGATCGAGATATAGCCATTTTTGCTAGCTAAATCGGGCATGCCGAGGACGCGTTAGTCGCCGACTTTATATCGTAGTATGTCGATGAAAATTCAGCGGTATAGACACATATAAGGTGTTGTTATAGGTATATAGGTAGGCTAATTTCTACGCTCTTTCTAACTATTACAATAGCTTATCTAATCCCCTCTTATCTCGATATATTACTGCGTTCTTAGCTCTTTAATCCACCCTTAAATAGCCTGTTCTTAGACAAAGACAAATACAATAAGGTGTAGCTATTTGCTAGCAACTTCTAGTACTAGAAGCTATAGGAGAGGCATAAGGATAGCTTAATATAGCGGACAATATGCTATTATCGTTGTCGGTAGGATGCTAATCGGCTATACGAGTTGCTAGATAGTATTCGGAAGGTAGAGTATTATAAGGAAGGGTATAATGCGACGTGCGTAGTAATTGCTATATATCGCTCGAAACAGCACAAGGAGCCTTATATATATAAGGTCGCTTCTTCGTCCCCCGATCCTAGTGCCGAGGCGGGCTCGCTATATTGCTATTCGATAGATTACATAGTAAGTTTAGTAGTGTTGTCTCTCGAGTCGATAGCGGAGGCCTATTCGAGCTATAGAAGCTAATAGTTAGTAGGACGTACGAGGTGCTAGTAATGGCTTGAAGGTCGTTCTCGAGCACTTAATAGACTAATACGACTATAATACAGCTCGTATATTCTATATAATAAAGGAAGGTCGTAATGCTAACCGCTTTGCCGTTGTTAGAGGCTATTGTATAAAGGAGGGTATAATAAAATAGTCGAAGAAGAAGGACAAGAAGAAGGTAACTTTTGCTAAGAAGGGCAATATCTCCCTCTAACTCGAGAACCTATATAACGAGCTGTCGCTATTAACTAATCTAGTAAACGGCGCTTAGTTATAGTATAAAGCTATACTAGTAACGATTAAAGGACGCCTTTATAAAGGCATTATATAGCAAGCGGATTAGTAGCGAGAGTTGTTAAATAGTAGTCTTACTAGAGATGTAAGTCGCTTACGTAACCACCCCTATAGGCTTTAGCTAAAGCTAGGCTTTAGCAAGCAACGACTAATTTAGCATTAGTTATTTCTATACGACGCAACGCATAAGACTACTAATATAGGCTAGCATCTCTTTATAGTGTATGTCCGCAATAGCTTCGAAAGTTAGATACTAGTAGTATATATATTGCTATAGTTATAGAGGGCGAGGCTTTAGCAAGCTGCTTTCTAGGTCCTAAAGAAGTAGTGTCCGAGTTAGGAGCCTAAATTAGCTGTAACTGACGACTCGGCTTAAGAGCAGTCTGCTATTCGACTATCCTTCTAAAGCGAGGAAATACGACTATATCTCTACTAACGATACGCTAAAGAGACCTTCCTTCGCTACTTTCCTAAATTCAAGTACCCTATAGTCTAGAGACTGTTTAAAAGAGCTATTTGCTAGGCTCGGAGTAAGGCAGAGGTTAAAGAGGTTGTTACTGCAATAGAAGCAGAATTAAGGCTTCTAAACAGACTAGTAGAAGAGGCTTAGTATTTACGGAAGAACTAGGGGTTAGAGAAGTTATAGAAATAGGCAACCTAGGTACGTCTTCGTAACCTAGTTCTTATGCAAACACGTACTACTTCGCCGCTAGAAGGATACTATAATGCTATTAAATACGACTAGAAGAAGGACCTCGCCTAGCTATCGATATATAGCACTATAACTGAATTACTAATAATCGACGCTCGATAACTATATAAGGCGGACCTACAAAGCTATAGACTTAGCAAACGCACACGATACTAGAAGGTTAAAGAGATGCTATATTTTAAGCAATTAAGCCCTCTAGTAGCGCAGGACTTCGTTAGGAAACAACTCGCTATTACGGAAGAATACGAGGCTAAGGCATTGCCGCTATACGAAGGCCTTGTACTATATCGCGACAGACAACAACCTCCTTACTGTAATTGCCTGCTATAGTTTTAGTAGTACCTACCTTGCTACTATATTCTAAGACACTACCTGTTTGTAACACCGCTTACTCTATAACAACAATAGATCTATATTAGTTTCTACTACGGCTTTAATAGTATAGAAATCAGTTAATACTAGCGGTAACGAGATAGTACTACCTTGTTTCTCGAGGGCTTTAAGGACACTTAAAACTATACCGCTAGCGACCCCTATCTTTAAGACCTTCGCGCTTACTTTAACGAAGGTATAGAAGGCCTCTTATAGCACTTCTATACGGTCCGTAACGATAAGACAATCTACGATAGCACGCTAAAGGATAAGTTTATAAGAGGCTTCTTACGTAAGGTAAAGGACACGCTTACTTAGTTAGCTAACTTCTCGCTAGACGACTTCCTTCGAGAAGGCGCGCCTAAGGTTCAATTAACTAGTAACCGATAGCGATAGTAGATACAACTTCTACCTAAACCTATTACTCTAACTCGTTACTAATTGCTATAGTATCCGACCCTTCTATTACTACTACTACTGCCGCTAGCGACTAAATACAGACCTCGAGCCTTTAATCTTCTACCGCTTAATAAGACGCTCTTATTACTAATACGACCGTTATAGGTAATCGACCTTCTTACGCCGAGTCCGCTGCCCTTTAGACCCTTACCTTCGAAGGCGCGGCTACCGCTACTACGGTAGCCGCGCGAGTCGCTATTATCTATATAATCGACTTAGCCGCTCGACTTAGACACTATTAAAGAAACAGCTAAGCTTATAGACCTCACTTTACTAGCGGCGCTAGTAGCGCTAGCAAGAGAGGCTTCGCTATTAAAAGAAGATATAGAAGCGGCGGAGTAGTTTCCTTAGATAGAAGAAAATAACGCTATATAAGAAGTAGTAGGCAAGAGGCGGACTTCTAATAAATATAATAGCAATAAGCGTAAGAGATTAGTAGCGACAATGCCGCGTGCTATTAAGAGGCCGAATAAGAGGAAGAATTAGATAGGCGATAGCAGCGATAGTAGCAATAGTAGCGATAGCAATAATACCTTAGAAGTCGCTATACTAGTCTAATTGCGACAACAATATAGCCTAATTAGGCAAACCGAGCCAACACGCTAAAACCGAGCATTTCCGTAAGTTTGGTGGGTCCCATCATACGCCTGATAATCGGGCCATTTCCTAGCGGGAATGGTGGAGACAGTCCCGCAGGAACCCAAAAGAATGGGACGCTAAAAGTCTGCTACATCCAACACCATCTGCTTCGGACGCTACGTGCATCACATAGCATATGATAGATATCATAAACACAACTGCTGTATGGTTGACAGAAGTGGCTCGTGAAGTGTACGCAGGGATGAATACTTCTATACTCCATTCACTCCGTCCCGACCCCTGAGCAGGATAGGCTGGATCAAGTCTAGGATACAACATGGCAGCACAAAACAGTCCTTCTGAACGACAACGACCCGCAAACATGCCCAACCCAGCCCTGCACAACCTACTATTACTCTCAGACTCCGCCCTCCCACTTGGATCCTTCGCATTCTCATCTGGTCTGGAATCCTTCCTCGCCCACAAAGAACTCTCCGGCCCCAAAGCCTCATCGACAAAGCTCAGCTCCTTCGAAACCTTCCTCTCGCAAAGTCTCCAGAACATCGCGTCAACAAGTCTCCCATACGTACTTACAGCCTACCACAACCCAACTCGCCTCCCAGAGCTGGACAACGACATAGATGCCTCGACGCCGTGCACAGTGGCTCGAAGAGCAAGTGTAACTCAAGGAAAAGCTCTGATCGAAGTCTGGACCCGCGCACTTCATACTGCAGCAGCAAATCCTGCGTCCGAAAGTACTACGGAGCTTACGAAATTCGCCTCTCAGCTAAAATCCAACATCCCAGACCCCTTCGCTTTCACCTTACAAAGTCATTTCGCACCTCTCTTCGGCGCCGTCTGTGCGGCTTTGGATCTCGACGAGCATGAAACTTCGTACCTCTTCCTGCTCAATCATTCCAAAGCTTTGTTGAGTGCCGCCGTGCGAGCGAGTGTAATGGGACCGTATCAGAGTCAAGCTGTGTTAGCGGGGTCGAGACTTCGGCTTACGATTGGGAAGTGTATCGAAGATAATCAGCAGAAGATTGCAGCTAGATGTTCGGGGCATGAGGATGCTGTGGTTACGGTTCCGACTATGGATCTCTGGATGGGGAGGCATGAGTTGTTGTATTCGAGGATCTTCAATTCGTGAAATGCATGTCGAGACAATTGGAATGCCTTCTCAGCGAATGGTATATGATGGCAAGTAGCGGGAGTCTTGCACAAGTCAGTTCTGCAGCGGTAACACATATCGAGAGACGAATTTCGGTTTGATATCCTGCAGGCAAACTCCTTTGGGACGTCCGAGCTATGACACCATGCGGAACTATGACGAGCCTTGCGCTTGCCATAATTTAGTGCTCAGCAAGAGTCTCTAGATTCTGCCCTTGAGAGAAACAAGTGGAACAATGCGCTCGCGGTCAGACCACGGCGTCAACCGGAACGCGGGTTGGAACTTGGAAGAAGCAGGTCCTTCACCGGCGTCGATTCAGGCCCAGTAGAGAAGTGCAAAGATATCCTCGCTCAGGACATATGATTGGAACAGCTGAAGAAGAAGTAGTCCAAGAATTTGGATTCCGATCTCCTCCTCCCAAAGACTAAGAAGATCAAAGGAGGAGGATGACGACCGGAACATTACATAAAAGAGCAGAAAGAGAGTGCTAGTAGTGTGGGTATCTACGCCGATCCATTATCCATCACTCATAACGCCATGTATATCGTTACATGTCGATTCTTTCGCCTTGCCACATCCCATCCTTCTTCATGCATCGCAATGCAGAGCAGATTCCGATATCTACATAATTGTGCACCTCTCCTCAGTATCCTTAAGATTTGCCGCACCCTGTACTCTCCCATAAGGTGGCGCAGGACCATTAGGCACGCCATTAGACCCCATACCGCTTTGCCTTCTAGGTACACGATTGTTCTGACTTTGTCGCCTTCCATGACCAGATGTAGAGTTGACAGAGGTCGAACTCTGCTGTGCGTGAGCACTAGTGCGTCTTAAATGATCGAGCGTGTTGAGGGGATTGCCTTGAGTCGGTGGCGCAGTAGCTCCAGCAGGTCTATAAGGTCGATCACTCGCGCTCTGTTCATATGAGGGCGGGGCATCGGGATCGGAGGACTGGCCTGGACGGTGTACGGGAGGTCTGCCAGCGGGACCGCTTGGACGTTGACTGACAGGGATGTTGGTACTGCTTCCACGTGGAGAGCGATGTTGGTTTCGTCTTGGCGGGATTGCAGGTCGCTGTTCGCCATTACTTTCTGTTGAGAGAAATTGTTCAGACAATTCCTGTTCTCGACGTCTCCGGGCGTCGAGTTGACGTTGCTGGTCTTCTTCCTCCTCTTGCAGTTGCAGCGCTAGGGCCAAGTCGTGGTCTTCCTGCTCGGAAGCAGTCCTTTGCCCTGTCCCGGCCGTCGAGGCTCCGAGGTCTTCGTTTGGGGTACGTGAGTGCGGCCGCGGACCTGGCAGCGGTGGTGGCACTTCTGCATCTGAGGTCTGTTGTCGTTGGGTCCTTCTTTGCACCGTCTGCCATCCCTCGTTTCCGCCGCCAGAGTTTCCTTGGTTCAGCCTTGAATCCTGACCATGGCTGACACTGCGGAAATCACCACTAAAGTATTCGCTTGCCGCACCATTCACGTCAACAAGACTTTCCCATACAATTTCTGCATGTGAGCTGTACCCAGCATCGGTCACCAAAGTCATCAGCGCTCCATGCTTTGGTTCCTTGTAGAGTGTGCTGAAATGATCGTTTCGGAAGAGGATGGCTGTTTGACCAGGTAGGAGGCTTTGGGAAATGGTCTCGAGACCGTGGTCTGTCAGCTGAGTCGGCCAATTCTGTAAGAAAGACTTGATGGTCTGGATGTCTTCCAAGGTCTGCTGTTCCTGGAAGCTTAGACCTTCCGCCCTCAGCTTGTCTTCGAGTTCTGCTTCTGCGAACTGAATGTTCTGCGCATCTTCGAACGTCGGTGCACTTCGCTCAAAAGCGTCGTATGCTGGAGTGCCTCTTGGTGCTGTCCAGCCATGGATGAGGGGTATGTTGAAAGTAGAATACAGCCGCATTTCCCTCGTTTCTTCAAAGCAACCTGGCTTATTTTGTGCTCGCTCGATGGGATGCACGCTGTTCATAGCAGCAGGATGACCATCAAACGACCCTCTAGGCGCCTGGACAGGAGTTACGAATCGGGGATTCACATTCATGCCGGTGTGCAGAGCAAGTAGGAAAGAATACAGCTCACTAACATCAGGCAGCTGGTGTGCAGTCTCACCTCGTCGACCCGACATCAGCTCATCAAAGACGGCATCTAGTAGCAAGCCAAGACTGACTTGCTCACGCGTTCGAAGCGCCTCAATGAGGGCAGTATCGAGGTCAGGGGGTGTCGACAATACCAACGCGTTGACTAAAGCGAGCAGCGGACAAGGGCCGTTGAGATTCTGCGTAATTACCGGCGCTTGTCTGAGCTTCCCATTATCAAGCCAGTTGACATGCTTGATCTGGTAGTGCTCGCTTCTCTGCCTTCTGTCTCTAGTATTGGGACTTTCGGGTGCTGATTCTTGCGATGTCGATGCAGGAATGTGGGTTGAGATGGGAGGCGGCTGCTGTGGTGCTGAAGGTTCGGCATGATCGATGAGCGGGCCAGGCGAATGGGCGGGTTGAGGTGCTGGAGGCGGTGCATATTGATGTTGGGGTTGCGGTTGTGGTAGAGGTCCGGGCGGAGGTAGATAGTCGTCTTCGGGGTAGGGAGCACCTGAAGGAGGCTGTTGTGGATGTGAAGGCGGCAGAGCTTCTTTCTGAGGCGGAGGAGGTTGTTGCCCTTTGTCTTCAGCCCAGGGATTTGAGGCATGTAATGCTTGCGAGGTGTGTGAGACCGGCGCCAGAGGAGGCTGTCCTTGAGCGGGTACCGGCAACGTCTCAGCAATCTCATATGAGGGTGTAGCGAGAGGCCCGGCTTCTAATTGCATCTGGGCTAGCTCTTCGGTCGGACTTCTCACAGCCGGCAACTCTGCTGGAGCAGGCGGAGGTGGCGGGGCTTGGCTCGGCGGATGAGGTGGAGCGTGAGCGGGCTGCTGCCATAGTCCTCCGGGCTGGCTGTTCTCGTTGCTCGTGTGCGAGCTGCTTTCCACGAGCCCATTCTGCTTATTGTAGGGATTGTTGGATTCGAGCTGCCAAGGATTGGACTGTGCCTCCTCACGGTACTTCTGTTGCTCATTTTTCGTGCCAAGCGCGGCGGCTGCGGTCGCGGTCGCAGGCCCGGGCCTCAATATTGGTGGCAGCTCAGGCTCCTTCTTCGCTTCGTCCTTGATATTCTGTTGACTGGACCGCAATTGCAGCGGCTTCGGCACTTCCACGAAATCATCCTTCTCGTCATCCTCCCCATCGGTGTCGTCTGAGTCCCACGTCCCATGCGAACTGACGTCTGAGTCTCTTCTCTTCTTCGTGCGAGCCTCTTGCATATCGATCAGATCAAATGCCGGCGACGTCTTCAGGTCCTCGCTGTAGACACTGCTCGTTGTGTTCGGCTCGCCAGAAGTGGGAGTGGTAGGGTATGGAGGAGCACCGCCCTTGGACGCACTGGCCTGCGCCGTATCAACTGCCGGCGCGACTGGCTTCCTGGTCACCATGATTGCTTGCGAGTGTCTACAGGAGTTCACTGTCGCGGACGGGGTGAACAGTATATCGGAGGCGGCGTGAGCGCGTGCCTGCCTAGCATCCGTGGGATTGCCGGGATCGCATGTGAAGCTGGTGTGTGCGAGTCTTGGTTGATTTGCGAAATGGTTGCCGTCGCCCTGCAGGTTTGTGCGCACTACCATACAACTCCAGGCGCCAGAATTAATGGGTACATTATCCGCGGCGACCAGCCAAGAGCTCGTAATAAGCTTGCGTACTCGTGCAGAACCAGCGCAGCGCAGCCGGACAAGGTTTGATGTGGCTGAGTGCTTTCCGTCCTCTGTGGCGATCGTGGAGCGGGTCGCACTTTCCCCACACTGCCGAATGCCGAATGCGCTCCTGCTGCAAAATTTCCGGATCGGCTGTCACATGCAGAAGACAAGATTCGCACACAGAATGGCCGACAAGCTGCGCATACTGCTCATTGGCAACGGAGGCCGGGAACACACTCTGGCATGGAAATTGGCCCAGAGCGACGGCGTCGAGGAGATCCATGTGGTTCCTGGCAATGGAGGCACGGTTGGGTAGGTGCACCACGCGAGGTCAAACAGTCCAATTCCTCAATCCACTGCTGTGTACTCACGATGCGCAGCGTGCAGAAATGCAAGAACATCGCCGCTGTCTCGGCAGAAGACTTCGACGCTCTCGTCAAGCATGCCAAGGAGAACAAGCTCAACTTCGTCGTGCCCGGTCCAGAAGCACCCTTGGTCGCCGGCGTGACAGACTATTTCCAGAAGAACTTACCTGGCGTCAAGGTCTTTGGCCCAAGCGAGGCTGCTGCTCGCCTGGAAGGCAGCAAGACCTTCAGCAAGGACTTCATGAAGCGGAACAACATCCCGACGGCCCGCTACGAGAACTTCGACGACTACGACGAAGCCGCCAAGCACCTCGACTCGATCGACTACAGCGTTGTGATCAAGGCAGATGGTCTGGCTGCTGGCAAGGGCGTCATTATCCCACACACCAAACAAGAGGCACATGATGCACTCAAGGAGATTATGGTGTCAAAAGAGTTCGGCGCGGCTGGCGACAGCGTGGTCATTGAGGAGTTCTTGACCGGTGACGAGATCAGCATACTGTCGCTGTCAGACGGCAACTCCATCCTGAGCTTGCCGCCCGCCCAAGATCACAAGAGAATAAGAGACAACGACGAGGGTCCAAACACCGGTGGCATGGGCACCTATGCTCCCACTCCCATCGCGTCGAAAGAAGTTCTCGACGAGATTGAGCGAACCACACTCCAGCCTACCATTGCTGCCATGCGGAAGGAGGGCATGACATTTGTCGGCTGCCTCTTCACTGGTTTCATGCTCACGCCAAACGGGCCACGCGTGCTCGAGTACAACGTTCGCTTCGGCGATCCTGAGTCGCAGTCTTGTTTGTCGTTGCTCAAATCGGATCTCGCTGAGCTCATGCTCGCCTGTACAGATGGTACCTTGTCATCGAAGACGCTTGAAGTGCTGCCTGGAAGCGCCTGCACAGTCGTCGTTGCAGCTGGTGGCTACCCCGGCAGCTACGCCAAAGGTACGCCGATGGAGGTCGCGACTCCTCAGGAGAAAGATGGCATCTACTACTTCCACGCCGGTACCGCTTTGAAAGACGGCCAGCTCAAGACCAGTGGCGGCCGAGTCATTGCTGCTACAGCAGTTGGCGCGACGTTGCGAGACGCAGTCAACAAGGCCTACGAGGGCGTGAAAGGTATCAAGTTCGAAGGCATGCAGTACAGGAGTGACATTGCCCATCGTGCATTACGGTGAGTCGCCTGATCGAAGGAAAAGCTTACATGCTCATAGACTCCTGTCATTCTGCAACAAAAGTCCATACAACGCGCAGCTAAAAAGCTGTCAAGCGATACGTCAGCTTGTATCCACTTCCACTTCCACTTCACCGATTACAACTGATTTTTCGACTCCCTCATCAATACTCATGTCAACCTAGTTCCAGCCAAGTCGAGTGCGCACCGCTCTAGCTCTAGCTCGAGTGGCTCGTGACGGAGGACCGCGATGCATACCCAGCACTCGACTGCCGTGAGTAGGGGGCGCAAAGGCACGTCTATGTCGATCTCCTGCTGGAATGAAGCCCTCCGGCGCCTGAACAGCCTCCGCAGGCACGGACTTGGCACTGGATTTTGATTTCGACTTGGCTCCAGAAGCGGCAGCGGCTTGCTCCGCGGCAGTCTTCAGATTTTGTTGTGTGAGTTGTGTTGGGTCTCCATGCGCACCGGTTTGCACCTTTGCCGTCTTCTTGCTGGAGATGCCGCCGCCGCTACTTCCGACTGTACCGCCACCTGCCAAACGATTCAGATTCTCTACGCCAGCCTCAATTCTGCCCAAGCGATGGAAGATATTTGCTTGCAGTTGGTTTTGCATGGCCTGTCTTTGCTGCTCGAAAAGAATTCGCTGCTGCTGAGTCTCAAGCGCATTCCGCTGATGCTGAGCCACCAGCTGTGCAGGCAGTCGCCCGACGATGTGTACACTGCCTTGCAGAAGTTGCTGTTGCTTACGCTGCTCAGCATCGCGGATGCTGTAGTCTCTGCTGGCTGCGTTGCCCATGATGAGGTTTGCTACTGTTTCTGCCGGTTTGCTGATTTTCAATAGATTAGTTTGCTTTGGTAAAAATGCTGTGGTGGCCGTAATGGTGCTCAATAAGCAATGCGGCAGCAAAACCACAGATTCACCAGAAGCCATTCGACATTCACTAAGCCAGGCGGCAGCACTACACATTCATCGAGGTGTGACGACAAGTTGCTGTCATCACCGCTCGCGTCATGACCATGGAGCAAGGCCAAATACTCGTCCAAGCCATGCCGCAACCAAAGTCATCATTACCACCATACTGTGGCGACGAACTCCTCGATCCCGAACGTACATATCATTGCAAGATCCGGCTACAAAGGGGCATCGCCTATCTCTTCGATCTCGAGCAATTCCTCCAGCGTGCCTCTGATGCCGATTTTGACCTCTACGTTCGACACTCGAGGACCCAACTCGCAGATTTTCAACCTAAAGCCTTTCTCGGAGTCCCGACTGGACCGAACGCGAATCGATTACTCGCGAGCGGTAATCGTTGGTATGTGATTGCGAGTATTAGGCAATGTCGATGTGAGAGTATGGCGAAGATGGGAAGAATGGATTCCGTGGAGGTGCGTTCGCGGGAGGTTCAAGAGCTAGAGGCAGGTATAGAGCATGTAGACGGCAGACGATGTCGGGTTATGTGATTTCGAGTCTGCTGGTGCAGTGCGTGCGAACAGATTTACCAGAGTTAATATTGGATGAAGTAATTCTCAAGCTTGGGAAGCGCAGTGTCGAGCTGAGCTGCAACGAGGTCTACCTTTCGGCTTCTTCCGTTGGGGCATCGTAAGCAGAGGCTGAGGGCTTCTCTCTCTCAATCTTGCGTCACGACAAAATCAAATGAAGACTCAATGATGGAGCGCAAGAGCCGATATGCAGTTGCCAAGCTGCTCTTAGAGACTTGCCTGAAATCTGTCTCTCCCTGCCACTGTGCTCAAGATCCGATATGCAGAATGCGAGTACTTACATGCCGGATACGATCATAGACTTGGAGTTGCTCGATACATCGTCTGAGCTCCCTGGTACTGATTGGAGCTCTTTACTCGAGTTTGGCGTTTGATACGTTCAATACGAGCTGGAACAGCAGCTTCTCAGTTCACTCCATAGCTTCCCATGCAAGTAGAACCCGCTAGCCAACATCGACTTCATGAGCTGGATGGACATGGAGGGTATTTGAACCTCTCAAAGTGAAGTGAAGTCTGCCACATGTGAGACATTAGGCAGTTATTCAACTCGCGGACAATCCTCAACATTGATATACTTCTACCCGAGGCAAAGCTGATATTTCTCAATGGCATGTTCGCGATTTCTCCCATTCACCCACTATCACTATTCCATCGGCGTGCCTTTTGCGACTACATCTACACTTGAGCAACCAACTCCCGGTCTTCAACTTCTCCAGGGCCGCGTCTTTTTTTGGATTCCACATATATCTTTTGACGGTATGAGTTGGTATGTAAGGCTAGCAGGTAAGCTCGAGCTGAAAAGAGATCCATTAGTCGTCGCCTCGTCGCTACCTATACAATTTGCACAGATCTCGTAGCTAGCTAGCAAAGGAAGAAGTGGAATAGAACCTTAGGAACTATAAGTCGTCGTATTAACCTCTCTACCTACCTACGTCCCTATACCTACACTATTGCTAAGACCCAAGGTAGGTATCTTAATATTCAAGCGATTTAGCAATCGATAGAGTAAAACAAAAGGATTTAACAATCGCCCGAATCTAAATAGAAGCTTAGTAAAATCGAGAAGAAGCGCCGTAAGTCGACTCGAATCGCGACGCTCCCTTTCGTATCTCTACTTCTAGGCTATAGTAAGCTAGTTCTATAGTGTCTGTCTCTTTAGACGAGAATAATAGTCGAATAGCTTAGAATTTCCGAGAACTTCTATAGTACGGAGAGTAGGGATCGAGTTTTTTTTTTGTTTTTAGCCTCTAGATAGGATAGCGGGAGTAGATATGTTTAATTTATAGATGTAATAGTAATACTTAATATTAGATATATATACAGATTCTTAAGGCGGTAACTCATTCTTAGAATACTTAATGTCTTAATATATTCTCCGCTTTAATTTTATACTCGGTAGAGATGTCGGAGCTAAACCTTAAGGTATTATTTATAAATACTATAGATCGCTGTATCGTTTTCCGCTCTATAGATACTTCTAAGGTCTTTGTGTCCCCTTCGGGCGATGCCTAGCTCGCAGGAAGGACTGAGCTAGATCCCGGATTTTCGTTCATATAGCGTAAGTTGTAGCAAAATCATAGACTTCTTATGAAGGATTGGCACTAACGCCGCACTACTTCCCAGTCCGTCGTTGCGTCTGAGTTATTTACGTCTTTTTGCGAGGTCGCTAGTTCGCAGAAATGGTTGATTCGAGCTATAGTTCCTTGCTTAAAAATGCGGTAAGCTCGACGAAATCAATTATTTTCCCACCTCGAACTGGTTGAAGGCTGCGTTGCTTCCGCTTGCAGTGCGTTTCTGGGGCCTTCACGTCCTTTTGCAAGAACGCTAGGTGGTAGATATACGCCGAGTAAAGCCTTCACCCCTCGCCCATTTCAGAGATGACTTCTCTGTAATCGTCGAGCTCTCATGTGAAATTGGAAATGGCTTAGGACCTGCATCTTTTCCGATTTGTGGGATACTTTCGAGCCCTTTGCATCGACTTGCGAGGTTTCTCTACCGTTGCCATGTTGACTGCTGTTCGCCCTCATCAATCGACTTGTTGTGAAGCATGATGAATGAGAAGCTTTCATCTTCTCGTTCGGCATTTGATGTGTTCTCGTTCCCGACACTTCGGTACTTATACTGCCAGCACGGTTGGGCATCAACGTGATCCGCCAAGAGGATGTTTTCTCGTTTGCCCAGCGTCCTCAGCGATGAGGGTCATAGCATGTTTTCGAATTTGTGCTCGGTCACAGCATTCGCTACCTAGTATCATGTGTCAGTTGCTTCAGACACTTATTCCAGCTCTCGCTTGCAGCATAGTGAAGTCAGAAGCACAGAAGCCAAGGGCCCGTGCGCTAGCTTTGCCAGAGTCGTTCGCAGTCCGCACCAGACGGGGAAGGCTCTCTTGGCAGTCTGTACGCCGAGAGACTATGAGCCTTGATGAGTACTGCTGTTGTTCTGATTCATGATTCATGATACTGCATCCTGGCCGTAATAATTTCCCCGTTGTTGAGGTCGCCGAAGGTCTATTGGTTGGATGCCAGCATTCGTCCAGGGGCCCAGAAGTGCCAAGGACGGCTCGCAGATGTCATGATATTATATCGCCGCGGATCATTGCGATGATACTGCGATGGCAGTCCTTCATCACCGCACCACCTGCCGAAACACAAGGAGTACCCGCCAGATAGCGTGAAGTCTTGACGCAGGCGAGCTGCCGAGTGGATGGAAGTGATCGACCGCTAGCGGCAGTCTGCAGCAGGTTGTTGTATTTGGCCGTGGTAAGAAAAAGAACTGGCTACCAAGGACAAAGACTTTCACATCACTCCGCGCGATGTGGAGTCTGGAGAAGACCAGAAGAATGGTATCACATCATTGATCCTGGTCGCGCACGTGGTGAGGAAGCAATTGCAGGTGAGGGCGACATCTCGTCCGGATCTTGTTCAAGGGCGTGATTTCGGGGCATTGTGCAATGTGCTGGAACTTGGAAGGCGGCATTGCACCAACCGCACCGCACCGCACCGCGCCGCACCGCACCGCGCCGCACCGAACCGCAGCGTTTTGGTCGAGATGGCGGAGAAGCTGCGTACAGAGTCCAGACTGACAGGACATGTATGTATCATATGAGCCTGATATGAGCTTCGTCATCAGCCATCAGCCATTAGCCGATGCGAGGTGTTGCTGCTGCATGTATTCCTCATTCCCGTGTTGATGTCTCAGCGCATCTGCCATTCCAGTCGCATTCAGCGGTCAGTAAGAGCTGCCAAGAACACACCTACCGTTACCGTCAGTAAGACCTGGTAAGAGGACACCTCAGGTCTACCCTGGTCCCCTATGAGCGTACTTTGCTGCCTTGATAGCCAGGCCAAATTGTGTGAGGTGAAGGAGCAAGATGATTACTGATCGGTGCAGGCTTCCATGCGATGCGATGCTCAGTCACGCTTCTGGCCATCAGCTCACGGAGAAGGCTCCGCTCCGCAAAACGATACCGAGGCTCGGGTGGGTGGCTAGTGGGTGGCAGTGGTGACAACACCATCCGCTCGTGTATTGCCCAGCGTGCTCCTCCATCTACGCCACGGCACTGCATCCAACATTGAACCGACTGTCCTTCAATTCACGTCAATCGCTAGTTGTCCCACAAACCTATCTGGAGCCGCGCGACATCCTCACTGTGCTGCTCCTGATGTCGCTGCGATAGGATGATTGCAGCTACTCGCCGTTGGTTTCGACGCAATCGGACCAATTTACTGGTTGGAGCCGGAGTGCTCGGTGCCGGCTACCTCGCCGGCCAATATGTACTCGGCAAGATTCAGGAGGCACGTCAGCGCATGAGCGACGAGAAGATTGCGAAAGAGAAGTAGGGCTCAATTGCATTGCCGGGCAAGCGCAGCGTGACAAAAAGTCAACTAATGCCCGCATAGCCTCCGACGACGATTCGAGCAGAACCAGGAGGATTGCACATATACCGTACTCGCTCTTCTACCCACCGTGCGAGACGAAGTCGTCACTTCATTACCCGTCGAGAATATCACGCAGCAATTGCAGCAAGAAAGGCAGGAGCGCCTACAACGATTGGGCGCGACACCATCCGAGGCCGCATCATCCGAATTCCCATCGGCACCGGCGAGCGCAGTCGACGATGATGGCAAGAGTACGACCAGCCTCCAGAGTAGCAGCTTCATTCACGCAAGCCAGGTCGCACACAGTACGCTCAATCTGGGCGAACAACCAGCACAGCCGAAAAAGAGCAAGGTTCAGCTATGGCAGGATATGAAGATCCAGTCCATCACAAGGGCCCTCACACTGCTATATTCCATGTGTTTACTGACACTGCTCACTCGAATCCAACTCAATCTGCTTGGCCGGCGCACCTATCTTTCCTCCGTCGTAGCCCTTGCATCTCCACCGCCCGCCACACAGTCTTCCACCATTTCGCTGGAGAACAAGGACGATGACAATTACGATAACGTCTACGGCAACGACTTCGAGACGAATCGCAAATATCTTACGTTCAGCTGGTGGTTGCTTCATCGAGGCAGCAAGCAGATTTTGGATCGTGTAATGGTGGCGGTCAAAGAAGTGTTCGGATCCGTGCACATTCGTGAAGACGTGACCTTGGAGCGGATGGCGGACTTGATCATGCAAGTGCGAAGAAAAGTTGAAGGATCAAGGGGAGAGGAGAGACGCAGCATGAAGTGGCTTGAATATCTACTGCCACCTAAGGAGGAGGAGTCGTTTGTGATAAGGCAGTCCGGCATGTCCGAAGATGACGAGTCACCGTCGCCTGAGGCGAGATTTGATTCAGATCCGATGGACGAAGCGCAGATCAACGACTCTCTGAGAAGATTACTGGACGAGACTTCCGACTTGATCGATTCGCCCACATTCTCCTACGTCCTCACAAGGCTACTTGACGCATCATTCTCACATCTTGTCGATTTCAGGCTCGCGACTGAGGCTTTTAAGCAGCCGCCTCCAGGCCACGAGTCCCGAATCGTGGAGATCCAAGAGAACAAGTGCAAGATTGCACATGCACTACCTATCTTTTGCAAGCAAGCGCATGTGATTGGAGCTGGGAGTGGAGAGTTGGACACGATCGAGGGCGTCGCTGCTCAGGAGCAGCTTGGCAACGAATACTTGGCAGCCATTGATCAGGTGCCCGACCTTGGAGCATTCGCAGCTGTGATCTACAGCTCAAACTTCGAGCAAGAACTTCCACAAGATGGCGAGCAGGCAGGCAGGAGAGCGAGAGATGGAAATCATGTCAGTTCTAGCAGTCCGTCGAGTGCAGCCGAAATCGGCGAGACGCTAAGCACGGCAGCCGACAGTTTGTTAGAGGACAGTGACTTGCTGGTGTTGAGTCAAGGTCAAGCAGATGATGGCCCCGGGACTGCTACAGCCAAGGCTGATCTGGAGGCGGCGTGGATCAAAGCCCAGGCGCAGTCGAAAGACGACACCGAGGGCAACATCAGGCTGAGTTAGTTACTCTGGCTGGGATCGTTCCAGCGATGCAAGTTATTCCAGGCACGCTATCTCTGCGCTCCCGACAGTGCAATGAGCTTGAACGAGAATAGATTGATTCGTTGGCTGCGTATAAGCGATAGCGCTCGGCATCTACCGTGTAGACACTGAATTTGCCCTATGCGTGGATAACAATCAAGTTTTCCGTGGCAGTCTGGAGCAGTAATCCGAGTTTCTGATATGTATCTCGAAGTGTTTGCCTGAAAATAAATTCATGTGATGCTACCTGCCTCTCCTACCTCTCCTATTAGCGTGCATGCGGGCGCTTCGGAGGCCTGAGCCGAGCCGGGCGGCAGCAAGCGAAAGCGAAGTTCGTGAAACCGAACAACGCGACCTCGAACAATCAACGCTGGCAGCTACGACGTACACCCGCACACGCCCAACACCATCGCCGCCATTCCCTTCCGCCCGTCAAAGTGCCTCATCGCGGCGAGCCGAGTCAGTTCCACCAGCACATGAAATTTTTATAGTTCCAGCGGCGACAGGCCGCACCAAGAAGACAAAGGCCACCGACGCCATCATCATATCCATCCCGCGACACCTTATGCCAGCACCCAGCAACCGCTGGCTCGGCGTCGATTTTCTTCCTTTCTTACTCTCCCTGATCGAGCACAATGGCGCCTGCAAGCGGCAAGCGAAAGCGACCTGAACGGCAGAGCACCGAAGACGATGGATCTCGAGCCTCGCCATATCGGCCTGAGAAATCACGGTTAGTGTCACGTCGGGGATCGCAGCCAAACGGCGCCGAGCAAGAGGCGAGCAGTGAGGAGAATGCGGCGAGTACACCAGTCAATGGAGATGCACCAGTTGCAAATGGGAATTCACTTCTAGAACCGTGGGTCAAGAGCACACTCGGAACACCACCGACGAACGCGCGGCGGCGACTACGTAGAACACGAGCTGACCAGGACACATTACAGGCCAGCTGAAAGTGCTGATACCCCCACACCGGCCCTGGAGACCACTCCGAACCCTGATGGACCTGGAGAGCTGGCGCAACCCTCAAGACATCAGGCCGTGCACAGGAAGCCGCCATTTCGGTATACTGTTGTCAGCGATGAAGCCGTAGCAAGCTGGGCAGAGACAGGTCGCGCAGCCCTTTTGAACTCGGCGGCTACTGCGGACGACTTCCAGCTCAGCGACCTCTTGCAAGAGCTGATCCGGTCTGCTCTCGAAGGCAGGCTGACTGCGAAACAAGCTGGGCATTTCGTTCGAGAACTGCGAACCTCGACACAGGCCGCCAATAGTCTGGGCGTGGAATTCCTCTTTCTGAACACGATATCGCTTCTGTACGATGCTGGCTATAAAGGCGAGGCACTGAAGACTCTTGTCTCAGCAACTGGCATTGACCAGCAGACCATGCGCCATGAATTCGACATTGGCTTGGTGCAGGATCTTGGACTCGTGCGCAGCACCTTCGAGAAGATGCGCACTCGCAAGACGACTAATGCTCTCTACCGACAAGCGAACTTTAACCTCCTGCGTGAGGAAAGCGAGGGCTACGCAAAACTAATCACCGAGTATTTCAACACCGCACAAGAAGCTAGCACACGGCATGTCGACGACCCATACATGGCTGAAAATGCTGTGCAGCGGATTATGGCATTGGTTGGAGCATTTGATCTGGACGTTGGCAGAGTGCTTGACATTACCTTGGACGTCTGCGCCAATCTTCTTGTCAGAGCCTACCCCTTTTTTATGAAATTCTACCGCGCCAGTCCTTGGTGGCCCAAGAATGAGCTTCTCGACAATGTCAAATCCCAAGACCAAGGATTTGCCGACACTCCGGCTTGGATGCTGCCAGATTCCGGGCGATCAACAGCGACTGACGAAGAAAGGCAACAACTAGCTGTGTTGAAGCAACAGCGAGATGTCGCCTTCTGGGATCAAGTTCGCGCGCATGGATTCAAGGCTTTCTTTGAGCTGGGCGCAAAGAAGATCGTGGATTTCGAAGCCGTCCTTCCACTTCTCGAAACCGAGGCTTTACCCGAAGTCGATTCACGTGGCAAGGAGTACAATCCTGACAAGCGACAACGGATCAACGAGGCTCGGAAGTACATGAAGGAGACTGGTTGCCTTCCGCCCTCTGGCAATTACGACGCCGCGCAACTGCTAGGGTTCAAGCTACGCTTTTATGCATCGGACGCGCGGGATGCCAACGATATCCTACCTGATAATCTCATTTACCTTGCGGCACTTCTTATCAAGATCGGCTTCATCTCACTTCGAGATCTTTACCCTCATCTGTACCCACCAGATGAAGACATGCCCAAGGAGAAGGACCGTCTGGCCAAGGAGAAGAAAGAGAAGGAGGCAAAAGACAGACCCGGTGGTGGCATCAACGCTTTGCTGACCGCTGGGGCTCTGTCCGACGACACTCCCGCTCCTCGCACTACGGCCAGGATCGATAAGGAGAAGAGCGGCGCTGCCACACCTGCGCAAGACAAGAAAGACGAGCCTAAGGAGGAATTACCTCCACCCGCCAACCAAAAGCTTCAGCTACTCAAAGCTCTGCTACTCATAGGCGCTATTCCAGAGGCACTATACATGCTCGGTCGCTTCCCATGGCTCGCGGAACTCGATGTCACCTTGCCGCCATTTCTCTTCCGCATCGTCAAGCACATGCTCAGCAAAATGTCAGAATCTGTGCTTCCCCTGGCAGACGAGACCGAGCTGCAAAACTCCAAGGAGCAGCTGCAAGACACCAGTGCACGCGCCGATTCTACATTACTATTCACGGCCAGGCCTCCGCGGAAGATCTTGCGATGGCTGCACAACGATGGCTTCGATAAGGACGGCGTTGAGTATCGTCACTATTATGGCGATTGGAATGACAATGTGCCGGTGTGCCAGAATGTCAACGACGTTCTTGCGCTTTGCGAGACTTTCCTTGGCTACCTCGGGCCAAAGATTGGACAAGATGCCAGCATTCTCGCCACGATACTCAGACTGGCACATCGAAGCCTGACGGTGGACAGCTCCTCAAGCAATCGCGCTACATGGTTGAAGTTGATGAGAAGACTGCTGCTTCCCGCGCTCAGCTACGGCAAGCACAACCCTCAGCTCACTCACCAAGTGTTTGAACTTCTGAAGATGTGGGACACTGCGACTCGGTATAGCATATACCAGGAGTGGTTCACTGGTGCTACTTCTCGGCAGCCGGATGTCCAAGTTGCATTCAGCCGCAACAAGTCTGAAGTTCGCGATGTCCTTCGTCGCGTAGCGAACGATACCGTTAAGAAGCAAGGACGAGCTTTAGCCAAAGTAGCTCTCGCATCGCCTGGTATCGTTGTCATGGAGATGATAAGTCAGCTGGAAGCCTACAGCAACATGATTCCCAGCTTGGTGGAATGTGTTCGCTACTTTTCGCCTCTAGCATATGATGTCCTGGTTTGGGCACTCATCAACTCTCTCCGAGGCGAAGGACGTGGGCGAAGACAGGCGGATGGAATGCTCACAAGCGCCTGGCTCCAAGCTCTCGCACGATTCGTGGCTACCTTGTTTGCTCGTTATACACATCTGCATCCAGACCCGATTCTGCAGTATCTTGCATCCCAGTTACGGACCGGCGATACGACTGACCTGGAGATGTTCGACCAAATGCTTGTTGAAATGGCAGGCATTCGATCAGATGTCGAATTCAATGACGTTCAGGTTCTAGCCATGGCAGGAGGCGAGGCATTGCAAAGTCACATCATGCAGCAGCTCTCGGACAACAGGCATTCCAAGGAGAAGAAGAAGTCGGCTGAGCGTCTAATTCAGGCACTAAGCGGTCCTGGAATCACCGGCCAAATTCTGATCGCCATCGCGCAGGAGCGGCAAATGTATCCGCATCACGAGGACTCGAGGTTTGCGCCATTGAAGGTTCTTGGCAATAACTTGGACAAGATCGCTGCAGTTTTCGCGCAGTACCTCGAGGTGCTCAAAACAAACCTCAAACCGGAAGATCTTGAAGTTGCTGTACCAGATGTGGGCTCTCTTGCGACAAACTTTGGTCTAGATCCTAGCATCGCTCTCACAATCCGCCGAATGGTGATGCGGAGCCGCATGACCGAGCATGATTCCAAGAAGAGACAAGAAGATGCCGATGAGAAGAAGGAGAAAGGCGAACCCGAATCTGCTGACAAGGATGGCGACGCAGCCATGAAGGAAGCTTCTACACCTGCCGACGTGGAAGCGAAGCTGCTGGATGCCGGCAGCCCACCTGAAATTAAACTCGAGAACCGTGAAGGAAGTATGGAAGCTGCGGAAACGCAGACGCTTACCACCAGTCCATGGCATCCTGTGCTCGAGCCAGTCATTCAGCAGCTCACTGAGCAGCTACCAGAGTTGGCAGAACGTATCAGCATCCCATTCTACGTCACCTTCTGGACTCTTGCGCATCAAGACATTCTTGTGCCTACAGACAGCTACCAACGGGAGACCAACAGGATCGAGCAACAGATCAAGGAAATTCAGGCTGATCGATCGGACATGACCACTGTCGCTGCTAAGGATCGCGACAAGAAGAAGAGAGATCTGCAACAATGGTACGATCGACTGAAATCCGAGCCGATGCAACACATGGCCGCTTACATGGCTGTACGCAATCGCATCAACGGTCACAAGAGCGGAAACAAAATTGTTCCTGGCGAGAATATGTTCTGGTTCCCGAAGATCGAAGAAAATGATCCGGAGAAGAGAGTGAAGAAAGACGCCAGACACATTGCGCTTCTCCAAGAGTGCTTCTTGCCTAGAGCGATGCTGTCGTCGCTCGACGCCCACTACGCCTTTGAGATGCTGAAACTCATGCATGCCAACGGCACGCCTGGCTTTCAGCTGATGCACCTGCTTAATCAATTGTTCAAGAAACAGGAGCTTGCCGTGTTGATCTTCCAATGTACAGCCAACGAGGCTCAACACTTTGCACGATTCCTGTGGGAAGTGCTGAAACTCCTTCATCGCTGGCATGCGGACAAGGCAGTCTACGAAAAGGAAGCGCTTGGCCTCAAGAAGAAGCTGCCAGGCTTCGTGAAAACTTTCGACGAGCAAGGCGAGCCCAAGACGGTCATCGACTTTGAGGACTTCCGACGCATGCTATTCAACTTCCACGCCGCTCTGAACACCTCTCTTCAGGCATGTTTCGAATCGAGCGAGTACATGCACATTCGTAATGGCATTATTGTGTTAAAGGGCATTCATCAAGTCTTCCCAGCTCTCAAGCACATGGGCAAGAACATGTTGGAGCAGGTGAAGAGACTATCTGAGCAGGATCCACGCAGCGATCTCAAGCTTGCTGCAATGTCGTTGCGTGGTCCATTGCAGAATCGCGAGAAGCAATGGGTGATGCCACAATCATTCAGGCTGGGCAAGGAAGGCTCGGGCACACGTCCTGTCAGCCGAGGTCCATCTGCCCGACCAGAGACACCACAGCCTGGAGCTGATACGTCGAAGCTCAATGCCAACGCACCAGATTTCAAGCCAAGCAGTGCGATGGACGCTCGCAAAGAGTCTGTTGCTGGTGGGCCTGAAGATGGTGAGATTGAAGATGAAAAGATTACAGCAGCGAAGAATGCCGATGTCCAGATGAAAGACACTACGGATAAGGCCAATGTCGCTGCCAAGGACAAGCATCTCCCGCCACGTCCTACTCCAGCTCGCGACACACCGAAGGCCGAGTCGAAGCCAAGCACGCCCGCTCCCGCAACATCAAGACAGACGCCTCACCCGAGTGTGCCTCAGCGGCCAGAGTCACGATCATCAGCCATTCGTGGCGAACAGAATCTCCCATCACGACCGGAACCGGCAGCCAAGCCACTGCCAGCCGCATCGACTCCACGATCAGGCTTGCGCTATCCTACCCGAGATGATCATCGATCAAGAGATGAGCACTACGGTCGTCTCGACAGACCCGGAGAGATGCGGCCTCCATCAAGAGATCAGTCACCTGGGCACCGCAATGGACGAGCTAGGACCCCGCCAGGCGCTGCCACTCGCGGCTCATATCGCGATGAACGTCAATCATATGACAGACCACCGGCTGACAGTCGCTTTGCTCGCGACGATGCCCGTATGCCACGACGTGATGAGCCTCCTCCTCGAGATATGCCACCGCAGCAGGGCCGATATCCTTCCGACAGCCGCGACCGACCGCAGCCTACTTCACGACAATCTGACAGCCACATGCATCCTGAGCGAATGAGCCATGTATCTTCAGTCGCTGTCGCGCCGGAGCCACAGCGTCCTGCACAGCCTCCGCAAGACACATCCATGGTCAATCCAGCTCGTCTGGCAAATATTGCCAATGACTCTCCAGGCGCAGGCCGTGGGCCGAGAGATAGGCCCGGTAATGAACGGGATATGCGACGAGATCGCGACTCCCATGTGGATGATCGAAATGCGCCACCGATGCAGCCTCGGTCAGACAGCCGACAGAATGGACGCATTCCTCCGGAAGCGCCTCGAGATTTTCAGTCTCGTGCTGAGCCGCAGCAAGATCTGACGCCAAGAGGACCTCGTTCGGGCAGGTTGCGAAATGATATGGGTCCACCTCAGGCCGAATCGAGCTACGGCCGCCTGAACGGTCCTTCAGAACCTCCTTCGGGACCTAAGAATGCCCCGGGCGGACGACAGGGACGGAACTTCACAACGCCTGGTCCAATCAGCACTCGTGGAAATGAGCACAACGCTCCTTCGCCGATGACAACTCGACCTCCTGAGTCACCTGCAGCCCTTCGTGGTTCGCAACGTCAAAACAGTAGCCAGATACAGCAAATGGATCGACAATCTGCACCCAACTCAGCTCCATCGACTCCAGCAAGCGAAGGACCTCCAGTCCATCCAAGCAGAGCGCGACAGCTTGGACAGCCTGAACCCATACAGACCAACTTTCCTCCGCCGAATGGCCCTCGAAATGCCTCATCGCCTACTTCAGCGGTACCTTCTGGACCCAGAGGACCGAGCAGGAGTGGCCCTCCTGTCGGCACTCCCACTGGTCCCGGACCTTCAAACAATATGCCTCCAACAGGACCTGCAACTGCTGCTGATAGACAGAGGCGTAATGGGCAGCGTCAAATGGGTAGCATCGTCGCTACGTTGCAAGGAGCCAACACGACAGGCACGCCAGGACAAGGACAAGGCGTTCAGGTCCGAGGCGCATCAGCTAGGCAGTCGAGCATCTCGCAACAGCCATCTCCTGCTACGAGAGGTGGCCCGCCTGTTCTCGCATCTTCCATGGAGCCTTCGCAAAATCACTCTTCGTATGAAGAACAGGGTGGTAGTCGTCCGGATCTCTTCCACCGATCTGATCGCGGCGAAGATCGTGGTCGCCATCGCGAAGAGGATCGCGGCAGTCGCTCTCATCACAGCAGCAGACATCCCAGTCGTGAGCGTCACGAGAGTGCCGGACGACAGCGTCAGCTAAACGCTCCGCCTCCTCCACCGCCGCCTCCAGAGGAACACAGAGATCGTCGTCAAGGCCCGCGCGATGATAGACAGCCTCGTGATGACCGCAATCGAGATCTGCAGGCGCGCGATGGACCTAGGAGTGACCGTCGCCAGCCACGTACGGATGACCAACCTCCTCGCAGACCCCTGCCGGATCAAGCTGCCGTCTTCAATGCCCCACCTCAGGGTGATTGGCAGCGTGGTGACGATGGAAGGAGAGGTCGAGCGGGACCTCCCACAGGACCTGGGGGTAGATCAGAAGAGTTCCGAGGGCAAGGACCCATCCGACGTGAGGAGGAAAGGAGAGGTCCGCCGCGCGATGAAGGACCTGATGGCAGGAAGCGGAGACACGAAGAGAGCTCTGGACAATTTGAAGGGTCAAAGAGAAGAAGGAGTGGGCGTTAGGAGCCTACCGCCATGGCTGATAGAAGGCGATACATGAACAATTTGAATCGAGTACGTTCCAACAGCGCTTCCGAAGTAACGAAAGCCATGGCGATAAAAGCGATGCGTCGAACTCGAGAGAGATATGGTTTGCGCAGATTATCACCCACTCCAGATGACAGTGACGATGAATCCGATGGTGCTGAAGAGGGAATCGACTACCAGCAGGGTTCGCGTCATAACCCTCCAAGCATATCTCCAGAAGCAGAAGACAGCCCAGAACCAGCCGCTCTGGAGGAAACGACGAAAAGCGTCATTGATACATGGGAGCCACCGATCGATGCTCCGCACAGAGAGCTGTACTTGCAATTACAAGCCGACCGAGACAGAGCGAATCGCCACGTTGATGGTGGGCAGCGCAGGAAACAGTTGAGATGGTATCGACTTGCGCTGTTGAAGTTGAAGACACTTATTGAAAAGGGCGACGAAGATGTTTCTCTGCCGAAGTCTATACGGGATTATTTTGGTGAAGATGTCGCTGGTGCTGCGACATGTCAGAAATACGAAATTCCTGACGTGGAACCAGCGAACGGTTGGAGCGAGGTTTGGGAGCCACCAGTCAATGCTTCGCATAGGGAGTTGTATTTGCGTCTCGAAGCCAGTCGAGCGAATCTGCAGGGAAACAGGAAGGAGCGGAAGGGGAAGAGGAAGTGGTTGGGGAATGCGATGATGGTTTTGAGGAATATCATGGAGCAGGGTGATGACAAGGCTCCTCTGCCAACATTTCTGAGCGACTTTGTTGACATTGGGACGCGAGGATGTTCTTGATGTCCAAGAAGCGTTGGCCATGTCTTATTGTACTATTATTGGTGTTGAAGATACCCACCTAGTCTTGAACAGATTCATAGACGGTTATGCATGGAAGAAGTCGTTGGTGTATCGTTACCATTTCCCTCAACGACTCTTCTCTTCTCGGAGATATATACAAATCATCCCATCTGAGGCTACTCCATACCCAATGGGTCCATCCCAAGTAACCGTTCTCCCATCCCCTTCCCCCCATCATCTCATTCCTTCATTCCGGCAACTCCGCCAACGCCGCCAGCGCAAACATCACCCCAAAACTCACCTTGAACGCAACATTCTCCCTCACCAATCCCCTCACATCCACACTCTTCACATAACCCTGTAAAGTCTTATACGGCACTAATTTTATCCCATACGCTTCTGCCGTTTGCACTCCTACAACCAGTAATCCAAGGAGCAACGCTAAAGGTTTTGAGAAGAGGGAGACCGCGAGGCCGGAGATGAGACCTAGAAGGGAAGGGGAGGGTTAGTTGATTCGAAGGGGGGTAGGGGATTTTTTGTACCGAATATGCTGCCTGCGGTTAGTTGGCGGATTGTGCGGATGTTGGGACGTTGGGGTCTGGAGTGTGAATTTGTGGACCAGTCTTTTGATGAGATTGTGGAGGGTGAGGTATCGAGGAGGAGGGGGCGGCGAGGTTGGAAGAGTTGGGGGGCGAGGTAGAGGGTTGTGCCTGTTGCTGCGCCGAGTAAGAGGGGGGTGCTGCGGAGGGAGTGGTTTAGGAGACCGAGGGGGAGGCGGAAGGACATTTCGATGTTTGATGTTGATGGCAGTATTGGTAATAAGGTGTATGGATGACTTTCACTTACTGTGGTGGTGGTTTTTTGGGAGCTCGGCTTATGACGTAATATGTAAACACTTGCATGTGGAGAGCATGGGTCGGGTCGGCATTGGGTTTACTTGTGTTGACTGGCATTCCTGGAATTGAAAGTCGACGACATCTCTTATATTGTATCTTCTTCTGGCAATTTGTTGTTCACAGTAGGGTTGAGCATGGCAAACCGTATTGAGGAGGTACGGTGATGAGCTTGATTGATCGTGGAGGGCATTACATGGACTTATTCTTGCAATGCCGAATACATCATACCATGCTAGGAAGGCTCAAAAGACACCGCCATGTTGCTCGAAAAGGTCGTGATCAAGGCAATGTACCCGACATCTCTGGATAACCATACAGTAAGCATGTGAATGCTCTTCCTATCGCAACATTTTGTGAACTGATCAACTCTAGATCTCGACCCTTGCGATCCCAAGGAGATAGCTCCAGAGTCCATATGATTCGACAACATGCTACGACGGACCAGACTGCTCATGAGCGAAGTTCTGCGACGACATCGGTAGTATCGTCGTCGCCCGCAAAATGCCAACACAATTTTTGTGCAGCTTCGGCCTGTCTGCCGAGCAATGCGCCCACGTATCCGTTATCCATCGAAGTTTGCCACAACTCCCACTTCTTCTTGCTCCAGACGTCCACAGGCCTGACGCTGCGCGATATACGGGCGCGTGAGCAAATTCGACGGAATCCAACTTACGGTGCCTGGCTGGTCAGCATACCGAATTCCTGGGATTTCTCATCACATTCTCGGCCGCAGACGAACTGAAAAGGCATTAGTTGACCATCAACACGGCTCATGAGGATGTCAACACAGCTCATGAGGATGTGGTGGCTTTGATCTTGAAATCCTGAAAGTGCAGCAGATTTCAAGGTCGCTCACCATGCTGACCGGCTGACAGTCTCCAACAGATCGGTCATTGGTTAGATGGTGAATTTGGAGGCTGTTTCAGATGACGTTGACAAAGATGACCACACACCTCATAATCTTGTGTCAGCAGCCACCGAGGTTGTGTGATTGATACGTTTCGTATACAATGAATCCTTCGACGTTGGAGGTAGAACTACGATAAGCTTGGCGCAAGGGCCGTCACTATCACAGTCACAGATCCTACTAACGATCCTCGCTAAGCTGCATTGCCGGAAGGGTGACGTGTGGTGCTGGTTCGCTTGGGCATACGGCATACCGCAGCCACAGAGGATTGACAGCGGTCGGACGCTATAATAGTGCCATTTTTTGAATAGGGCAGGGCAGCAGCCAGCAGGGGAAGAGTGGGAAGAAGGATTTCCAGGACGGACACGCCGACACGCCGTAACTCTCCCGGCGCTGTAGCTTCACGTGGTTTAGCCGTGTCTGACGGTAACCAAGATGCGGCACAGGTGTGATCGCGGAAGCCCAAGGCGCTAGTCTTGAGTTCAATCGAGCTGGAGTTTCGTGGCTGAAGTTTAGATAAGCGTTCGAGGTTTGGGGGTTGGGACAAGGCTCCGACAAGCACTCGTTGGCTCAGGTAGCAAGCCACATCGCGGGCTGAGCGGGACACAATTGTAACAGTAGCTGCAGGACTATGTAATATAGACGTCAGCTTGGCATACACCACGATCCATACAGCGCACAGCTTGGCTGACGGTGGCCGAGGCACAAGCCCAGCCCAAGAAGAGTTGGCATTCTCGCGTGGCATCGGTTCTCAGACTTCGGCTCTCAGGGGTGTTCTCGAGACAAAGCTATTCGCAGATCATGGAAGGAGATGATGAAGTGGCAAACAATTGGTTCAGTGTACAGTGTACATAGTGTACTTGAAACGCCGGGAAGGCATAGTGGAAGGCGAGCTCGCGTGGCCGTATCGTGTCGGTGACACACGTAGAAAGCAGTAATACCAAAATCGTGAATGTAAGAAAGAAATCATGAGATGAGAGTGCAGAAGAAAAAGAAGAAGAGAAGGTCTTAGAACTATTGAGTTTCGGGCTTTGCTCCGCACAGACGACGGAATTTCCGGCAGCAGCATCCGACGTTGTCAACAGCAAAAACAAACCCCCATAGAAGACAGCAAATTGAAGAAGCCATCACTCATCTTTTCTCGGGCAACACAGTCCTCCAAAATGAGCACGCTCGAGCGCACGAAGCGCCACAAGCAGCGCAAGATCCTGCTAATGGGCAGGTCCGGCGCAGGAAAATCTTCGATGCGATCCATGATATTCCAGAACTATGTGGCCAAAGACGTCCGAAGACTGGGCGCGACCGTGGACGTGGAGCACAGCAACATCAAATTCATGGGGAATCTAATGCTCAACCTTTGGGACTGCGGAGGGTGAGTGAGCATATGTCCAGACCCATGCGCAAGGCATCGTAGGTCATATCATCACTGATTCCAACAGTCAAGATTCCTTCGTCGAATCATACTTGACGAATCAAAGATCCCACGTCTTCACATCCGTCGCCGTGCTCATATTCGTCTTCGACATCGCATCCAAAGAAGCCGCGCCGGATCTAATCAGCTTTGCGTCAACGATCCGAGCCCTACAGGAATTCAGTCCGAACAGCAAAATCTTCGTGCTGGTGCACAAAATGGACCTCGTGGCTCCGGATCAGAAGAATACCGTGTACGCGCAGAAAGTCAAAGAGGTGCGCGCGACGTGCGAGCAGGAAGGCTTCTCCGCAAAGCAAGTCGAGTTCCATTCCAGCTCGATCTGGGATCAAAGTTTGTACCGCGCGTGGACGCAGGTGATCTACTTCCTCGTCCCGAATGCGTCAACGATTGAGGGAATGCTTCAGAAACTAGCCGAACTCCTCGATGCGCGCGAGATGATTCTCTACGAGCGGACGACATGCCTCGTCGTAACGCACATAACTCGCGGCAACGAATCACGCAATCCTTATGCCGATCGCTTCGAACGTATCAGCAGTATCCTCAAAACTCACAAACATTCCATGTCGAAACATACGGGGATGATGCCTTCGGAAGTCTCGTTTGCGGAAATGCAGATCAAGACGGGAGATTTTATGTTTTTTATCACGCGACTTACGGAGAATACGAATCTTGCTGTGGTGATGCCGAGTGATGAGGCGGCGTTCAATGCGGCGAGGGTGAATGTTCAGTTGGCGAGGAAGGAATTCGCGTATTTGGATATTGTGGATTCGAAGAAGGGAAAAGAGAGTTAGTGATATGCTTGCTCTTCCTCACTCACGTTGATGAGAATAGTAGTGAGGGCTGCGATCCACATTTGCGGGACCGGATGGGTGATGGATGACCTTGGCTGAATACTGGGGTAGAGTCTCGACCATTCGCCACTGCAGACGTACGTAACTGTCATCAGCATTGAACTACTACACCATGCTATTAACGACGACCGAGACTCGTATCGCTAGGGAGGCAGGCAGGCAGGCAGGCATGCAAGGCTATAGCGAAGTTTCGCTTAGCTGCATATACGGAGACTCTTAACCCGAGCCTACAATCGACCTAAACGCATGCTATACTAGCAGAAAACGGGGCGAAAAATTTATTGTAACCTTCCGCTACGTTCGCCTATTACGAGCCGTAGTACTAGTAGTTTCCTAAGCGAAGCATTCTCTAGTATAGTAATCCCCTATAGACTAGAATATTCTATTCGACTTACCTATTAAGGATCCCCTCCTTATAACCTTACGCGAAATACTATAAATCTTTCTCCTAAAATAGCCTCTAGACTAGACTAGAAACAGTTATAACTCCGACTAAGACCTATCTATATAGTAGAGACTTAAAACCGAGAATAATAGGTAAATTGTAATACGCGATTCCTATAGAGGTTTTAGTTTCGAACTTTAAATATATACTTAGGCGATAAGGGGAGACCTAGCTAGTACTATACTATAGATTTAAGTCTAGATCGATATATATTTCGTTTCTTTCTTACTAGACGCTAGTCGAGATTATTAGGATATTATTAGACGTAAAGATATATAAAACAAGTATTAGGTTATATACTAGTAATATAATAGCCTCTATTCGTATAGAAGAAGAATCTTAAAGAATTATAGAAAGGAGAGAACGTAGGTACTATTTTATCCCTATCGATAGAGATAAGCGACGTAGCTCTTATCGATATAGTAACGTAGCCCGCCGGTAGTCTACTATCTACTATCGGACCCTAGTCGGTTACTAAAAGCTCGGCTTATCGCAATCCCTATATAAAGGGCTACGCCCTAGGTAGAAAGCGCTAGCCTTAGGCATTCGGCCTACGCGACTCTAACCTACTGCTTAGCGCTTAGCGCACCGTATAAAACTATTCGGATTCACGTAGATAGACTTAGCTCTTTATCGAACCTATTAAGTCTTACATCTAGCATCTGCGTACGCGTTACTTACCCGTAATATTAGGTTCGATCTTTAATATAGGAAACGCTAAGGTTTATTAGGAACCCGAGCAAGATAGCTAGGGGAACGCTGCCCCTACCGCACTAGAGATAACTAGGGACGAGATTTATCGTACCTTCGAGAGTCTCTATACTAGACAGTAGACGATAGAAGCCTAGCTATAAGCTACTCGTTCCGCGCTCTAATACGCGGAAGCGTCTCGCTAGCTCGGGCCTCCCGAAGCTAGTTTAGTACGAGACTAGTCTACGAACGAGATCCTAAAGGGACTACTAGAAACTCTCTCGGCTTCCGGCTAAAACGTAACGGCATCCCGCGAGTAGAAACTACTATCGTAGGATAGGAAAGCCGAGTCGTTCTAGGACTACCTACTACGACTAAGGAGTTCGTATCGAGTTCGTTCCGGGCTAAAACTAAAGCTCTCCGAAGATTACTACTAGGACACCGTATACGATACCCTACTAGCAAAGGAACGCGCTAGGATACGCTACTTCTAGGAAAGAGGAAGCCTTATAAAAGGAAAGGACCCCGAAGCTTTCTTCTAGCAACTCGAGGACGTCTTCGCGGATAGCAACGAAGCTATAAAGGCGCTAGAGCAACTCTAAGCCCTAAGGCACTCCTAGGGATAACCTTAGTACGACTACTAGCTAGAATTCGACGGCCTCCTACTAAGCGTAGGCGGAGACCGTTAGATAGACGATACGAAAATCGGTTATTTAAAGAATACCTTCTCGAACGCAGCTAAGACCTATACTACCGCCGTACTAAAGATTAAGGATTACTACCTCTATATAGAGGAGGTCGAGCGGATTATAACGAACCTTAAGTCGACAGATTAGTTTAAATAGGCTACGAAACGCTAGTAAGAAAGGAAGAAAGAAGTAGCGAGTCCTATAGTCGTTATTCCCCCCTATACGGCCCCCGCGGCGAACCCGAAGGTCGACTCTAATAGAGACGTAGTTATAAATCCCGCTTAAACTAACGCTTCCCGTAGAAAGAACCGCGGAGCCTAACAATCGACGGCGGGGAAACCTAGGGCTAAATAGGTCGACTCTATAGAAAGAGAGAAGCATAAAGAGAAAAGACTCTACTTCCGCTATAAAGCGAGCGGATACCGTATTCGAGATTGCCCGTACGCCCCGCCGGCTTAGCCTACTAAGATTAGTATCGCCTCCGTATAACCTATTCTAGAGGATACGGAAGAATAGTCGGACTTAAGCAGTTCCGACTCGGGAAAAGAGTAACTCCTACTCGTAGTTAGAAGTCGGAAGTAGATAGAGTATAGGCAAAGAAATAGGAAGAAGTTAAAAAGGATATAAACGGGAATCTTATATATACCGATATAGTCCTCGAAAATAACGTCGGAACTTCTACTCTTATCGACGAAGGATACTAGTATTACGCTACAATTAATACAGGCCTAGCTAAAGGCCTCGGACTTAGCTATATTAGCCGTAAGTCCCGAGAAGTAAAAGGAGCGTCTGTAGTAATATAAGACGCGAAAATTGTAGAAGTTATCGCCTTTCGGATAGAAATTAACGGATTCTAATAAACGGTATACGCTTACGTCGTACCGGGATTAGCTTTTCCCCTTATCCTAGGGAACCTATAGAAGGTATATAACAAGGTCCGGACTGCGCCTAAAAAACGACGGTACTACTACGGGAGGGCTCGGTATTAGATTAAAGAAGGGCGCTATTACCGCGAGGTCGATACGAACGGGAACATCGCTACGATTAACGCCGTAAGAAGCCTACTTACCGTAACAATTGCCGAGGACATTAAAAAGGCCCTAAAAACGAGGGAATACCCGACGATCGAGGAGCTAAAGAAGAAGCTACCCCCGGAGGTTCGCGATATAGCCGCGCTATTTTATTAAAAAGAAGCCGATAAGTTAGCGCCCTATCGCCCTAGTATCGACTATATAATAGAACTCTAAAAGAAACTAGACGGATCCTAGCCTTAACTCCCTTAGGGTCCGCTCTATAGTATATCGAAATAAGAACTCTTAGTCTTACGGAAGTCGCTAGACGAGCTCCTAAAGAAGGGGTTTATAAGACCGGCGAACTCCGAAGCGGCGGCGCTCGTACTGTTCGTTAAGAAGCCCGGGGGAGGACTACAGTTCTACTACGACTATAAGGCGCTTAACGCTCTAACGAAGTAAGACAGATACCCCCTCCTACTAATCCCGGATACTATAAGGAACCTAACGGAGGCCCGGTAGTTAACTAAGGTTAACGTAGTCTCGGCCTTTTATAAGATTAGAATAGCAAAAGGATACGAGTATAAGACGGCCTTCCGGACGAGGCTAGGCTCGTTTAAATAGCTAGTATGCCCGTTTAGTTTGTCCGGAGCCCTAGCTATATTTTAACGGTATATTAATACTCTCCTATAGGAGTATCTAGACGACTTCGCGTCGGTATATATAGACGACGTAGTTATCTACTCGAGCGGGTCGAGGAAAGACTATTTCCGTAAGATAAGAGCGGTACTTAAGAAGCTTTAGGACGGAGGCCTTTACCTCGATATTAAAAAGAGCGAATTCGCCTAGAAAAAGATTAAGTACCTAGGGTTTATCGTCTATACTAACGGAGGAGGAGTATTAGCCGACCCCGAAAAGGTAGAAGCTATACGAAAATAGGTAGTACCTAAGACCTAAAAGGAAGTTCGTCGTTTCTTAGGATTTACGAACTACTACCGTATATTCGTACTAAACTATTCTAAGATCTCCGCGCTATTAACTGCGCTTACCGGTAAGGGAACCCCGTTCGCCTAGGGAGAAGAATAGGACAAAGCGTTCGAGACGCTAAAGGACAAATTCTACCGCGCCCCGGTACTTACCTAGTAGGACCCGTCCCTCCCTACCTTCCTTAAGACGGATTGTAGCGGGTTCGCGATTAGGGGCGCCCTTATCTAAGAAAAGGCGGGAATCCGCCGACCGGTAGGCTTCTTTTCGAAGAAACTAAATAAGGCGGAGATTAATTACGATATCTACAATAAGGAAATACTAGCAGTCGTGTCTAGTATTAAGTTTTAGGACTCCGAGCTGAAATTATATAGCCCCTTTACGATTTAGACGGACTATAAGAACCTAGAATACTTTATAGTAAAGCGCTAGCTGTCCGAAAGATAGATCCGATAGTAGGAAGAACTAGCGAAGTACTAGTTTACCTTAGTCTACCGGCCGGGAATCGAAGCTATCCTACCGGATACCTTATCGAGGAGAGAATAAGATACGTTAGGCTAAGACGACAAGCTTTCGAGGTTCCGGAGATTCTTAGAACCGGACCTCTCTCTAAACTAGCCGGAAAACGTCTAGATTTCTAGTACTACTATCCGTAGCTTCCTACGTATAACGAAGGCGACCCTATTATCCCTACTCGCGAACGAAACGGAGCCCGCATAGCCTTCGCCGGAAAGCGCTAAACTATTCTAGGACCTAGAGATAAACGATATATAGAAGAGCATTGTCGAGAAAGATACGGTATACTAGACGGTAGTACGAAAAATCCGTAAGGGAGGCAGAACATTACAACCGGAAATTAAAGCAAAAATTCAGATCGGGGATTATATAATAGACCCTAAGGGGTTCCTTCGCTACCGCGGCAAGCTCTAGGTTCTAGGAGCCCTAGCGACGACGGAAACCGAATATAAAGATATAGGGGCCGAGGAACTATAGCAGGATATACTATATACGAAGATTATCTAGTCGATCTACGACTCGCCGCTCTACAGCTACCCCGGCCGGGATTCTACTACTTCTATACTAAGTCGCGACTTTTACTAGCCGCTATAGTCGAAGTAGGTGCGGCAATTCCTACGGAACTGCAACTATTATAGACGCAATAAGGTATAGAGGGAACACAAACACGGCCTCCTAAAACCCCTACCGGTACCCGACCGTTTCTTCTAGGAAATCTCGATAGACTTTATAACTAACCTACCGGAGTTAGATAGGAACCGGTATCTATAGGTAATTAAAGACTGCCTAAGTAAATAGATCGCCCTTATCGGTACTCCCTCTATAAAAGCAGAGGAATACGCGGTTTTGTTCCTAAAATACTAGGTTAGGTATTACGGACTTCCTCGTACTATTACTAGCGATAGAGGTACGAATTAGACGAGCACTTTCTAGAGGGAGATATATCGACTACTCGGCGTAAAGCAGAGGTTAAGCTCCGCCTACTACCTACAAACCGACGGAGGTCTAGAGCGCGTAAACTAAGACGTACAAGCTTACCTATAGAACTATATTAACTAGATATAGTCCGATTAGAACTAATAGCTTCCTATAGTAGAACTAGCGTTTAACGGGAGATACTAAGCGGGGTTAGGAATAAGCTCTTTCTTCGCGACTTATAGTTACGAATCTACCTCCCCCGTTATATTAGAGAAGGACCTAGCTATCGATAGACGGCTAACTATAGCGAAACGGGCGGAGGAGTTCGTAAATAAGATTAAGCAGATCTTAGATCTGTGCTAAGTATAGATAGCGGAAGCCGTATAGAAATAAGAGGATAGCGCGAACAAGACTAGAACTCTAGCGCTAGTATATTGTATCGGAGACAAGGTCTAGCTCGACCTAAGGAATTACTAGACCGGTAGACTAAAGAAGAGCCTCGACTCGAAGTACGCTAAGTATACGGTAGAAGAGGTATTATCGCCTGTCTTAGTATAACTCTTAGGGATACCTAGTAATATTTACCCGGTATTCTATACCGACCTTCTAAGACTTGCGAGCCGGGACCCCCTTCTAGGGTAGGTAACCGACGACGAATAGCCGGACCCTATCTTAATTGAGACGTATAAAGAGTAGTAGGTCGAAGAAATCCTATATACCCGAAAAAAGAAGCGGAGCCGAGGGCGAGAAGCACTCGTAAAATAGAGCGGGTACTATAAACCTACGTAGGAACCCCTAGACTATATCGCGGATACCTCCGCGCTAAACGACTTCGAAGCGAAATATAGACAAATCGAGGAGAACGACGGGCCTTTAGGAGATTAGGAGAAGAGAGGAAAACGGAAGAAATAACGCGGTAACCTAGAGTTTTTCCGCGGAATAACGGGTTTATAGATTCTAGGGACTTTTGCTAACTTCTAGAGTTTGGGTTTCTTACTAACTTATTAGACTTAGAATTACTAGAATACTAGAGAAGGGAAACATAATTTAGAGCTAGGAAGAATTTTATTTAGGTATTTATAAGTAAGTATCGGGTCTCCGCCCGAAATTAGAAGGTTACCTTAGGACTACAAAAAAAATAATAATAACATATCCGAAGCTACCTAGAAACCCCTAGAAAACCTACGGAAACCTTTACTCCTCTAGCGGACCTAGACGATTATTACCGAGATAGAGGGCGGTCGGAACGCTACTAAAAAAGAGAGGTTAGCGAGAGAAAGTCGAAGGGCAGCGAGGAACTTACGTCTAAGTCTATTAAGCTACGATATTAGCGACGGTGTTTGTTACCTCCGAGGCGATAGCGCTAAAACAAACGGTTAGCGAGGGTTTTATCGTAGGGAACGGAGAATCTTACCTAGATAACAACCCCTACGGCTAGAGAGACTTAAGGGCTTTCTAGGCCTTAAGAACCTTAAGAAGCTCGGAGTGCTTCTCGGCGATATTAGCGCGGGTCGCGCGGGTATAGCTAGCGTAGGCTACGTAGGCTATTTAAGGACTAAATAGTTAGCGAGAGATTTAATACGGGAATCGCGATAACTTATAGTAGGGCGTAGGCAATTCTCTTACGAGCGCAATTAGCGTAAGCCCTCGAGCTAGCGGGCTTAAGAAAGGTTAGCGGACCCTACGACAAATAGGACGGGAACCTTATAGATTAGTCGGCGTAGTCTTCGCCGGAGTTATAGCAACTAACGTAGTAAATTCGACGAGCTATCTAGGATAAGTTAATTTTGCGAAGGGAACCGAGGAGAAAGGGGAGGGACTTACGGTATTAGTAGTAGTAGTAGTAGTAGAGGTATATATAAAGAAAAGAGGAAGAAGAAGAAGAAGAAGGAAATATTAATACTCCTAGAAGGCGACGCCGAAGTAAAGGTCGCGAAAGCAAAGGAAAGCGCGATTGCAAGTAAAGCGTTTAAAAGCGCAGTTACGGCGCGTTCTAGAAGGTAGTAAGCAGGTAAAAGAGCGCGGTTTAGCAGTCGCGAAGAAAGTTACAGTCGTTAAAACCCTAGGTACGGCAACTCCGACCGGAAAGTAGCGGAAACCCCGATCGCAAAGGAAGAAACTACGAGCGCGTTACTCTAGAGAAGCTTAGATAGGTACAGATCTAACGGATAAAGTAATAGCGATAGAAACTACGGAGGGCTTTCTATCCCCGCTAAGGAAGGGGAGGAGGACGGGGGTAATATAAAGGGCTACGCCCTAGGTAGAAAGCGCTAGCCTTAGGCATTCGGCCTACGCGACTCTAACCTACTACTTAGCGCTTAGCGCACCGCACAAAACTATTCGGATTCACGTAGATAGACTTAGCTCTTTATCGAACCTATTAAGTCTTATATCTAGCATCTACGTACGCGTTACTTACCCGTAACACCCTATAATATTAGGCCGACGCTATTAGCCTACTACTAAGATTTCTATAGAAATACTAGAGGACTAGGACAAACTCCTCTCTACTCGGAAAAGTAGAGTATAATTATTAATATCTAGTAGCTATACTACTCGATTCTCGCTATACTTGTCTATAGTTATTAAAGATCTCTCCTATAATCTAGTATATAGATAGAGAAGCGGAAATAGCTATAGGGCCGACTACCTCTCTCCGGCCGGTATTTAACCCTATATAGTAGTACCGATAAAATATAATATAATATAACTCGTCTATACTTTACTATTTAGCACCTATATCCTTTTTTTTTCTTTATATAAAAACAATAGTACCCGCGCTCTATACTAGCACGTTCTACTATCTAGCTTCTTCTTTTTCTTCTTCTTCTTTTTAACCCGACCTATAAATACAAAGCCGGATTTTAAAAATTCTAATCTTAATATATATCTATCTTAGAAAATCGGAAATCGGAAATCGTTATAGACTACGTACGAACGTATATACGTATATAGCGTTTCGTATTTCGGAGTTTAAATTATTCTCTTAGAATACCGACGGTACCGACGCGTAGCCGACTCGGAGATTTAAGTCTCTTTCTCCTATAGCGGGCGTTAGAGCTATACTATTCTAATTTCTTAGAATATAGATATACGAGATAGGACTTTAACGTTTCGATAGTATATATATATATATATATATATAGTAGGAGAGAAGATTATCTTATCGTAGGTACTAGCGCGGCTCTATAGTAGCTTTTTGTAATAAAAACATAATACCTTTCGTATATCCTCGTTGTAAAGCAAGCTACTCGAATAATTCGGGATATAGGATTATAGTGCGAGTCGTTGCGATTAGGGATAGAAATGCCGAATACCGGGGGATAGCGAGGTAGGAAGGGGGGAGTTGGGAATTTACAATTAATTAGAATAGAGGGTCTTATACATTGCTTTACAACCCCGGTCCTTAAGCGGCGGCGGCTAAAGGGGACGACTGAAAGAAAGGGAACACTGGGATTTATTAGTGGAGATGGCTGCTCATCGTCAAATCGTCCTGTATTTCCGAGCCCTTCTTTCTTTCCTTTGAACCTTTTTTTTCGCACAAAACACGTAGCCTCCTGTTGGACTCTGGTCTGTCGGATATCACGCGTGAAGTCTCAAAATCAAGCAATGCGTAAGCCTCCTCCGTTGGTCCCATTTGTAGTAGTAGTAGTAGTTTCGTCTTTCAATGCATCAAAGTACGCCCGGTCCAGTTCAGCGCCGTAAATGCAGTCGTTTTCGGCGTCGAATTCCCGCTCTAGGGAAGAATGCACACCCCACTCGCGGCCCAGCCAGCAGCCGCTGCGAGCGGTGAACGGGTGTTTCAAAACATTATGAATTTGGTAGTAGCGCGTCTCGCATGCCTTGTCCTGGTCACGCGCACTGTTCCAGTATCTCGCAAGCTCGCGTAGGCATTCGAGTCCGCAGCTGATGAGGTCCAGAGTAGCCTTCAGGTTGGAGTCTAGACCGCCGGCTCCGACGACATCGATTGCAGCCAGGATGGCGTAGCCAGCGAAGGGTGTGGTGAAGGAAAACGATGCGATGTGGCCGTCTTTCTCGGCCATGTCCCATTTGGCTGCTCGTAACGTGCTCATGACCTGCAGCAGCTCATGTGAGTGCCGCGTGGTAGCCCGGATATTTCTTGTAATCGACTTTGGTACCAGCGCATGGCGTACAAATCGATTCATCTTCACCAACGACAGATGATACAAAATGTGCATAGAGATGTATGGTCCTGCGTAGCCGCCCTTGATGCTGCGTTCCACGTTGGCCTGGGAAAAGTGCAATTGATCCGGCAGTCGTGAGGACCAGCCTTGGAGAGCGTTGCGAGTTCGCTCGTAGAACGTTTCGTACTCCTCTTCGTAAACAAGCGGAGATCGGTGGACCGCGCGGTACATGAAGTCAACCACATCTCCCCAAATGGCGGATACCAGTATCAGCCACGAGATCGGCGACACAGGACTGGAGGCGGTGAGGATGGTGTGCACGGGATCGATGATGCCATTGTTGTAGTAAGGGGCCTCAGACTTGAGCCCACGCTCGAATTGATCGTCCAAGCACGGGATTCGAAGGAAGATGTCTTGAGAAGTGACCACCGTTGAGCGTCCACCGCAGTACTTGTCCATCAGGAAGCCCGACCAGAAAGTTCGTCGCTTGCATTCAATCAACTGCTCTTTCGAGAATGCAAACTCATTCCGCGCTCTCTCGATTTGCGGCTCGTCGTCAACGCAACCTTGTTCGGTGTGGTATCGAAGAAAGTTTGAGGCGTTCATCCCTGCCCCAATGTAATCCCAAGTCAAGTCGTTAGCACCCCGGGCAAAATGATACAGGCCAAGAAGCAATCGTGCTTGCACGACTGGCATGCTAAAGCGTCCATGTCTTGAGTGTAGTGCTTCCGCCGTGATGTTGGCACACTGCCTGCCGAAAGCAGAGTAGGCATCATCAGCAAAGATGGAAGCCATCGCGAGCATGGCGTACAAGACCAGTCTTTCGTTCTGGCACTTCTGCGGACATGTTCTGACCCAATGCATGAAGTGATGCCTGGGGAACATATTGTAGGTGGCGTCATTAACATCCTGAAAGAAGTGCTCGAGTAGTTGTAAGGTCAGTTGTGGGTCCACAGAGTATGGATCCTCATCCCACGAGAGAGCTTTGCTGTCATTTCTTGGCATCGGAGGTGATGTGTGGTGGTTGTTCATGCCCATCGAAGCAACCATGGTCCCATTCATCGCATAGGACGGTGAAGCAGATCGGTGCTTCTTTGCTGCAGTGCCGGGAGGGGAGTGGTCCTCCAAGTTTCGCCGCTTGTGCATGGCTTCGGCATCTGGCTCATGGCCAAATGAAGGTGTTGGATCCGAGATTCGTTCTCGGATGGGTGAGGTTGCGTTGCTTGGCCATATCGGTGGTGTGCTGATATCGCTCTGAGATTGGTGGATGGGAGCTCTGCAGCAAAGATGGTAAGCGTGAGACACAAATTTTCCACAACCTAAACTTACTTCCGACACGGACGCTTCGCCTTCTCGCATTGCAAGCAGCTATTCGCGCCAGGCTCACACTTGATTTTCTTCTCCCGACAATCCAAGCATGCCATGGCCAGGCGCTTGCGTGGCTTGTTAGCCTTGGTGAGTCCCCAGGCGGGATTGACAGGCTCGCCTTCGACCTGGGTTGGGATGCGATAACCGCCCTCGTAAAAGTGGAAAGTGCCTTCTCCAGCGACTTCCCTCACACCAAGATACTTTTTAGATGACTCGGGGCCGGCAGGGGTGAAGGAATTGCTTCCTGGTCGATCCATCGACGTAGCGGGGCTTCGGTATTGATGCTCCTCATGTCCGGCGGGTGTATACGGGCTCGGTACGCCATTAGGGTAGTACGAGCTGACCGAAGTCTGGCGAGGCCTTTCCCGTGCAGGTCCATTGTATTCTCTGGCAGAGTCCGGATGTGGTCCATAGGGTGATGGAGGAACTACCGAATGGCTGTCGTGCCTCGCAACGGGACTGGTCTCCAAGATTGGTAGTTCTAGTCGACGATCTGGCTGAGGGTGATATGATGATGATGATGATGATGCAGCGCTCTGAGGAGGATAAGTCACTGGTGCGTGATGCGCAGTGTGGCCGTGATAGCTATCGCCATTCTGTTGTGGTGCAGTCGGTGCGGCAGTCGAGGTCCATGCATTGCTGTACGCTGGGGGATTTGGCGCTGGAGGGGCCGATGTTAGAATATCATGCAGTCGAGGTAGATTTTGAGAGTGCGGTCGAAAATGAGATTGCGCAGGAGCGGCGCGGAAGGCATCTGGCCTCCTTTGGCTCGTCGGTGGCTCGTTGAAAGCGGGCTGGGGGAGATGGTTAGGCCTGGGTTCCAGTGGTCGTGGCAATTCCGGTCGAGGAGTATGGTTCATATAAGGCAAGCGGTCATTGTGGCTCGCATGTCGTTCGTGATGTGGTTGGAAAGGTCGCAGCGGCTCGGCGTGAGTGGCAGCCGCACCCGAGAACATGGTCCTTCCAGGGGAGGGGCGGTGGTGGGTTTTGTCAATGCAGCGCTGCAATCATGGGGTTCGACGCAACGCTGGGAAGGGTGAGGGGAGAGGAATGGATGGATGGAAGGCGCATCGAGCGGTAGCAGTAAGTTTGGAGTCAGCGAACGTGAGAGTGAGTGCAAAGTGCTTCGGAGCTCCACAGTTGGCCGGGCGAATGTGGAGGTGCGCGTGTTCCGGGGCGGTACAGCGCGGGCGCCTGCAGCGAATGGAGGTGTCGGTGGATGCAGACGCAGGTGGATGAGAAGGAGACACCAGACAGCGCGAGAGCGGGATTCGGGAGCAGATAAGGCTGAAGGAGGGCGGCGGCGGGGGTGACAATGTCCGTGTGGCCTCGGATGGTGGGCGATGGGAGGGAGCGCAATGGTCAGGGCAGATTGATGCGATGGGATGCTCTGCGGCGAGGAGTGCAGTCAGGTCGACGAGGTGCGAGGTGCGTGGTGACGGCAGGAATCCAGTTGGCTGCCGGCAATGCAGAAAAGGTTCAGCGTCAGCTGCCGGGAGAGGGCGAGGGCGCGAGGGCGACGATGATATTGAGCTCAAGCGTGAATGCAGCGCGGCAGCCTCCGTCTCGTTAGGTACAGGTCCTCTAGTCTTGCTCTACCCTTGCGCCTGCGCCTGCGCCTAGAATACAGCAAGCGGGAGGAGGGGCACTGATGCCAGATGGACTGAGTCGCAGCGCGCGCAGGCGAGCGTGATGCGCACTCGCGCTTGCCACTTGCCACTTAGCAGCAGCAGGAGGAGGCAGGAGGCTGCACTCAAGCCACAGCCGAAATACATCTGTGACCCGGTCATTCGGGAAGTCTGCGGCAGGAGGGTGAGCAGCTCCAGGGTCTTGATGCCTGCCAGCTCGCCGCGACGCAAAGCTTGAGCCTCACGGGAGACGGAGCGAAGTGTGAGAGGCTGCGTGTGTGTGGTGCGAGAGCGACCAGCGTGCCGTGCATTGAGGCCGGCGGAGGCCCTGGCTCAGGCTCAGGCTCCGGCTCCGGCTCAGGCTCAGGCTCAGGCTCAGGATCGCCCGGCTAGCCTATTAGAGAATCAGATCGGTCGATGATTGCACGCAGATGCTCACTGCGGGCTCAGGGAAAACGGCTTTGCAGGGCTAGGGCCACCGTTCGGCAACTAATGGGTTAGTTCACCCTACACTAGAGCGATACGGTACGGGGCGCGACTGTTCGTATATTAGCCCCGGCTATTTATTAATCAGTCGTCCGATCGCGATAGCTATTTTCTACTCAACTATCGCTATTGCTATTATATATACCTTACTATCGCTATTCTACCCCTGCCCTTCTATATCTAATATTAGCTATATAATTAAGCCCTTCTATATAGTTATAAACGGAGGCTACCGCCGCCGCCGCTACTACCGCCGCTACTACTCTATCTCCTAAGCTATATAATTTAAAAAAGCGCTAGTTTTAAGAGATACGTAGTAAGAGGCTATAGTAGGTATAAGAGCTAAAGCTAGGTAATCTCGGAGGCCTTAGATTATAAATTAAGGGTATATAGACCTAAGAATATAGTAGGCTATAAATACTTTAAGGTCTATAGTACTAATCGCCGCTATTTAACGTAGTTTCTCTTAAACTTCTAGGGAAATATAGTAGAAAGCGACCGCTCGTATTACTAGTAGTATATTAGCTTCGAGTATAAGGCTAGATACGATAGTCTCGATACCTAGTTATCTAGTAAGCTAGATACTAGTTTTAAGATACTAAACCTAATACTACTATTTCTCGATAGTTTACTAGCTATTAGAAAATAGGTCTATAGTAACGTATAGAATACCCTCTACTAATCGTAGTAGTAGATAGTAGAACTAAACCGTATCTTTTAAAAAATAAGGTAAAGTGTTTCCTATTAACTAAACTTAATAGCCCTATACAGCTAGTATATCCGCCGAGCCGGCTACCGAGTATCTCCGTATAAGCTACCGAGTATCTCCGCGTATACGCTAATTAGGCTCTACGCTAGCGGATTAGTATTATAGTATACGTAATTATATTATATAACTATTATATAGGATTTACTAAGGTAGGATAGGAGACTTTACTTACTTAGGTTCTTATAGGAAGCTAGTATAGGGGCCTTCCCTAGTACTAGACCTCCTAATCTATCGATAAGGCATAGGCTATTATTAGCCTATTAAGTCTAGCGGTATAGGGCTTTATAGACCTATTTAACGCTACTATCGACTCTTAGTCTATTAACTCGTTTACTAGTAACTATAGGCGTCTTAAGGAAGGTAAGATTGCCGCTAGTAATAGCAAACTAGCTCGTAACTACTTAGATAATAAGGCGTAGTATAGGCTAGCTTAGTATATAGCGGATACTTAGTAGATCTATCGAGAATAGTATATTAAATACTAGATCGATAGAATATACTATTTTAGTAATATAATAACCTCGCTAGTTAAAGGTTGCTATACTAGTATTAAGGTATAGTTAACGATCTATAGGAAGGATATCTATAGCTTTATTAACTAGATAGTACCCTATTTCTACTACTAGGTTAACTGCTATAAGGTAATAGTTAGACTCGAGACTATACAACTAGTAATAGTATTCTCTAACGACTTATTCTATACCGAAGTTATTAGCTATATTAGTATCTTCGCTCTACGTAAGGCGGCTAAGAGAAGGATACTTATATACGATAAGATTAAGAAGCGGAAGTCTAAAGGTTCTTATATTACAATTCTACTTAGTAGCTAGTATAGGTATTAGAAGTCTCTATGCGATATAATACTATATAGATTACTAATAATATAGTCTTACCGAGACTCGAGCGGCCGTAGGTCCGTTAATTTATTAATAGCCGGAGCTGATTTACTACGGTGCTCTCTATCCTTATCACTCTACTGCCTCCCTAGGACGGAGCGCAGGCCCAGAATCATCGTGATGCCGCGAAGCCTCTGGCCCTGGTCCTGGCTCTGGCGATCGCCGCGGCTCCGACTCCGCGACCGCGACATGCGCAGACTGAGTTCTGCTGCTAATGGTGAGTGCGATGAGCGTGCAAGGCCAATCAAAGGTCGCGCAGGCGGAAGGACGACTGCAAGACCTCGCACTGGTGCGTGCATGTGCGGTAGAGTCGCAGCAAAGGCGCCGGCAACGGCAAAGCGTGCCGATCGTCTTTCGCACTCCCTGTCGCCGTGGCCGTATCCGTGGCCGTGTCGGACCATGGACTTGCTGTGTATGGACGTGCACATGCGTCTCACTCCCCCGACGGCTGGCCTGCTCGGCCTTGGCCTGCTGGACCCACCACACGCCGCACGCTCCACCCTCCACGCTCCACTCCACTGCCTTCAAATGAATGACAACCATAGCACTTTGGGCTCCTCCCTCCACTCGCAGCCAGACGCCACTGCGGCCTCATCATGGGAATCCCGCCACGGCCCAATGACTGCCCTGCACTTTTCGCGTCCGTCCCTACTGCACTAGCCTTTCTCGCTTGCTGCTGGTGACCAGCCGCCGGGGACTGCAAGCCTTCGAGCCTGCCACGCTCCCTGGTCGCCGACCCTGGACCACACCACGCCTCCGCCGATCCCTTCCCGCACCCTCGCCCTCTTGCCCCGATCCTCACCTAGTGTGCCAAGCATCCACGCCTGCAGCTTCTCCACTTGGTGCTCGGCATCTTCTGCGCTATTGAGCAAGGCAACCTCATCCTCATGCACATGCTTGCCTTGTTGCGCCCCGTCAGGACCTCTGCAATCATCTACAATCTATTCTGGTCGTCGTTTCCCATCCATGATCAGGGCTGACGTCAAACGACGTGCTTCCCATTCGCCTGTGACATCCCAGCTGCCGACGCTGTCGTTTCTCCTCACCAAGCAAGTCTCCCTCGATCTGGTGTCGTGCATTCGGTACCTACGCTCGTTCCCGCCTGTACACCCATGTCAGCAGCATCACATCCGACATCGTGACTGCCATGAAATCTGTGCAACGCTCGTGCGACGCGAGCCTTGCCTTGCCTCGTTCACGTCTAGCCGTGTTCTGGTTCGGCGTATCAAGACCTCCGATCTCCGCCTGAGACACGCCCGCTGCCCAATCACAGCCAGCATCTCGTCAAGGGAGATGGCGTCACACAAAGCTGCAGGCCGGGGTGGTGGGGTGGGTAGTGTAAGGATAGCGCCGGATGCTGTTCGAAGCGGCGAAGCCTTGGCGCTCGACCAATTTGCCCGCTGCACACTGCAGGTGCGAACCTTGTAGCCGATTGAGCTCGCTGACATAATGTCTTAGGGCAGCGCACGTCGACATGAAATCCTCACGCCGCCGCCCAGCGCCGCCATACCGTAGCATTGCATAATGATAATGTGGCATTGGTCTGCGGGTGCGGGCGCGGGTGCGGGTGCGGGTGCGGACGGCAACGTCGCAACCAAGACGCCTTTCGGGAGGACCATGTGATTTTATTAGAACCCGCATGGAACACCGACAACAGCAGAGACAGCACAGTCTCGGCCTGGCTCTTCCTCGGTATGCCAGCCGAAAAATACTGCACTGCACTGCACTGCACTGCGAGATTCAGCCTGCATCCGTGCTTCGGCACAAGGATGGCAGAGCCGCAGCCCCTCGCCTGTCGAAACATTGCGGCAGCACACACCTCGCGGCATGAGCATTTCTCGCCCGTCCGAGTGGCTCATGTGGTGTCCACGGGCATCGACGTGTGCGTGCATGGGTCGGATCGGAAGCTGAAGAGTCTGTCCCAAAGCGAAACGGACAGAATGCACCGGAGACTGTAGCCTCGCGTAGAGGAACGCTAAACTGAACTGAACCCCATTATCAGTGGCGCTTCTCTTGTCGAGGCGAAGGCAGAGCCGCAAATCAAACGCCCGGTCCGGGCAATGTGAATACAAAGGCCGCAGATGCGCGGAAGTTGAGATGCGCGGGGCACGATCGCACATGCATTGCCGGTGTTGACCCAGACTGTGTATACTCCCAGAATGTCCTCTTCGGGCATGTGTCCTGCTTCGCTTCGCTAATCTGCTGTGTGCCGCTACAGTCAAGCAATCCGAGAGGCACACTGCCAAGGTGCCAAGTTGCCGACCCCCGCCTGAGAATCCAAGTACGCCCGGAGGATGGAAGATGGTGTGCAAGATTGAATCACACTAGTTCTACCTCGCGTCCTGCAGATCTCCGGAGGCTCTGCTCTTCAACCTCACGTGGACTTGAGACACCCGTGCGCTCTTCCGCCTCCAACCGGACAGCCGGTCCATGGTACTGAGTGTCCATCATTGATTCTGCGCTCCGTATGCGTAATAACGACAACCACGGAATGCACAGTCACTGCGATGCTGCACATCCCGTTTTGATCAAGCTATGTAGCAAACGGCCACGCCCTCACATTTTCTGCATCCTTTTCGCCCGCGAACAACATCCCCCCATTCCGACCATACTGTATTGGCTTCGTGGGCTTTGCCGGAGCACCATGTGGCTGGGCCAAGCATTCATGACAGAACTCTGCCGTTGGGAATGCACTCGCAGAAAGACTTCCGGCAGGAGAGCCTCAAAACTTATTTACCACCGACACTGCTATTATCATGTCGTTCCAAACTCATCAGCCAGAAAGAATATGAGAGCACCGATCACCAGCTCGGCAGCATTTGATGGCAATGTCTAAAACACAGCCAACGACATCTCTGAGAGATTATCTTGCGCCGTTCTCACATACAAATCCCGATCTGGTGCATTTGAAGGCATGATCGCCGCTCTTCACGCGAGCCTCCATGACTCTTGTTGACTGAGATGCGAGAATGTGTTTCACCGCTTATGCAGCCTTTGCATGTGCGGAAGGATTCAAAAACAACAACCATGCTAGCGTTTCCATGAAAATACTCTTGCGTGGTTGTTGGGCTTCTTCAGCCAGGATGCCGTGTGGGGACGAGTGAAGCCAAGCGCCACAGTCTCATCATGACCAGCAGTCCGCTGGATGCTGGGATGAGCATCCAAGATGGATAGCAAGCCGGCCATTTGGAAGAGCGCGTCGTCTTCAGACGCTTGGTTGTTCTCCACAACAGCGTCTTCGATGATCGAGTCGCAATCCTGGAAACTGGAATTCTTGCGGGACATGCCCTTGTATGCTGCATTTGCTCGATTCATGCTCCATGGGGCTCGCACATGCACAGGCGTAAGCGCTGAAGGCACGGACGTAGCAGATCGATCTCAGGGTAAGGAGTCGACCGAGCGCTATGGAGCTTCCCACATACGGTCGTTGCCTACACGTCTGATCGTTCTTCCGCAGTGATCTTGTCTGTACGGGACGTGACACGCTCTGACCTGTGACATTTACAGTACGCCCCATTGCCGCCTTTCGAGAAGCCTTGAGTTGGGGGGAACATGATCAGATACATGTACCGTCGAAATAACGATGAACTAGTATTGCCTGTCCCAGATGCTAAAGCAAGTCACACGCAGATGGATTACCTCATCGCAGTCACCAATCTGGCCTACGATGGACGGCTCAGGGCTCGAATCTCAGCGTCACGTCCCCTCGACAGATCCTCTCAGCATCCGCGAATTTCGACAGATTCGTCGACTCAAGCGAAGGAGTCGCATTGGCGACAAATGATGACTGCTGTGGATATCGACAATCCTTGCCGACCGAGAGCGTGCCCCTTCCAGCAATGAATGCAGATACCTACACCTTGGCTTCGTCCTGTAGTGTAGCAACACGGCAGAAGGAGAATCAGAAGTCGAGCCTTGATGCAACCCCAGCCCTGTGAAGTTGGTCCTCAAGTCGTCGCCGATTCGGACACGCTGCTTGCCCTCACAACGCTAAGAAAACGTCCCGTATAGCCACGGCCTCGATATCGAGCAAACCTCAGCCACCAGATCTACCTTTGAGCGAGCGCATACATTTGCCTACTCCGACTCCTACATCGAGAAACGTCACCCTCTCTCCTTCATTTGCCAGGCTGGGACTAGACCGTCGTCTATCAATCGCTGAGGTCCGCTCGTTTAATCAGATTCAAAAAACAACCAGATCGATATACTGCATGTGCGATGTGATGTCTAGCGCTACCCACGGGGACATGAAGCCGTAACATTAGCGAAAGCCCTAAAATATAGAACTACTATACCTAGTTTGACAGCTACGAGCCGCTCCTTAGGATGACATTCCGCAGTCTATATAGCGACAGTCGACCAATTTTCGGCCCGATAGTTCTCAGGCCTACTATGTCTTCATCCTAAGCGCCAACTTTGCTTGTACGAAGGACGTTCGGAACTCGCGCTTCTCTCTACGGCCAATTTAAAAGTCTACGGATTCATACTAACTCATACGTACTACGGCACGATAGCAAAATTTAGAAAAGCGACTTTGACTTCGCTTGGCTTGCTCGGAGCGTAGAGACCCGCTTACGTGCGTAAGGCAAGATTCCCTCTCTCAGTGTAGACAGGAATTGAGTTCCACCCTGCATATACACCGTGGCATATATCGCATCTTCTCAAGTCATGAAGATACACATTTCCTTCCCCCCACCTTCTTCTAATCCCTGAACTCTTGAAAGCAAGTTCACTTGACTCACTCCCCCTCAACGACTCCTGATTCTCTCTCATAGCGGCCGGGGCCCGGCATATCACATTCCCTTCAACGGGAACAGCCCGATAGATTTATTATGAAACACTCGGGAAAAATTTTCTCTTTCTTGTGATCTTCGTTGCTCGTTTCGACTCGTGCGTCTACCTTACTCATACTGCCCGGCTTCTCCTTCGTTGACGGCATGCGTCAATTTCTTTTCCCCGACTGGATCTGCAGTTGTGAGTCGTGCATCCGTCCGCTGTGGGTGAAAGCTTTGAGCTGGTACTACTGCCGTGGTTCTCAATGCACGGTGGAAAATTATGCTTTGATTTCTGCTTTCCGCGCCCGGTGAGGACGTGAGGGTGGGAGTTCGCTACTAGGGGCCAGGTAGGGTGCTATGGCTATAGTTTCGTTCGAGCCTCGGAATCTCGTGCAAGGCCGTGAGTGTGATGCAGTCGATTTCGTGCTGGTGCTGGTGCTGCTCGGGATCCGCGGACCTGGCTTGACGAGCGATTGCAGGAGAAAATTTTTCAGTCTGGTGCGTAGACGCAGACAGAATTTTGAGTTACTGTGAAGACCATCGGTACGTTATGGCGCAGGTTGTTGCTGTTGAAGTCGAGGGAGTTGAAGCCGAAGTTACGGTAGAGGATTTCGAAGTGGTTGATGTAATTGACGAAGTAGATCTGGTAGCAGATTTGGCGCTGGAAAATTTTGATGTTGATGAGGTCGAGCTTGACGACGTCCTGCTCGAAGCGTAGCGGCTAGCAGAGCCGACATAGGCATTCCAGTTCGTGAGGCCGTTCGTGCAAGTCGTCGAAATGTCCTTGCCGGTTTGCGAAATCATCGTGATTCCATTCCGGACGATCTTGATCGAGACCGTACCAGTTCTGCCATTGAAAGGAACACTTCCATGGTAGACGCCACTTCCACCGAATGGCTTTGTGCTCCAAGTCGCAGTTGTGTTAGAGCCACCACCAATCGTCACGACTGCGTCTGCAGCGGAAGATAGGTACGCATCGAAGAAAATCCTGTCTTGAACGATATCGGATAGTGAGTGAGTCTGCTGATTGTGGCCGGCATTATTTCCAGATGTTGCACCCGTACCGCAAGCCGTCTTCGGAGACAGCCGGTACCAGAACGAAAGAATCTCGTTCTTCATTCGAGGAGAAGTGCCTTTGTAACTGTCGATCCAGTAAGGTAAAAGTGCACGCCAACCATCATGAGGCATGCCTTTAGCATAGTTGTAAGACGCGCCGCCATAAGAAAACGCACCGAACTCTTTGGATCGTAGAGGCCCGATGTAGTGCGACTCTGGCCTGTATCGAAGTAATTAGTCTCGTCGATATGACTTGGATATGGTGTACACTCACCAGTCATTCCAAGAGATAATCTGAACGAACTCAGGCTGAACGCGCATCACCTCGTTCCATCTGTCAAACCACAAATCGTCACCGCGCCAGAGCCAGTTCTTGCCAAAGTTCGGCACATTTGTGTAAAACCAAGGAGAAACTGGCATCATGTATGGCTTGCCGTTTAGAGCGCTCACATAGTTCTTGTCGTCATTTGTGTTCATGTTGTTCGGTCCATTTGGCCAAGCTTCCCACGAGAAGAGACCATCTGCAACGCTACCGCCAGCAGTCGCGGCACTCGAAGCACCTGTCGATGACCAGTTGGGAATAAAGAAACATCCTGTCCGGCTCTTGATATTGGTCCAATCTCCTGCTTGCTGTGCGCCTTCGAATGTTGTTACAAGCGGCTTTCCCTTGTACTGCATGTACGCGGCATTAGAGCTGTACTGCTGAATGTAGCTGATGACCTGGGTTTGTGGCCATGCTCCAGCTCCGGCATAGTCGAAGCTGTGGCCATGATTCCTGTCAGTGACACGGGCTTGGAAGAATTCGTCGCTGGCACCATAGTGGTTGATTCTTGAATTGCATATTCAAGTGAATATTTATATTCAGAATATTCATAATTGATTCTAGCATTCTTGAATATTCATGAATATGAATATTTAGGCGGTTATACTACGGCGCACTTATATCCTATGTAAGTATGCAAATTCCAGCTCTTTCTTTAGACAATACAATATCTTTAATAGGACGGAAACGCGTAGAAGTAATCGAGGTAGGTAAACAGCTAACTATAGCATTCTAGTATGTACTAATAGTTTAGATGTCGGACTCGGAGCCTAACTCGGAGCAAGAGTTATAGACAATCGACTAGTCTACGTAGGCGTTCTTAGTATTATAGAGCTATTATCTCAACCTCCTACTTAAGGATATAGTAGCTACTTATCTAACTCTTAGCGAGACCGACTATTGTATTACCCCTGCTTAGCTCTATTTCTAATAAGCCGGCATCCTATCATTTATTAACGAAGTAGCGTAGAATAACTTTAAGTAGTATATCGGAGATGCGGAAAAGGAGGGTCTATAGCTACTATTCCGCAGGGTTACGAGGAAGACGACAAAGAGCCTCGTATATACGCCGGAGTACTACTAAAATTGAATGACTATTATCTAATCCACTATTTAATCTACTGCTAGAATCCAACTAACTATTCAAACCAGTGAAATATTCATTCTTTTTGCCCTTTTACATGCTGATTCTGATTATTCACTTGAATATTCTGAATTGAATATTCACTGATTTGATTTGAGGGTGTAGAATCGATTATTCAGGAATCAACCACTATGGCTGGCACTAATTACCTGAAAAGCAGCTTGAACCCCATTTTATTTGCAGCCGTAAAGGCATTTTCAATTTGCTGGATCTGTACATTGCGTGTTCAGCTATTTTCACAGCCATATTTTTTATTGGCAGGACATCGTACCGTCGCGCTGTCCGGGTTGTTCGCAACATTGAGGGCGAAGCCATCGATATGTGCATCTTGAGCAGCCCTGCGCTTTGGGTGAGCTCGAAGTCTTCCAAGTTCAATACGGGATCGGCTCACTGTATATCAGAAGTCCACTCCGTCGAAGTATAGTAACGACAATTTGACATCATGAAATGAGCAACAACAGCTTTCGCATCGACGTATGCGGCGCCAAGGAGCACAGACGCCATGATAGTCAGCCAATCCATGGTTGCGATGTCACGGCAGAAGAAAAGTTGATACAGAGCTGCCGCCGTCTGATGATATGGAAGAACCAAGCGTCATGCTCAACAGGTTCGTGAGACGCAGGAGTTTCTGGCAGTGCAGCCGTTTCAAGGCGTTCTGTATAGGCTGATGATAGAATAGCCGCCATCCAGAACAAAGTCGATCCGCGAGGCGCCTCGATTTCGGCGGGAAACAACATCCCACGACGACTCATCTGCTTGCGTCTGTCTGCATCTCTGCCTTTGTTGTCGCGCTCTACGATGCCATGAGTAGCAATTCTTTCAGAAACGGCCGGTTCCGCGATCTGCTTCCGACACGGCGGTCAAACGTGGCGGTCTTGGCGGCATCTGGAAGGGTTATAGCAGTCCATATGGGGAAGTTACCAAGTAAAGGTGTCAGCCTGGTTAGGAGAGGCGCTGTGTTGAGGTGCAAAAGGGAGTTTAGTGGTGACACAGAATCTAGACACTCTTAACACGTAGGAAAGGCCTTAGCGTCCGGAAGAGGTTAGTGCACAGATGGTCCTGTATGTCTGTTCTACTTTCCACTTCTCGTCCTTCTATAGTTTTGCATTTTCGAAAGCCTAGACGGCATCGCTAAGAAGTCGAAGGCGAGATGCCGCTTACAAAGACTTGCCTTAGGATCGAGTCCTTTGCATTACGGAGGAAAGCCCCCTTGACTGCATCTGGGTGTGAGGAGGAGATGCCTGGGATGTCGAAGAGCGTATGCATAGCGGCATTCTGAAGTTGCGGGCATGTGATAGCATCACTGGGGATTCAAAGGCGTACGACATGAAGCTAATTGCGTATGCGATTGTAGGAGTGTATGAAGACATGGATCGTTGTTTTCAGTAAGATTTGGCATGCGTCTGTTGCAGACCCAGTAGAGAAAGCGCCGCACTATCTCTTCGTCAGCTCTAGGAAGGGCCGAAGTACGATGTCGAGGCCTCTTAGAATTGGGTTTCGAGAGCACTAGGGAACATAGATATTGAATACTGAATATTCAAGATTCACCGCTCGTATTCATATTCACTATTGAATGTTAGTGAATATTCATATTTAATTCATATTCAATATAGGCTTAGCGCGACAGCGAGGTTAATAGTAACGATTAGGGTTAAGAAGGAGGGTGTTCTTAGCAGTGCAGTCTTATAGAATACTAGCTAATTATATAACTCGTCGTTGTCTTTAGCTTCTACGCCTAATTGTAGCATATCTAATAGCAAGTCCGCTACGCCTATACGTTACTATTGCTTGCTACACTCGCTTATACGGATATTATTGCTAGTAAGCAAGGCACGGTCCTATAAAGCCGTCCTTCTACTACTACTAAAGGTGCGCTCGGACTCTACGGACATAGCGAATGCGGACAATAAGTCGATAGCTAGTTGCGAGAGCGTTAGATAGGCTGTCCGCTATATAGGAAGGCACTACTATTTAAGTAGACTTATATAGATTAGCTGCTTTATCCGCTTGTCGGTACTAACCTATAGCAGCTTAATAGGCGTAGCGGCAATAAAGGACTCGAAGGGGTTAATATTAGTTATAAGGACGTCGTTCTCGAGCTATTGTTACTACGCTATTATATCCGTTAAATAACCTGTAGCTTCTATAACGGTAGTAGAAGTAGACTTAGTAGAAGAAGCAGGTCTATAGCGTGCTTCGTATTTAGTCTATAAGGCTCTTGCTCTTACTAGGCTATTAATAAGCTATTAGTCCTTCTTCTTGCTGCTAGACTAACGCTTACGAAGCTATGCCTTACGGCGAGTTAGATATAGTAGTATTGCAGTAACGTAGATGCCGCTCTCGTTAATTAGACGATAGTACTTATTAAACAGGCGCTAAGAGACATAGATAGCCTTTATTATAGGCTCTCGTTTAGCATGCTGCTACTTAGTACGCTCGAAGTGAGTAAGTAGCTATTCTATAGTCTCTTAGAAGCGGTCGAAGGTAACGTCGTAACCTTGTAGCCGCTAAGTCGCTTCTTTAAATAGTGTAAGGAATAACCGTGTCTCTTTAAGGACAATCTAGTCGCTCTCGGTAAGCTAGTATTTACTTAGTTATAGTATACTAATAAACAAGGCGTTAAGAATAGGCCTTATCTAAATAGCCTCCTTAATTATTAGTAACTAGCTATTCTAGCGAGTCTTACCTAGTAGCTTCGGACAGGTAGAAGGCAGCTTCGGCTATGCTTTAGCTAACTCCTTAAAGGCGTTATAGAAGTCGTTCTCTCGCTATAGGACCTTTGTTACGAAAACTTTTTTACCGATCGCGACGATCCTATCGATAGGATCGCTTAGGATCCTTAGGATCCTTAGGATCCTTAGGATCGCACGTTAAAGATCTTGTCTAACAGGATCGCCGCGATCTAGAAATTCCGACTACTCGCGATCCTATCCGATAGGATCCTCGCGATCGCGAATTTCGGGACGGCCCGTCCCGAAATTCGAGGGCAAGGAACGCAAAGGACGCGGGGCAAGTTAGAGCCCGACTGCTACTACTCCGTATACTACTACTACGAGGAGGTATTTCGGGGTATTACGTACTAATATAGGTCAAATTTAGCGGTTTCGTAGGTTTTTTTTATAAATAAATTTTTTTCGTTGAGGTTTCGTTAAATGCAGCCGATATTTCGTTAAGGTTTCTTTTAAAAGCCGACGCTTAATAAGCAGAACTTTGAAAAAAAGTACACTCGAAACACTCGAGATTCTTTTCTAGATTCTAGGATAATTACTAGGTATTAAGACTTCAAAATTTATAATACTCTTATTAGTAGGTAGAACTTTAAGTTCTATTTTTTAAATTTCTAAAAATAGTAAAGTATAACTTAGAAAAGCCAAAATACTATATTGCTTATTTCTGTTCCCTAGCTTTAGTTTCGTAGAAAAACTATAAATTTTATATTTTTTTAAAATAATATACTAAAAATAGAGTACCTTTTTACTATATTACTAAGCTATAAACCTACTAGAAAAAAAGATAAATTAGAAGCAAAATGTCTAGAAAAGCGATTTTCTTTCCTTTATATCTTTTTATCTAGAAGGTTTACGGCTTAGTAATATATAACAAAAATGTTCTATTTTGAGTGTAGTATTAGGCAAAAGTCTAACTTTTATAAGTTACCTATTTATCGTTCTAGGATAGCTTAGGATCGCTCGGGATCGCTTAGGATCGCTCGGGATCGCTCGCGATCGCTAGGATCGCTCGCGATCGCTAGGATCGATAGGATCGTCGCGATCGGAAAAGAAGTTTTCGTGACGTTCGTTAGTCGGTAGAGACGTTGTAGTAGAGTTTACTTAGCAAAGCACTCCGTATCGAGATCTAACTACCTAGATATAGAGACCTTGTTACTATCGCTCTCTAGTTGCTTATTAAATAGCACTTGCCGCGCTTGAAGTGCCCTTTAGTCCGCTAACTCGGCCGCTTTAGTTAACTAAGCAAACATAAAGGCCTGTGTTATAAGGTTAATAATATAGCCGAAGCAACGTAGGCGGCGGCTCTGCTTTGTCTAGTATATAAAGCCCTTCTAGTATATATAGCGCTTAATCGTATCGCAGAGGGTGTTGTTGTTAGAGGCGTTATTAGCAGTTATCTAGCTAACCTTATAAGTAATTAAGAAGGTCTCGAAGGACGAGATTAATAGCTAAGCTATAAACTCGCTAGTATAAGAGCCTCGTTCTAGAGGCGGCAAATCGATAAGGACTTAAGTTAGTTTACTATACTTGTTAACATACTAATAATTGATAGCTTAGAAGTGCTTATAGCTATACTAAGCCTTCTAAGTATTAGTACTAAGGTATAGACAACTAAGGGCGTTAAGAAGCGCTATTTTAACCCTCTCTCGCTAGTTCTCGAAGTTGTACTATACTCGTACTATTATTGAAGTGTAAGACTTTAAAAGAGCCTTGTCTGCGTATAGATTGATTGCTAATATTATCTCTTTAAAGGCCTTAGAAACAAGGCTAGAATAAGCGACACTATATACTATAGCATAGCGAGCTATTACCTACCTAAATTTATCGATATTGGCTTCCGCTATATTCCTTAGAATTGTAGCCGCACGCCTTGCCTCGTTGCCCTCGCTTACTGCCTACATTTTGTCGATATTAATACGGCCTTGCAATAGTATTATATCTCTTTCCGGGTATACGATAATGCTGTATGTCTTAAGAAGGTAGTCTGCGGCGTTGCTAGACACTAATTTCTATGCCTTTAGGCTATCTACCGGACAGTGCTTATAGTAGAAGTACTTGTGTCTATAGCTATTCCGAGTAGGCTCCCTATCCTACGGATCTCGAGCGTATAACTACAATAGTGGATCCGTCTTATTCTTCGTATAGTAAAGCTTCTTCTACTAAGTAAGCGTCGGTAGTATAGGCTTCGGTGCTAGTATTAGTATTAGAAGAAAGGCTAAGGAAGAAGATGTCGATTGCTAGGTTTAGGGCTCGTCTAGTATCGGATTTAGGACTAGTTCGTCTATACTATCTATACGCCTGCGTTTCCGTAGCTTCTAGCTTTCCCGTTCGTAATCTTAGGTATTTAGGAAATTTTCGAGCGCTCGTTAGGTCGGTTAGCGATTTTCTCGGGTCTTTATTGTAAGGAAGAAGGTAGTTAGGTTCTAATTAGAACAGATAGATTTAGAAATTTGACTTTAGAGGCTAAGTGCGGCCCGTTTCGGTTAGGCTATCCGAAGCTAAGAATGTAGGTTAGCGAGTCCAATTAAGGCCTAGTATAGACCCTATAACGCAAACTCGAGCTCTCGGAGGCAGGTACGGAAAGCTAAATACTAATCTTCGACTGATTATTATACACTTAATTAACAATAATAACAACCTTACTACCGCCCTTAGTACCCTCGCTATCGATTAGACGGTATAGCACCTTGTCGATACGAGCCTTAAAATATACCTGCCGCAGCGGGCACTACGATTTTAGTCCGAGAAAGCACTCTTCCGAGTATATATACCTCCTTCCGAATTTAAGGTAACGACGAGTACCTAGTACTATCCGCCTGCCCTTCCGTTCTATGCCTTTATATACCTTTTAAAGGCTATTAGCGATACGCTCTTAGTAGTTAGCAGCCCTTTTAACGATCTCCGCCGCGTAGATAAGGCTCTTTATTGTCTTCCTCGTAATCCTTCGAAAGGGCAACTATAAGCCCTCCCTTTCCGCCTCCCTAATATACTGCTCGAAGTCCGCCTATTCTACGTACTCGATAAACGAAATATCGTCCGAATTAGCCTAATAATCATTTACCTAATTAGTATTAATAAGAGGTAGATAGACCGAGCGGATATTCTTTAGCTGTTCTTGTTCTTATTAAAGCCTTTAGTCCTATAGAGCGAGGAAGGCTTGTATCTCGAATAGAAAGCGGTAGAATAAACAAGGTAGTAACAACACTATAACCTCGTCTTTAGAGGCCGCTAGCGACTTAGCAACCTAGTAGAATTAGCGACCTTCGTATGCCTAGGTTCTATCTATATACCTCGAAGCGGTCTATCCTCCGAGCCTATAGAAAGAGCTTGGTTTTTAGTAAGAAACGAGCAACAAACAACCCCATTTCGCATAATTAAAGAGATCTACGTACGCCGTAGTACAACCGTTAAACCCGTCAAATTGCCGACTAAATACACTGAATATTCGAATATTTAGTGACCTCGTATTCATATTCATATTCAGTATTGAATATAAATATGAATTGAATCTGATTCAATATTCAACATCTATGCTAGGGAAGTATTCGACTGTCTTGCAGAGGAGTATTTGACGGACGGAGAACGTCTTCTTTAATCTTTAAGGCCTGATATAGACGAGCCGCTCGTCCTCGCGACCCTGATGCTGAATTAGCTGAGCTGCTAGAGTGGTTGCCGTTCTTCAGTCGCACGGGGTGAGTTCTGCGACCAAATCCATAGCGCCAATCGATCCTTCAAAAGGTCTCGCTACAATCAGCCTGTTTGTGCGTACAGTTGTAAGCGCAAGTGCTGTTCAATGAGGCTTCCACAGTCATATCGTGAAAGTAGAGGTGCTGATTGAAAGCCTGAGAGCTGTCGGCATCCGAATGCAGAGGCGGTCATGATGCGCTGCAAACGCGAGACTGCATGTGACACCCACGCACGGACCTTGAAGCCGCGCTAACAACGCCGACTCGCATTTATTTTCAAGACACGGTCTCTTCACTTTCTCCAGACTGTCTACTTGAGACAGCGACTCGACAACACAACATCGACATTGGCGCACAACCGGAGCAAGACACAAAATGGCGAACGTCATAAGCCAAAGCGATCTGGATAATTTCCGCGCGTGGTATGAACGCCTCAAAGCGCACTTCCAAAACATTGGCTACGATGACATGGTGGACGTCTTGGAAGAAATGTATGACATGGGTCATTGGGACTCCCGCTTGATTCATACCTACATCAAGCCCCTTACCGCCCCGTACAGTAAACTCGAGAGTGTTGAGACCACGGCCTACTTGCTCTCCGCAAGCAAACGCAGTAGGCTTCGGACGGGCGAGGTTAAGCTCACACCGGATATCAGCGACACAGCTATTCAGCAGACCGTCGCCAAGGTCAAGAAGCTCGAGCGTGAAGTGCCGCAATTGTCCAGGTTTAAGACGCAAGGATCCTTACTGCTCCAGCTGCCAGGCGAATTGCGGAACGACATCTATCGGCTCGCTTTGCATACGGAAGCAGGTGTCATCATTCGGCAAGACAAGAAAGGCTTTTCGCTACAGACTCCTGCTCTTTTGAGGGTATGCAAGCAGATGCGCGTCGAGGTCTCGTCATTCTTTTGGGCAGAGACCTCGGTATTCGTCCAGATATGTGGCGACGATTGGAAGTTATCGCTGGAATCGCTCGAGACGGTCGCTGCAGAACGAATGAGGGAGATCGCATCGATTCAGTGCGAATGGAAATTGGACGATTCCGAAGAGGCTGGCCTCAACACGCTACTCAACACTCCCGGTCCTTTCCGTATACGTAATCTTACCGACTGTCGGATCAATTTCGCTATCCTTTACATCCATCAGGTGATTCGCAGTCGGAAGCTGATGCTTCACATGCTTAGGCGAGGCATGAGACTTGACTCGATCAGCGCGGTACAAGAAGCCCCTATCGAGAGTACCATCAAGTTCGACGAAGCTGGCAGCAGAGCGCTGCTGGCGAGGCATTGGAGAGTGACAGTTGACAGGGAGCGCCAGGTCTTCCTTGATGCCGTCAGAAATTATGATGCTTCGGAGGAGAAACGGAGCTCTACTCAAACAGAGCTTCCAGCAAGCGAGGATGGAAGCGAGTGAAGCTCAGAAATTGGACGCGTTCGGAAAGAATATTTGAGGCGAAGAATCAGAGGCAAGGCGCTCCCATGATGTGAGTTGAGGCATGAATGATTGAGCGGCGAAGGTGACACTGAGGATTATCCGAGGTCCTGTGTATCGAGCTCTTCCGAATGGTACATCAAGGGGAAGCGTATATGGACAAGTTCAATTCTCATCCAGTCACCCCATAATGCTAAGCTCCTTTGTCGCCATTTCGATTCCTTCAAGCGTGTTGTATCATGGTAGAGAACATACTTCATTTGCTTGTCTCCCTGAGCTCTTCCACCTGCTTAAAGCCATACTCCTCGACTTCGGTCGCAGCTGCAGGAGGTCCAACCAATCTAAAGATGAGGTTGACGATTCCAGACATGTAAATGAAGTACTGAATTGCACGCATGATCCAAAGGCCTTGGGAAGTCTCAGGATGGATCAGGTAGAAGAGCTTACCATCTAATGGCAACTTTTGTGCTCGATCCACGAAAGGGCGCATCTTGTTCTCGTACTGGCTGAAGGCGCTCTCCAGGTTATTCGGATATTGAAGCAAAGCACCTGCAAGGTTATATGCGCCATTGAGCGCCAAGGTGGTGCCCATACCAGATAGTGGACTTGCGCAATGTGCAGCATCAGCGATGAGTACGACCCGCCCTTTACTCCACTTCGGCATGTGAATCTGAGCAATCATGTCATAGTAGAAGTCGTCGGCGGCGTTCAGCTCGCGAAGTATTCGGGGCGTCTGCCATTTTGCATTTTGAAAGTGCTCTGTGATGACAGCTTTCTGCTCTTGCACGCCTTTCCTCCTGCTGGATGCCACTTCATCAAACTTGGGGTTGTGTTCGCCATTCATGATCATGAAGATAGTCGTCTTGTCCTTCGAGTGGCTCGGGCGAAGCATGACACTTTTACGCTCAGGAGCATGGTACCACCTTCGCCAAAGCGTATCTGTAGAATCGCTAGGCATGCTGAAGAATCCACCATACCAGCCCAGCTTCTTGACGCATCCGCGCTCCGCTCCGTCGCCCCATACGAGACGACGGGTTGTGCTCTGAAGACCGTCCGCCCCGACAACAAGATCGAAGCTTCGGTTTGCGCCTGACTTTGCGAGGTGAACGTGCACCTTCTCACCATCCTGGTCTATCGAGTCAAGATAGTCTCCATATAGGAATTCGATGCCAGGACCACCACTTGCTATGACTTCATCGGAGATGGATTGACTCCGCTTCAGACAGATGTCCGCTAATCTGCCCCGTAGAATCTCAATGTCACTCGTGCCTGTCTGAACTTTGCCGGACTTGTCTGCTGCAAACCGCGACCAGACAGCACCATCGTCGTCTACAAACTCGACGCCTTCTTCGCCAGTAGTCGATGAGCGTACAGCAGCTTCCAGTCCAAGTTTCTGAATAATCGTCAACCCAGTGCCTCGTACATCAACATTTTGGCCTTGAGAACGTGGTTGTGAAGAGCGTTCAAGGATCGTGATTGTAGGCTTGTCCTTGGCTGTAGTCGGAGACAAGAGGAGAAAGCTGGCCAAAACTGGACCTGCAATGCCTGAGCCAACAATGAGTATGGAAGATGGCATAGCGCTGCGATTTTGCGTGATATTCGATCAGTATGATCTGATTCCTGTTGCAAAAGCTGTTGGCTTCGATTGATGAGTGTGCTATGCTCGACATCTCGACACACATTGGCTTGGCTACTATATAGCCCATTTGCACGCTTCTACGGCTCTTTCAGCCCGTCTGTAGGGCCAGTGTAGGCACGTCAGTATCGACCTGGTGGAGCCAATCGGCGCCTCAGCTCAGCTCGGGTCCTATGCCTGTCCGAAGGAAGATGCCCGAGAACATCTTGTGTTGGTAGAGATGCATAGCGAGCGGTATCAGTCATCGGACAGCCCTATACCATTCGTCATGGAGCTTCACATGCAGTGATCATCGAGATCTTGCTCGAAAGTCGGTGGGTGAATTAGGGGCGAAGAAGGCAATGAAAGGCTTGGCAAAAGGAAAGCTCGGTTGGCCTTGCAGTAGAATACAATAAGCAATCTCAACTTTGCAATGAACTTGAACAACAACTCTCACACACCCCCCAGAAATCACCATGGCGGCACCGAGCAAGCAGCCGCCGAAGGCCATGTCTTCAAGACTGGCAAACATGAAATTTATGCAGCGTGCATCTCCTTCACCCACGCCTGGCACGGGCACGCCTAGACAACCACCAAACAAGAGACAGCGGCTTTCAAGCGGCCTTGGAACACCCACTGTGAGCGCGCGTGAAGAAGCGAACAGCGAAGCCATCGACCGCGCAGCTGCAGAGAAAGGCGATACGAAGTGGTATCTCAGGATCAAAGCACCAAGTACTCCCGCGTCTCCGTCGCCGTTGCGCATCATTTCTGCTGGCTATGCGACGTTGGACGCGCAGAGCAGTCGCGAGGCCGATATGAAGGATGATGACGGTGACGCGGTAGACGGTGATGGACCACAGATGACCGGCAGGATCAGTTACGGCAACTTCAAACGCAACGCCCAAAAACAGCCCCAGCAAGATGAATCTGAATCGAGCTCGGATTCCGAGGACGATGAAAACGATGAACAGGACTCTACCGGAGTCAATGCGCTGATCAACCAAGGTCGGAAAGAGGCCGCAGCGCGTGCAAAAGCTGAGCTACGGGCGAAGAAGGAGCAAAACAGCTATGAATCGCAGCGGCTTGCCCACGAGCGACGAAAGAAGGAAGTGAACTTGAATGGCATCTCTAGCATATCAAACGGTGGTGGAGGCGGCGGCGGCGGCGGCGGCGGTCTTGCGAACATGGCATGTCACAACTGCAGCGCAAAAGGTCACAAGGCAGCGGATTGTCCGCAGAGATCGAACAGAGGCATGTCGAAGGTGCGAAGGCGGTGAGGAGAGGGAAAGGACTGTGCAGCATCGCAAGACTCATAGCACAGGACGCATTGCCCACTGTCTTGCGAGAGAATTTCCAGACTGCTGGACTGGGAGCTCTGGGAGCTCGGTCCGAGCACTACTAACAGGCAAGACTCCGTGTGCTGTGGATGAGTGACGAAGCTCCGTGCCTGCTCAAGCAGGACACGAGTATATCACACCGCAACCGCAGGTATCATCTGAGGTAAGCCTGACTGCCAACCTGCCTCTACCATCGTCGCATGACTGGAGCAACCGCCTTGATCCTTGAGAGAAGTCACACCATAGCCCGGTTGGCACTGCGAGAGCAATCAATGCAATGAATAGCAAGTGGCGGTGTAGCACGATGTACCGCTATCAGCCTTTATCTTTCTCCGAGAGCGATGTCTCCCCAAAATTTGCTGGCCTCCGCTGTCATCAACTGCCAAGGTAAGCTCCTTTATCTAAGATCGCGCAGACCACAGATGTGTACTCGAGAGTTCGTCGATAGAACCATATCAGCTCCGTAGATTAGCGGCTCAATTCAAGCCATGCACACAGCCGCCTTGTCGGCGATCCCTCTTGAGCAAGTACTGTCGTCATCGCAAGCACGTCCTGAAAGAGACAGCGGAAGAGCCACCAGAAAATCTTTGTCTTTAGCGCGTCGGAAGAGGCCGCCAAGACTGCAGCGTCGGAAGCCCGTTATCCGACGCATCGCCTCTTCCATCCTTCCATCCCACTCTGCTCACTCTGCGCCATCGGAAGCTGACGAGGGCAGCGCTGGTGGTGGTGGTGGTGGTGGTGGCTTATGCTGCCTTCCGATTCGATCGACTGGTCACGATCTGAGATGATTACGGAATCTGTATTCTAGGCTCTACTGAAGCTATCTACTCAAGCGAGGAAGCCGGCAGTGAACAGCATCGTCAAGCATTGTGCGGCTCGACTGTTACCCAGCACTTACACCAGGAGCCGCAAGGCCGCGCACGAGGACGAAGGTGTTGAAAAAAACCGTATCCGACCAAACAATCTGGAGAAGCTCGTATCTCACTCCCAGCATGGGTGCTGATGCTGATGCTGATGCTGATCCTGCACCTTCAGGAAAACGACGTCGGCTGGAGCGTGTCGCAGCGGCATGTGATCTATGCAAACGACGCAAGGTGAAGTGTGATGGCGAGCTTCCTTGCGGCTATTGCAAACGGAAGCATCGCGCGGACACATGCCATTTTACCGCTCCTAAGCCGCGAAACCACGTCCGTTCCGCCGGCAATACTCCGAAACCCCCCGAGCAGACCGCCGCGAGTGACGCCGTGGAGCCTAGCGCTGGTCGCGATCGAAGGCACAGCGAAGGCACTCCACGCAGGCCACAGGTTCGAGACGGAGTTGCAGCAGACGTCGGCACTCCTCTGTCTCCCACAGTCAGCCGAAGCGATCACCAAGAGGATACAGTCGTCCCTTTGGAAGGCCGAATACTTCGTGACGCCCAAGGCAAAGTCATCTTCATCGGCGATTGCGCGCCGCTGTCCTTCCTACAGACCGTAAGGCATCTCATTGCATCAGGAGTCGACGCAGAGAGTATCCCGCTTCAAGCAAGCCGAGACTCCATCATTGAAGTTGCTCGTCCTGCATCGAGGGATCAACATCAGTCGCTTGCCGTAGAATTGCACCAAGTGCCGTCTCTTGTGCATGAATATATCGTTACCACAAGTGGACTGGCCGACCTCTTTGATCCAGATGAGCTTTTGAAAGAGCTCAAAACGTGGGCAAGTGGCCTAACCTCACATTCCAATGACGCTGCGGCTGCGGTCTTCTTCCTCGTCTTGGCTGTCGGCGCTCAAGAGAGCCACGAATCGAAAGCTGAAGCATGGTTCAAGCATGCACGAGATCTCCTTCTCAAGAATATGACGAGTAGCATGAATGTACCTACAGTCCAAGGCTTTGCCTTGGTTGCCATATTCATGCTTCGCGCGTTTCAACCCAATGGTGCCTACCTGTACTTCTGTAAGCGAAAATTCACTTTTCTCACGGATCACGCTGCGCTGTTAGACTGACATCACAATAGCTTTGGCCACTAGAACGGCATATGCGATTGGATTGCACCGAACAGAAGTCAATGCTTCATTTGGCGCGAGTCTCAAGGTAATAAGGTATGTATCTCACGAGTAATTGTTATGCCTTTTTAGCTTTCCATCTGTTGCACATGATTTGCGTGGTCGATGCATGCATACCCGCAAGAGGTTCTTGTCACTAATACACCTTCAGAGAGCGTATCTGGAAGAGTCTTCGAGTTATCGACATACTTATGAGTAACATCCTGGGACGACCTCCCTCAAGCTCCGATGTCGACTGTACCGTCAAGTATCATGCACCAAGCAGCAACACGGACATATCCGCAGACCTTCTCGACGCAAGCGTGCAGATCTTCATGATTATTGAAAGAGTCGTGGTCGAAGTTTATTCACGGAAGCGTATCTCTCTCCGGATCGCCAGTTATGTCTCCCGTCAGCTGAAGGGCTGGGCTTCAAATTGGCTCAAACCGCTCTCAGAGATCACCAAGATGGACACAGCCAGCACAAGAAGAAAGGCTAATGTTGGCGCCTGCTCCACGTTGTGCTCATATTTCTATGGAATCATGCTTCTCACGAGGCCATTCCTGATTTACGAGCTGTACGAGTATATGGGTGCGTCACTGAACGGCGGTGGTACTCAAGCAGATCACGAGGAGAAACGCAAGTATGCGGACGCAGCGCTTGACGCAGCTGCATCATTTGTTGAAACTTTGCAAGCAGCTGTCAACACTGCGCAGATGCCGCTAAGGATGCCACTCGTGGTTTCTTGGCTGTTCACGACTTCTCTGGTTCTAGCCGTAGGCGTACTTGGCCGATCCGGACTTACCTTTGAGGATACCTGCCGGGCGTCCATCCGATGTCTAGACTATTTTGGCAAAGTAGACCCTCACGCGCGACAATATTCCTTAATCGTCCAAGCTTTGCTCAAGACAACTGTGGCACATGTCAAGAAGAGAGAGCTCCATCTACGCTCGCAACGGAAGCAAGCATCTTCACAATTATTTGGGATGATATCAAACACTTCCGATACAAGCATATCCGCACCCGCTTCCGAGCGCTTTTCCTCGCCGCCTCTTGGGCAGGTGCCACCGACCACTTTGCCTCCCGATGGTACAAACAGCACGGCGTCGGCCGACTGGACCATCTACGACGCCGATTTCTTCGCCCTTCCATGGATCACTGAGAACGACCAGGGCTTGCAAGATTTCCTCCAGCCTGGAACTCACACCCTTAACGGTCCTTCTGTCGCCGACATCCCGCTCTTTCCCATCTATGACCAGCAAACCAGTGGTGGATTCTTCCATAACTGTTAGACCCAAGTTCGGTCTTCTATGTCTAGTTCGTGATATCCCTAGGCAAACCAAGCTTATCAAATCTTCTTCCGTCGCGCGACTGCAGCCTCGCTCGTTTCATCTCGGGATGTACGTAAAAACGGAATGAGCTTGGTGCCACCTGTTCCAACAAGATCGTGCGTCTGAGGCTTTTCTGATGCCAGCTTTGTCGAAGCTGAAGCAATGTCCCTCCGGTTCACGCCGTTCGCAGGCTTCGGTGAGCGACTTGGGATAATGATATATCTGGTGACGAGTGCGATGTGCTTGTCACGGAAATGACTCAAAGCGGACACAGCATCATTGAATGCTGTCAAGAGCTCCTTGTTGCCTTGATGCTGGTCGACATACGATCGGATGTTGGCGATGGCTTCGATGTCATCCAAGAATCTGGCATGTGGTCCAGGCATGTATCGCCTCATCTCGGCATGAAAGCCATTACAGCGCGAGTGGTCGACTGAAAGGACTGCGTCAAAGAATTGAAGCAGCGAGCTTTGACCGTTACTGCCACCGCGATATTTCCGCCATGATCCCTTGCCATCGCCCTCATCGTAGAAGACACCACTTGGCAGACCTGCGGACTCCATATTCATGCTTCCGGCTAGGAACGGTCGAATGGTGTGGTAAAACACCTGTGGATTGCAGCGTTCGTCCATGCGCTCCAGGAGAATTCCGATGTCGATCATGCTCTGTCGGAAGTATTCCAAGCTGTAAATGATGCTGGGCACATCGTCCATCTCAACTGCTTCCATAGCGGCAAGCATTGTCTGGATCAACGGTCCAGCTCTGGCTTCCATCGCATTCGATACGGCGAAGAACCACGACTCATCCTCTGTGCCAGTAGCTGTATGCAACGCGACCATTTCATCCGGCTGTGTCAAGTCGACGCCCGATCTCAGAGGTCTCCAATTCCAAAGATTCAGCGCGGCGTAAGTCGCGACCGGGTGAACCTCGAGATGGTCTGCCGTCTGGATGAATGGCACCGCGAGTTGCGGAGGAAGGCGCTGGACTCGAACGTCAGCCGTCGATTTCCGCGGAACGATCCAGGCCATACTCACTTCTGAGGGCTCTGGGCCGGCCCAAATGTATCCTTGCGCGATGACTGCCAGGATCAAATATGCCCTCTGCCATTCTGCTTCGCTTTCCAAAAACTGCGTGCCCAAAAGAGGCATCTCATCAACAACTTGTCGTATCTGCTGCAAGTCGATGAGCGTCGAAATCTGCTTGATGACATTCTCCCATGGTTGATAGCAAGCATGCGGTAATCGTCGTAGAGGATATTCTGCTGGCAAGAAACCATTCTCAGATATGCCGTACGATGGTAGCGCTGCTGGGCTGGGTAGCATGTTGATCTTGTGAGGGCTCATGGTTGGATCAGGCTGTGTAGACAAGATGCGGTTGTCGGAATGTGCAATACGGGCGTGAACGAGAGTCTATTGTCGCTCAAAGTACTATTTTATATCGGACTTTTCAAGGCTCCAAGTCGTGGCTCCGCCACAGCACGGTTTCTGGTCTATTCACTATCACGCACTAGGGATTGCGTATTTTGAAAGGATTGGGTAAGAACTGCATGTGACGGAACGGAATGGCGGATGGGCGGGCGTCGGATGTTGCATCGGAAGCGGTCTACGAGTTTATTCTAAATCTTCGAGAAAGCGCACAGACACGTAGAATAACACATCTCCCAGTCTCTCAACTTCCCGCATTGCATCTGCGACACCAGGAACAGTATGGACGTCACTTCCGCTGTCAAACGTCTCCGCCAAGGCCAGAAGCCTGTGTTCCCAGATAATGCCGAGAGGCTCGACTTCGCGCAATCTCTCGATAACAGCAATCACATCCTCCAGACTTTCAGAGATCAATTTGTCGTGCCAACGAAAGCTCAACTGAAGCGCAAGACTCTCGGAGATGACAAGGAAACAGCAGCTCCTGCTTCGGCTGCCGAAGATGAAAGCATATACTTCTGCGGCAACTCGCTCGGCCTCCAACCCAAAGCCGTCGGCGAACATCTCAGTGCATACCTGAACACATGGGGCTCCATAGCGGTCGGCGGTCACTTCACACAACTAGAGGACTCGCCGATCACGCCTTTCCAGGACATGGCCGCAGCCTGCTCAGAGAAGATGGCCGACATCGTTGGCGCGAGTCCCAGCGAAATTGTGGCAATGAACACCCTCACAATCAACCTCCACCTCATGATGGCCGCGTTCTACAAGCCTTCCGGAAAGAAGACCAAGATCATGTGCGAATGGCGACCGTTCCCCTCAGACTGGTATGCCATCGAATCTCAAATCGAATGGCACGGCATCAATCCCAAGGAGGCAATGTTGACCGTCGCGCCCGAAAACGGATATCTGATCACAACCGACCAAATCCTCCGCCTCATCGACGAAAACAAAGACGAACTGGCCCTCATCCTCCTCCCAGGCATCCAATACTACTCAGGCCAACTCCTCGACATCCCAACCATCACCGCCCACGCCAAATCCCTCAACCTCACCATCGGCTGGGACCTCGCCCACGCAGCAGGAAACGTCGAACTCCGCCTCCACGACTGGAACGTAGATTTCGCGTGCTGGTGTACATACAAATACATGAACTCCGGCGCCGGCTCCATCGCAGGAGCCTTCATCCACTCGAAACACGGCAACAACAACCGCAACGTCGGCCTCAAGGGCTGGTACGGACACGACAAATCCTCTCGTTTCCTCATGGACAACAACTTCATCCCCACCCCCGGAGCCCAAGGTTTCCAATGCTCGAACCCTTCCGTCGTCGACTTGACGTGTCTCAAAGCCTCCCTTTCCGTCTTCGCACAAACCTCAATGTCTGACCTCCGCTCCAAATCTTTGCTGCTTACCGCTTACGCCGAACACCTCTTGACACGGATCGCGGCACGCAATGTCAAAGACGGCGCATGGCCTTTCCAGATCATCACGCCGAGTGATCCGAGGGAACGTGGTGCGCAGTTGAGTGTTTTGTTGCAGGAGGATTTCATGGAAGATGTCAGTGCGGCGCTGGTGCGAGGGGGTGTTATCTGTGATAAACGGAAACCTGGAATTATTCGAGTCGCGCCCGCGCCGCTTTATAATACTTTTGAGGATGTTTGGAGGTTTATGCGGATTTTTGAGGGCGCTTTGAAGGGGAAGAGTGAGGGGAAGGGGGGGGAGGAGGAGGTTAAGGCTGGGTAGGAGGCTGCTGCTTTTAAGGCGACGCAATTGTGAGGGATGGCGATGGGAATGATGAGGCTTTGAAGATGTAACTAATAGAACTGGATGTAACGAGGTTATGACATGAAAAAGCATTTGCATTCATGATGCTTTGAACCTTCCAAAGTATCTTCTCACCACGATTTTATTCGCTGTAGAAATGATCGAAGTCAGGAGTTCATGAATCCAGTTCCCGCCATACCTGTAGTGTTCCAGCATACCCTCGTTTTTGCGAGGTGTGAGGCCGATTGGACGGTGGTAGATCTTGAAATGAGGATCTCTGAAGAGAGCTTGAGAGATTCGGGATATTTTTGGTAGCGATGAACGGTTTGGAACTGGTAGAGGGGATATGTGGAGTACGCAATTCAGGGTGATTGCTATTAGCACTATGTAGTTATTGCGATATATCTTGGAATTTTTTTTTTCGGTAAGAAATATTGCTGTTTGGTGTCGCTGTTCATTTGTGGCTGTTGAGGTCGAATGTGTCCGTGTTGACGCAAAGGTGTGTGTATGAAGAAGTCCATGAGAAGTTAAATGTGGTTCTGAGAGGATACGATGACATGGGGAGGCAGTCAAGTAGCAGAGAACTCCTTCTAGCACAAGGCTTTGATCCGTCTCTGGTATTGAAGCACCAGGCTTGCTGTGACAACGTGAGTGTCTCAAACGCTCCATACGACAGGTTCGCTGAATGTAATCGTAGCATCCTCCATCCTCAAGCCAACATTAGTCGACAAGAGCCCCGGCCAAAAATTCGGATAATATTCATCTCCCACAGCATTGAACCCGGTCTCTTCGCCGTCGCCTCCGGCCTGACTGAGATTGATGGTCCCAGCCGTCGTCTTATCACTGGACTGTCCAGGCACAACAGACTTGGCTGTCTGGGTGCCAACCATCGCTCCATAAACGTCCTGACCCTGCGGCACAGGAGGCTGGACGAGCGTCACATTGACACCAAGGAGACCGTACAGATGTGTGCTGAAAGGTATCTGCACGATTCCGTGCAAGAGTGGAGAGAAAGACATTTGGAAGAACGGCTTCTCGCTGGGTCCGGACTCGGATGAATCTCCGGAGGTGTCGAAAGGATATATCTTGACGCTTTCGCCGCCACCGGCATCGGTCGTCCAGTCGAAGCGTGCAATATGCTTTGGGATGTTCCAGTTCTCTCTTCCATTCCATGCCGTATACTTCTGGCTCACGTAGATGCGACTGACGCGGACATTGGTGATGTTGGACCCGTCTGGACCAGGGTACGTAAAGAAACCCGGCACGATGAGAAGTTCATCGTATGGGCCGACGGGACTTTCAGTGTATCGAATTACTTGGATCATTCCTAAAAATCCTTTGTATGTTCCTGCCATTGCCTCGGGATACTGCCGCTCTAGAGGTGGAAATGCTTTGACTGGGAGATCGCCAAATAGAGGTATACCGACTCCTGGCAGGAGGAAGAAGGAGTAAATTGTGCCTTTCAATGTCCATGGTGCCGGTGAGTACATAATTGGTTCAGGCGACTCGTTGGTGCAAATTGTGCAAGCATTACTTATTTGGATGGCATACAGTAGTGTTGTCACAATGTGTGACAAACAGCGCGTAAAATGCATCGCTCAGACCGTCAGCGGGCTCCAGACTGGCAAAGCTCCGGAAATTCAAAAAAATGAATCTTGAATTACTGTGAATTGATTGGTTAGCTGAATTCAGTTTGAATTTGATGGATTTGATTGGGAATTTGATGAATCAGTTCAGCAACCGCGGTGTTATATATATCCTCATTGTGTAATAAGATAAGTAGTGTTAGTAATTATCATTTCTACTAAGCTAAAGGGGGGGATTAGATACTAACCTGTACTTAGAACCGCTAGGCGGTTCTAAGCATACTAAATTTAAGAATAAATATAACTACTCGGGTAGCGCCGAGAAGGAGGAAAGTAGTAGGATTTAGAGAGTATAGGGACGGAAGTAGCGGTAGGGATGCTAATAGAGGGGTAGTATGTATATATATATACGCTAACGGGGGTAGTAGATAGCGAAAGTAACGGTTAGGACGGAAATCTCGGTCTAGGTTATAGTAGTGTTAGCGGTAGATATTTAGGCGGCAAAATAGGTACGCTAAGGATCGTAGCGACGAGGAGATCCTACTAGTAGTAGGTTTAAGACGTCTTAGTAGTAGTAGCGGCAATTTTCGATAGGTAGAGGGTAGGACGTAATGCTAAGACTTTATAGGCATACTCGTAGTAATAGCGACGGCGAGGTCGACTTAGTAGGATTGTTCTGTATATAAGCGCTAGGCTTTATTACGTCGATAGGGAAATTTTGACTGTAATTAGAACGCAAATTAATAGTTGTAGCGGAAGATATCGAGTATCGTAAATATTAGTGTTTAACTTTAAATCACAAAGTAAAGTTAAGCTATATAGATTTCTTGTCTGTTCTCGTCTTCGCGGCCGAGCAGGTAGAAATAATAGGAATAACGATAGTAGCGACAGCAATAGAAGATATATCGGCATTAGCGATATTATAGAACGCTAGATATTAGTTAGACCTACGGAGAGTTACTAAAAGTTACTAAAAGTTGCCGAAAGTTGATATTATAGCCTATAGATCGTAGGACCTTCCGATCCTCGAGCGCATAGAGATATTAAGAGTTGCTAAAAGTTACTAAAGGTTAGCACAAGAAGATAGAGAGGTAGGCTAAAGGCGAACCTATTAACCTTAAACGAAATGCGAGTTTACAGAATACTCTAATTATTAGGGATATAGAGGTTCTAAAAGTTGCTAAAAGTTACTAAAAGTCGGCTTAAGAAGACAAAGAGATAGGTAGAAGGCGGATCTATTAACCTTAAGCGTAATACGAGTTTATAGAGCCCTCTAATTATTAGGGATATAGAGATTCTAAAAGATGCCGAAAGATGCCGAAAGATACTAAAAGATAGTATAAGAACCTAGAGACAGTAGAATCTTCCTATACTCGAGGACAAGGAGGATAAAAGTTGCTAAAGCTTGATATAGAGTTAGAATACGGACCTTCCGCGTTTAAAGCGAGATAGAAGAACGGAAGCACGTTATAGCTAAAGCTATAGAAAGCGTGAAGTAAAATAGTACGGCCCCGACAAGCAGAACACGAGACATACGGGATACTAAAAGTTGCTAAAAGTTGCTAAAAGTTGTCGAAGTTAATACTCGCTCGAAGTCTAAGATAGCATTAAAAGCAGCGATCGTAGTATTAACAAGGAGTAATAGGCACGCTAATATCGTTAGTCTAAAAGGCTACAATGCCTAGCACTAAGACAAAAGCTAAGCTCTAGCTACTAGAAGCTATCGGAGAGGGTTCAATTAAATAAAGCTAATCTAGCTCTATATCGGTAGTAGCGAGACGTGCTATATCGGGACCCTTACGCTTAATATATGCTGCTATTACTACCCGCGATCCTAGTATCTGTTCCTATAGATTCGAGCACCGCCTTGAATCTAGACACGATTAGCCTTCTAGATATATCGTATCGTAGCGATAGGGCACTACCTTGCCTCTTAAAACAGTACCTTCTCTTCAACTTTTAACAACTTTTAGAACCGTTCACCGCGGCAAGTACTACTACTAGATGTAGTATCTACTTTATACCTAGCTAAAATCTATGCTTCTTAAATCTAATAGCGGGCTTTGTTAAGGCTTGTTCGTAGTTATAGTCGCGTCGAAGGGAAGCGCCGAATATATAGTCTTTAGCGGAACGTCGTGCCTATAACTAAGTATAGTAGTATCTAATTAGCTTTACGACTTGTTCTATATATACAAGTCCTTGCCGTGTTTTCAAAGCAGAAGCGAAGCGCTCTAATTAGCTAAAAGTTAATAAAAGTTCTCGAACCCCTATCTCGCCTTAGCGCAACACTTCTTATAAAGTCTAATACTAAGTAAGTCTATTACTACAACTCGAATCGATACCTCGCAATAACGGTAGTTCTACGCCCGCTCGGCTAGTCTTTAAGCTGTATCGATAAGCGATTACGGATATGTTTAGCGCTATCGCATTAGTAACAGCCCGAGGGCCTGTTGCTTACACTACTAAAGGAGAAACTAGTTTTAGCTATAGATTACGATAAGAAGATATAATATACTACTAGCGCACGTCGGAGTTTTTAGTCTCGTTACTCGGAGCGTAGAAGAAATTAGCCCTACTATTTTCTTAAGCGCAGTCCTCGAATGCTTTTGCTAGGATGTCTACGGAGTTTTACCCTCTCGGCGACGCTTAGATCTGTATTAGCAACACTTAATATCCTCCTCCTATACATCGCTATAACGGTACTTAGAGGGTCGGAGCCGCGAGATACTAATCCTAGTATTATCGTAAAACGATAGATTCGAAAGCCGCGCCGGTATAGGACGACTATAATATATTTACTATCCGCAACTATATCGCGTATAATCTTAACCGAGCGGAAACCGAGATACTCGACGTTACTACCGGTATATTAGCCGCTATCGAGAGAAGAACGCTAATATACCGTACGAGTTAGACTTAGAGGGATCGTAAGATAGGGTACGGCAAGGTCGGTATACGACGTTTAACCCCTAGCTAAGTTAGCGTAGTAGGACATTAATACGCTCATTCTGTCTACTCTCTAGTAGCCGTAAGCCTTCGATGTGCCTAGCAGCTTGTTAATACTATAGATACGAGCTGTCCGATAAGACGTACGATTTCGAGCGGGATAGACTATAAAGGTCGATTACGTAATGCTAAGCACTGTCCGGGGATATAGGAGGAGTACCGCAATACTCAATTTCGGGTTTATCGCGGTAGTTGTAATATAGAGAATCAAGATCGGGTAGCATACTAAGTAAGTAACTTAGTAATAAGCATTAGTATAGTAAAGCCTAGCCGGGCTTTAGAAACACAATAAAGAACGCTTACGAGGCAATGCGAGCACAGCAACTATTACGCTTCTTAATACCTAGATTCTATTACCCCTTGCTAATCTAGCTATAACCCGCTAACGGCGTAGCACCGCCGCCTATCGCTAGTAGATTGATCCTATAGTAGACAGCCTTCGGCTAGGGATATAAGCCTTTCGCGCCTTCGCCCTAACTATATAACAAGATTACGTACGTTAGAGTATGCTTTAAGATTACTAGGCGCTATACGCTATACTAAATAGAATCACTTTCTTAGTAGTCCGCTAACTCGCTAATCTAGATCCTAAGCGCGGTATAGAGCAGGTAGCATTAGTATAGACAAGTTGCATTTAGTTATTACTAAGCTCTCTTCGACACTCTTTTCGAAGCTTACGCGAATACTCGTTTATAATAGTTAGTCGCTACCCTATTAATATTGACTTCGCTAGAGCCTAGATAGAAACTCGGATAGACCGTAGCGCGACGCATTAGGACATTATTAATGCACTTTACGACAATTTCGAAACACGTATTAGGCTTTCTTAATTTAGATTACGTCTAAAAACATAGGGCGTAACCTCTCCGAACCGAGCATCGAATTACTATATATACGATATCGCAATCCTCGAGGAACGTATTAAGTTCTATTTCTACTATGCGTAGGTATCCGATACTAAAGCTTAAGGATATCTTTAAGACGACGGTATTAATATTAGGCTCCGACGGCTTCGCGACATTAGGAGGTCTCTTTAGCTTTATAAACAAATCCCTAAGAGTATAGAATAGGAATACCTGCTCGGTATCTACGATATTCTATAGGCCGAGCTGTAATATAAGAGAATTAATAACTATAGACGACGAAATCTCTACTAGTACCTACGCTAGAGTTACAATATTGTCGGCCGTAATCGTATCTACAGAGTACTTAGAGACATTAACCTAGTAGGCATCGAGAGGCGGCGTCGGAGTATAAGACGCCAATAGTATATATAGCACAAATCTACTAGTCTACGTAGCTAATGCCTTGAATCTAGGGCTAGCTAGCCGTCTCTAGGACCGAACTATTCCTAGTCTATAGATGTATACTGCTCCTTCGAACTCTAGGGTTTCTAAATCTACGGCGTAGTTAATACGTTCTTACGAATAATTAAATAGATGTACGTTAGTATTACTGCTCGCACTACAGTCTTAGTTATAGCCTAATATGTCTCGATTATTAAAACGCTCGGATATGCTCCGCTAATCCTACAATCCGACCGTAGACTAGAGACTACTATAGCTACTAACGCCTATATTACGATCCGCCGCACTCTTAATAGCGAGTATAATAAAGAGGCCGCGGAGGATATCGCGCTAATAGAACTAACTTTTAGCGAAATGGTGCGCTATAGTACAAGCCGCATAAATTAGAGGATTAAGACTATCTAGGGCTAGTCGGCTAAGGCTCTCTTTAGTCTCCGTAAACTCTTCCTTGCGCTCTATCTGTAAGGGGCATTTCTATCTAACAATAAGTACGACCGGATCGCTATGCTCTTCGTATATATACCGATTATAAGGAGCGTAATAGACGAATTCTGTTATTTGTAGAACTATTACAAGATTAGAGCTCAAGGCGAGAACGTGCTCTCTAATATTCCGGTCCTCCTCGATAGGCATCTATATAGGTTCGGCGTAGAGCAGTTCGGCGTTTAAGTACTACCTAAGCTTCTAGTTAATATAAAAGCGGATCTCGAAGGCTTTAACCTAGATAAGTACCTACCCGAAGCTACATTATATATATATACAACGATGCTCGCGGAGTAAGGTTTTGTAATACTATTATAGGGCGGCGAGGTAGATTTCGAACACTAGCAGCTTTACGTATAGGCTTATATGCGTTTACGTAAAGCACTACATTCCTTGTTCTAGAGCGGCTAAGATCTACCCGAGTCGGAGCCACTAAGGCACGCTAGGCACTAGCGTCTAAACCGCGACAACGATGCAGTCTTTACTACGGCCAATAAGACAAGGTATACTAGGCGCGTTCAACCCGAAGACTAGCCCTTAGCGGACCTCTTAGACGGTCTATACTACAATAACTCTAGTAGTAACCTAGGTTATAGAAGTGCCGACGATAAGAATTAGGGAGATAATAGCGACGGTTAAGACGGGCCGTATTCTAGCTACGCTTTTAATTCGTAGACGAGCCTGATTAACCTAACCTAAGAATTAGTAGCTAGCGCTTATTCCGGCAAAGTTCTCGAGCTTAACTTAGTAGCTGCTATCGTTTATTACTAGTAGTACCGCTAGTGTATCGAATACAATTTCCTCTCGATCCTTCGTTAACGCTCTTTCCTACTAACCTTCTTACTATACTCGAGGCTCCCTATATATACCCTATTGCCTAAGTTAGCGAAGACGCAGCACCGCTAGCAGCAAGGACCTCCTAATCGCGTAAGCGAGCCGCGATAAACCCCCTTTCTCTCCCTATACGTAGATAGTTAGATAAACCTAATAGATCTCCGTTTCCCTCTTACTCTACTACTTATTATACATCGGTTAAGGCGATAGAGTAGTTAACTACGATGTCTTAACGAAGGCCGTAACAATTATCGGAGCTAACGCGTTTCGATAAACAAGAGTACTAGCTCGAGAATGAAGTCTATAGCGTAGCGGGCTTTATATACGAGGAAGAGTAGGCTAACTGCCTTAAGCCTAGATGCTACTTTTGCGGTTTCTAGAACCCGAAGACTCTATACGAGACTTTTAGAGCTATAATACGGCAGTCGACATTACGGCAGTTAATATTACGGCAAACGCTATTACGGCGATCGCTATTACGGCAAACTAGTCTATCTATAGCAGGTACTCTAATACTAAACCGGCAATCTTCTATGTCTAGTAATAATACCTATATCGTCCGATCGTTATCTCTAGCCCCTCGATCGTAGCAGTAGCAGAGTCGGGCAGCGTTAGTCGTCTCTATATTAGCAGCTTTATCTTCGTCTCGCGTACCGTCTCGACTATAGCCCGTCCCGCGCTTTACCTATTCTATCGTTAACGAGGTAGAACCCTAACGGTAGAAAAGGCATTTAAATAAGAAGAATGCCTATACTATACGGAATTACGACTAGGTAGGTATACCTACTAGAGAGAGTACCCTCGGGCGGGGTTCTACTATAAGACTACTAGCACTGTAAGTATACACTCCGAACTAGGGGCTCTCGCGAACTCCTACTTTCCGAGCGTATTAGGCTAGGTAGGCGTCGGCCGCAAGTAGGGAAGCAAGTTAGCTAGCAGCGCCTAAGGTATACCGTACTATCTTTAAAGTAACTTATAGCTCTATAGTAGCAGACGAGGAGGGCGTACTCGATTACGCAGATAGCTAACCTTAGTAGCTATATAATAAGCAAGTCGGGCTACTTCTCGACAACGTGTATATATTTTCTAGCGGCGATCTCATGCATTATATTCTTAATAAGCACGAATGCAATCCAGAAACCGAGGTTAACGATTACTATCGGCACTTCTTTATTAGTTCTATCGGCAAATCTAAAAATAAACCGCGCGAGCTCGTAGTCGATAGCACACTTCCCCTAGAGTTACAGATCGTTACCTTTAAGAAGTCAGATAGCTACTAGATGCTCTATATCTATATACTTAGCTTAGACGCGAGGTCTAGGCGATTATACGAGGCCGCTAAGGCAAAGAAGAAGGAGTGCCGTCTTAAACGTGCTATATAGTAAGAAATATCGAGGCGGTAAGAAACGCTAGACCTTAATAACTCTAGCTAAGCCTAGGACGATGCCGCCGCCGACGCTATCGACACTATTAAGGACCAACCGGACTTTACTACGCCGATTAAGACGGAACCTCTCGAGTAGTACAAATTAAGAGTATAGGCAATGCCTTACAAAGAACGGCTAAAGGAGACTAGCTTATAGACATTTAGAATTGCCGTAAAAGCGGACCTAAAGGACGCTATCTTAATTAATAATAGCCCTATACCGAGGTCTTAAGGCGATACAGAGGCTACTTAGCAGACATTACGCCTAGATAGAGCTACTAGGAACAATATAGATTCGCGTACAGAAGGCAGTAATAGGATCGACGTGCCTAAGATATTGCCTTCGCCGCTAATAAGAAAGCCTCCCTCTAACCTACCGAGTACCCCGAAAGGCTAGATAAATCCTCCTCTAGCTCTACATTCTACGCTACTAAAGCTTAATATCTAGGCCGCTCTAGACAACTAGTTGAATTAGCAATAGCACAAAAGGCCTTCGTAAGAGAACCTAGAGTAAACGGCCTCTAAGAAGCAGAAGGTCGACTTGCCTAAGGACTCTAGGAAATAGCCTAGCGCAAAGAAGGCGCTACGGCGTAGAGTAAAAGCAAAGATTCCTCCTACGGACAGGACTACCCGGCGACGTAGGTAGAAAGAGACAGGAAAGTATACTACGATAGAGGGTGCTAATAACGGGGTCGAGACCGGTATCGATAAATAAGAGATATAGGCGCTTAAACTTGTCGTATATTATAAACCTTCTCCTAGCCTAACATTCGAGACTTGGCCTAAACAGCTTTCCCTTTATAATTAGCCTATAGCAACGTATCGAACACGCACCTGTTTAACGCCTACTAAATAGTTTCTTCGCCGAACTACCGAGGCGCTTTTACTAATCTATAGCGAGTAAGTTGTCGCCCTAATCTATTTAACTTTTAGCAACTTTTAGCAACTTTTAGTAACTTCTAGAACGTTGCTCTGTCGACGGAATAAGGTATCGCGCTAATCCGCACTCTGTTTAACGTTCTCTAACCGTAACTTTTAGCAACTTTTAGCAACTTTTAGTAACTTTCAGAACGTTACTCTATTAATAGAATAAGGTGCTGCCCTTAAAGAGGTCGATTGAATATAGGTTCAAGAGCAATCTATTATAGTATAGGATAGCGCTACTATCAATTTTATCGGAAATTAGATCTCGGACTAGCCTTATATACTAAGGACGCGTAACTAGAGGCGGAAGCCTACGAGAATGATAGTTACTAGCAAGATACCGACCTCTGTCTCACCGTTAAAGAGCTTAAACGTCGAAATTTATAAGTCGTACGCGATACCGGATGCTCTATACTAATACTAGTATAAAAGCTACCTTCTACTCCGTAAGCGGCTATCTTCCGTACGATAGATACGGCAATCCCTTCTAGTACGGGGTTCTATATACTATATAGCAATACTAGCATCTTATCTCGAATAGGAGCTTCTATATAGCGACTAGACGAATAGTACCTAGTAGCCGACTTTACGCTATTCCCTAAAACGCCTTACTATAAGAGGAGTAGATGCGAGATCGCACAATATAATAGCGGCTCTTTAGTAGGAATAGCAACTAACCCTATAGTCTTGCCTTAGGAAGCAAGACATATAGTTCGATATATATATAGCTAGTATATAGTCGCTAGAGACAGGCCTCGTAGAACATTTCGATCGAGCGTGCTTTTACTAACTACTACTAAGAATCTTACGTAGTATATGTACGAATTCAACCGGTCCGGCTTTAAGCTAGGTATACAGCTATTGCTCGGATAGCTCTACTACTTTATGCCTCTAATAAGATCTAGGCGGGCCGTGCTTGCTATAAGAGGGAGGTACTAGTCGCGGAGTTTTAGGCGTAGTTGCGAACTTTTAGGCGTAGTTGCGTTGCTAGCTAGCGCTTATGCCCGTTACTAAGAATGCCAAGCTATTAGATAATAGCTAAAGTAAAGCCGGGTTGTTAACAATAATAGTGCGAGGTGAGATCCGATAGACTTCGTATTATCGGGTATAATAATAGTAGTAGAAATGATACTTTCGCGTATTCTACTTCTTCTCTTCCTTTCTTCTTTAGCGATACAGATATTATCCTTGCCTTTAACACCTCGCCGTCGCTACCGCTACTATATCTAACTAAGAATTTAATAATATTGCGGACTTTGCGATCGACTTCCTATCTTCTAGGGCGTAGGCGCTTCTACTATAATAGTAGCAGTAGTAGTAGCAGTAGTAGGACTTCTCGGTTTAGGATGTTAACGTACTAGACTTATATGTTTTCGAGCCTTCGAGCTTCGCTTTATTTAAGTAGTAGCTAATGTATCTTAGCGTCGTTAGTATAGCGCTACTAGCTCTAGCAGTACTATCTCGCCGCTCTAGTCTAAGTGCGTAGGCACGTCGCTAGCAAGATCGCTCTCGCTAAGGTCTGCCTCTTATCTCTCTACCTCCGCCTCCGCCTCCGCCTCTAGCTTCGTCTTTAGTAACTATAACTAGGGCACTACTACCGCTAGTACCTACTCTAGCTCTAGTACTACTAACTTAGGCTCCGAAGAAGAAGAAGAAGGGTCTAAGTAGCCTACGCATTGCGCTACGCTACCTAGAGGCTAAAAATGCCTACTATTCTAAATCTGCAAAGCTATAGGTATAGAGCTTAAACGAGACGCAGATTAGATTAACGTATATCGGCCGTATCGAAGAGATAGATAGTAGAGAGCTATATATGCCTACTTGCAAGCGCTGTGCCCGTCTAGGCTATACTTGTCGTATATATACTAAGGAGGGCAAGACGGTATATAATAGTAGTGCTAGCAACAAGAAGTGCGGCCGCTATCGATACCGTAGAGTCGGCAACTATAAGTGTATAGATTCTTAATTTGAAATAATACTGCTGTCTCTACCTCCCTATAATATGCTTTTATCTTCTATCTCTTATTGTATAGACTCTCCATTCTCCTACTTATAATGTTCTCTAATAGTGTCGCTAGGTAACACAGGTTAGAATGTCGTCGCTTATACTCTCTAAATAATTCCCTAATTATTTCAAGAGCTATCCTTATCGTAAATTCGGTAGAATTAAGGCGCGCGGATAATACCTAGAGGCGTAGAAACAGTGGATTAGACTTAGTCGTTTTGAATGTTAGTAATGCGAAAGAGGAAAGGACAAGGATGCCGATCCCGCTAAGACCCCGGATTTACTATAATAGAGCCCTTAATTGGCGGGATTAAATATCGCGAATCCTTCCCTCCGCGTATTATAATACTAGCTTTACGACTCTCGCGGTATTCGACTTTCACAATAGTATAATATCTAATTTAGCGAGATACGTCGATTAGGCGCATTTCTAGCAAAAGGCGCTAACAAAAGTGTCTAACACGATAACGATAGCGTCCTTAGGTATACCGAAGAACCGCCTCCGAGCCTAAGCATCTCCTCGAAGTCTAACAATAACACTAAAACCAGAACTATACTTATTGCACCGCAGCTATTAGCACTATAACATATACGGCAAGGATAGATACGTAGAGTAATAATATGCATTCGAGAACCTAGCGGCCTCTTACGTTAACACCCTCCTATTACTTAGACTCTCCCTAAGTTACGATCTACTAGAAGGACTTAGTTGCTATAGAAGGCAGAGAAAACGAACAGTAGCGTCCGGGGATCTAATTTCCTAGCGGCTACTAAGCGGCTATAGAAGCATATACTACGAAGCATATACTAGAAGTATACATTGCCTATAGACTTACACTCGAGCGAGCCGAAGCAAGCCGTTATTATAAAAAGTCCTTAACGCATTCTATTACTAACTATAGTACGCATAACTAAAGGACCCGAAGGACTAGGACAAGGTATATAGAACGGGTACTTATTACAAGCATATAAAACACGTGCGTATATACTAGCGAACTTAAAGAGTTAGATGCTAGGTACTAACCGATACTATATAGAGAACAAAGGTTAAACCGCGCCCGAAGATGTTAAAAGACATAAGGTATGTTTTTGTCGAGAGTGCGCACTATAGGTATAAAGCAGTCTTAATACGCTCGGTTCGGGGAGAGTGCGTACTGCAGGTATAAAGCAGTCTTAATGCGCTCGGTTCGGAGAGAGTGCGTACTATAGGTGTAAAGCAGTCTTAATACGCTCGGTCTTAATGCCCCTATAGAGACGTCTTACCTAAGGACGCCTGTTCGTACCGCGGAACTATAGTATAGCTAAACCCTTATACGGTCGCAGCCGAAATCAGCTACCGCGCACTCGCTTCCTAGAGCGCTATATCCGACATCGTACGCTCCTATTACCGAGTAGAAGATTAAGACAATTATAGCTGTTAGGAGTCTGAATTCGAACTAAATCGGGATTCGAGAACAACCTATACAATTACGCAAGCTTAACTAGATATACGTTTAGTATCTAGAGAAGAGCCTAACGTAGGAAGCCCTTATAGCAATAGATAAGAAGACTATCTACTAAGGAATTACCTAACAGTAATGCTACGAACCTATCTACTTATTAGGAGAGAGGGCGTCGGTATACCTTATTAAAGAGTTTTTACCTTAGCCGATGCTTTATCGGTGTAACTTACTAAAGAGTTTTTACCTTAGCTAAGCCTATTAGAGACCTCTATAGTTTGTACTACGCTTAAACCAAACAACCCTCGTTAGGCCTTATTAGTAGTGTTTGCTACGTCGAGTGCGCAGTCGGCGCCTATCGGAGTCTACTAGTTATCGCCGCAGTTAGGAGATCCTCGCTAGCAGTATATGCGCTACTATATCGGCATTACTCCCTAATCCTCGCTCCTCGCTAGTAGTATATGTATACCGCTATAATAGCTCGCTCGGATCCGACTACTTATCTCTAACTATCTTACTAAGCGGCTCTAGCGATAGCAAGTCGTAGAACTAGCAAGGAATCCGGTATTAATCGCTATAGAGCTACCTATATACGACAAAGGAGGAATAGACACTATCGCTAGTTACGCGCGAGGCGGATACCGGTATATAGGTAGTAGTGTTATTAGTGTATACTGTCGCTAGTTACGTAATACGGATACCGGTACACAGTTAGTGTTAATGTAAAGAAGAAGAAGAAGTAGTAGTTAGAAAGCGAATTGCTATATATAACGGCGTAGGTAAGGTTTTACGCTATATCGTATAACGAATATCTAGGCACCGATAACGGCTATACATTATCGCACTACACTATACTACACTTCCGAAGGCAAGAGCAAGCTCCTTCTACCTAAAGTGCAGCTTTCTTAGTATACCGACAGCGAGATTACTACGGCTAGTAGGAGCAGCTACGGTAGAGCGAGCCTCTTAACGTACTTACCGATAGCAACGACGAGGTATTCTTAGGAGCCGAGCGTACTGTCTTAGAGGAAGCGATTAATAGGCGAGATTATAAACTAGAGACTATATCAAACCTTGCAAGATCTACTACCGCCGGGGTTGCTAAAAGTTAATAAAAGTTACTAAAAATTCTTAGACTTGCCGAGCATATGCTTAAGGAGCTGTTTAAATGCAAGATCTACTACCGCCGGGGTTGCTAAAAGTTAATAAAAGTTTCTAAATGTTCTTACCCTTGCCGAGCATATACTCGAGGAGCTATTCGAATACAAGATCTACTGCCGCCGGGGTTGCTAAAAGTTAATAAAAGTTTCTAAATGTTCTTACCCTTACCGAGTATATGCTCGAGGAGCTGTTCGAATACAAGATCTACTATCGCCGAGTTACTAAAGATTACTAAATGTTCTCGAGATTGCCGAGTATACACTCGAATGCTAGATCTACTGCGATTACGGGTAGGAATGTTACGGCTAATGCTAATAACCTCTATAGCCTTATACGTATACGCTAACGGAAGTTTATATCCGATTAGAACTTTTAGCAACTTTTAGCAACTTTTAGCCAATTGTTAGAACATCCGAGGTCGACTATCTTCCGGCCTGCCGACGTTATACGCTAAACGCGAGGAGACGCGACATTGCAATACTACTACGATATTTAAGACGAACAACGAGGTACTATAGGTCACTTTTATACGAACGCGCGAATCGAGCTCGATACGGAAGCATTAAAAAGCCGCGAATAGATAGCACTACTCGGACTAAGGGACGCCGAGAGATGCTAAGTAGAAGATGCTAAAAGATACTAAAAGATGCTAGAAATTAGTATAGGGCGAGATCGTATATCTAGACGCCGTAGTCGCAAAGTGTCCTTATATAGACACTATATAGCAATACCGCTAAAAGACAGGCTGCATCTTAATAACTTACCAACTTCGTCGATTCTAAGCCTATTAAGCGCTTTATAGCATATATCTTTACTAGAAGACGACGAAGAATACAACATCGTTAAGCGCTTTGTAGCGTATATCTTCGAGCATAAGGACTACGAGAAGGACTACGAGAAGGGCTACGAAGAAGCGGATATACTCGAGATAGGAAAGTATACTAGCTACGGCGACTAGGCTATACCTAGCTAATAATTCCGAGATTAACGATTTATCGACATTAGGTAGTCCGGTTTGATCTTTAGTATAGCAAATCGTTATTATAGGTCGCGGCGATGCCTCCGCCGATAGTACGACTAATAGCTAACTACATTTCTAGAAATTGTCGGTACGATAGAAGAAAAGTAGTAGCACGGAATGCGGTCGTTATAGTATATTTATGTCAAAACAGCTATCGAGAATGCAGATATTGTTTATTTAAACTACCGGTCGTTATACAACATCTCGCTATAGTAAGTAGCAGCGTATTGTTCCTTCGGTTGTCGGCGGAAGTAGGTATACTCGATATAGTTAGTATCGGCCGAACGAGATATATCGAAGAGCCTAATTCTATAGACACTAAATTCGAGAGATACTAGCTATACTAGTTGCCGAGAAGGAAGAATTTAGCGAGGTTACTGTACCTACCTTTAGCGCTATTTAAGGCGATCCTTACCTCCGCGAGAACATTAACGAGGATACGAGGGGCGTATATGTCTCTTAAGAAGACTATATCTAGCGATTGTTCTAATGTCAATATTTGCAACTTTTTAGTAGAGACGAAAGCTAAACTGCAGCAGAATACTAGCAATACCGCTAGCCTAGAAGCAGAATCTCAGACATTGCCGCTAGTCCGGAGTTAGAACATTAGGATTACGGCTAGGTCTAATGCCGAATCTTAGATATTACCGCTAGCCTAGAAGCAGAATCTTACATATACCGCTAGCCTAGAAGCAGAATCTTATATATACCGCTAGCCTAGAAGCAGAATCTTACATATACCGCTAGCCTAGAAGCAGAATCTTATATATACCGCTAGCCTAGAAGCAGAATCTTATATATACCGCTAGCTCGGATGCCGAATCGCATTATTACAGCTATTTCGAAAGCAGAATCGCAGACATTACCGACAGTTTATAGTCGAAACTTGATACTGCCGCTAGATTAGAAACTGAAATTTAACTATTACCGCCTGTCTGTAGCGGAAATCTAGTGCTCGCTATCGGGTTTCAATCGAATCTAAATACTATTACTACCTTCTACTAGAAATCTCGTATATACCATCGCTTTCTAGTTAAAATCTAATAGTGCTTTTGCCTAATAGCTCGTTAAAGCTTTAGTAGATTGACCGATTAATTAACGTAGCAACCGTCTAGTATCGCCTATTAATAAGCTAGTCTGTCCTATAGCAGTATCGACGGCGATAGGAAGAGCTATACTCAGCCTGGCGCACTCTTAAATATAACAGAGGTCGCTAAGTCAAACGTCGATAATAACGCCGAGCTAGGCTACATTATTAGTACTAACCCTTAAGAACAGTTATAACGAAGCCGTTAAGATCCCCCCCTCTATTACTAGGAGCCGTCGCTATCGTGTTAAGCACTTTTACTAGCTTGTATTAGCGGAAAGTAGCTTAATCGACTCTATTTAATAGTGCCTCTATTATTCGTTTCCCTCTATTAATCTATAAATAAAGACGCTACCGGTATACTATAGCAATCCGAGAAGGACTTCTACTATAGACCTATAGAGTGCCTGTTAGTACGCTAGCAAGTTGAGGAACAAGGATACTAGAATATTAATACAGTAGCAGGATTAGTAGAGCGAGAAGAGACTTTATTTGTAATAGCAGAACTGCTATACCTAAACGCTAAATAGAAGACCCGCTAAGAGTATAAAAACAAAGCAAAGAATATAGCCTATTATGCCCGAAGGCTAGCAAATAGCAACAGTAAAGCAAAGAAACAAACAAAGAAGCAGACTAGCTGCTATACCTAAACGCTAAACACCGAACACCTTTAGTAAGCATCGTGCGACTTACTGCTATATTTTAGGTCTTACTACGCGAACAAGCAAAAGAATCAGCAGGCGGCGAGGCTACCGCAAGCACTACTACCTATCCTACTATCCTTGCTACTACTATAGCCGCTACCGAAGCTATCGCCGAAACTATCTAGCTTTAGAGCTAGGCTCTTAAGCTCGAGCCTAGGCTCCTCGTCGCGGTAAGAGTAAGGGATCTAAAACAATGTTAGCTTTATGTCTTAATATTAGTACAAGAAGACAAGACTAGAATGCTATACCTTACGGAGACGATAGCGAGCACAACTACGGCTAGGCTTCTTAATAAAGGCCTTAATGCCCTCTAAATAACCCTAGTATTCGAAGCCGTCGCGACGGTAGGCATCGTACGGGCGAGCAAAGCGACGGCCTAACGTCGTCTCTATAATGCGGACAACGTAGTATAGCTACGGGAAGCGATTAGCATAGGCGGCTACAAATATGTTAACTCTTAGTTCTATCGCTTACTCGATTAATACAACTTACGGTCGATAGTGCCCGGAGACTACTAATGTCCTATTGCCTAAGTAGGCTTAGGCGTCGTGCCTAGAATCGGCGGTCTAGCAGGCTAAGGGCGAGGCACGATAGTACCTCCGGCCGGGATAGGCGGCATATTGCTAACCTGCCCGCCTATTATCGGTACGGCGGCCGGCGGAGCGAAGAAAGGAACGGCGGTAGTAGGAGGCGGCGCAAACGCGGCGGCAGTAGGGCTAGTAAAGGGTTTATTCTCGCTATAGCATAGTTAGCAATTGCACTTCTACGACAGCATAATAGGAATTAGTTACTTACTCTTCGTTATCGTCGCTACTAGCGGTAGCAGGATTGTAGTCGTTACTATAGCATAGTTAGCATCTACTATAACAGTAAGCGGTGCGAAGCAATAACTTACTCGTCGCTAATAGGGCTAAAGTTAATGTCGTCGTCGCTATAATATAGTTAGTATGCTAACACTACCGACGACTAGAGCTTTAAGACACTTACTTACTGTCTTGCGGCGTAACTAGTAGAGTAGGAGTAGGAGCGGGTGCTAGAGCTAGAGCTAGAGCTAGAACTAGAACTAGAGCTAGAGCTAGAGCAGGAGCAGGAGCAGGTGCTAGAGCAGGAGCAGGTGCTAGAGCTAGTACTAGCGCTAGCGGAGGCTAATAGCTATTATATATATTAGTATTATTCTCGGAGATCGATAGACAAAGATACGTACGTTGCTATACCCTAAAGGGTCGCAAAGAAAGGGCCGCTTAGACATGTTAGTATACGCTCTTACTAATACGCTAAAGACTAAGATTAGCATACTTCTATTAATGCTACTACTGCTATATACGCAGACGAGCAGCGACGAGGCGGCGGCGGCGGATAGCGCGACGAACGCGCCGAGCAGCGTATACTATAGCTCGATCCTCCTATATACCTATTAGCACTGTCTCGGCCTCTTAACACCTTCGAAGCTAGTAAGCAATATATATATCTACGCCGAAGAGAGGGTAGCCGCGAGCGGCCGGAGCAAAGAAAGGACCCGGCATTTTGTTACTTTCTATGCTATTAACGTAGTTCTTGTGTTTAAGGTAACGTTATAGGCGATAGTAAGAGGGTGTATACGATATCTAGTAGAAGAAGAAGAAAGGAAGGAAACGAGAGAGAGACATCTAAGATATACACCTATAAGACTAAGAGCGGAGTAAGTTCTATTGTCCTACTAAAGAGCAACGTGAAACTAACTAACAATAGTATCTAAAGCTTACTACTAGGGAAATGTAGGGTAAGTGAAGTAACAGCTCGTTCGCTCGCCCTATTATTATAGGAGCGGACTAAGAGGGTTGATGCTTAGTCTGCTCCGGCTGCTTTAATCCGCGCGTTCTTATTAGCCGAAAGTTGGTAAAAGTTCCTAAGAGATGCAGAAACTTTATATAGACAGCTAATTAATAATAGTAAGGCCCTACTTTTCCTAGCATTTACTATGCGAAGTGCCTAGCAGTTGCCTAAAATACCCGGAATAGCATTATAGAAGCCCGGAACGTACTTTAATCTTCCGCCGCTCGAAATAAAGTATACGCTAATCCTTTGTAGGCAGGATACGGCAATATACGAAAGTACTCTACGCTAAGCTATTCTCCGGCCGTACCCGCTAGTTACTATACCTCCCTAGGCCCCTATATATATGCTCCTAAAGCTGCTAAGAGACAAAAGGCTATAAGAATGTAGTGTATGCTACATCGCCGCGAAGCCGGGCTTACCCTCTTACCTACTTAGTATATACGCCGCTCGATATACGCGCGCTAAACAGAACGACTCTACTAAGTGCCTAGAGTATATAAAAGTTGCTAAAAGTTGCCGAAAGTTGCTAAGGGCTAGCGGAAAGATTACGTCTAGTATAGATAAGCTATTGCAATAGGATTAGTATAATACGCCTAAGCGGATACATATATATACACTAAGACCGAGCGCGCGAGCTACGTCTTACCGTTAGCCTTAATAAAGAGAAGGGCCGCAAGCTAGGCGAGAAGGGTCTTAATAAGCACCGCATTATAATTAGACAGACTACATTTCAATCTACCGACTGCAAAGGTCGCCTCCTAGCAACCTACACCGTACTATAATCCGGTAGACTAATATAGTAAGCTTCTAGCAACTAGATGAATATCGAATTATAATCCGCTAGGCCCCTAGGCTTCTAGCAATTAATGGCCTACCTTTACGGTAAGGCCTCGTTCGATAACAACTGTCTTCGTAGACTATCTTCCCTACCCGGCAATATACTAGAGCTTTAAACTTGTTAGTTCTAAACAGCGACTCGAGAACATTTAGCAACTTTTATTAATACTTAGCAACTTTTAGCAAGCCCGGCGGCAGTGTATTATAGAGTTTACTCGACGATATCGAGAACTTTTAGCAACTTTTATTAACTCCGGAAGCAGTAATGCTCGACTTCTACGTTTGATGCCTAACTTCTACTCTGCTCGATAGCTAGACTTCTACGGTGCTTAATAGCTGAACTCCTACTTTGCTCGGTAGCTAGACTTCTATATTGCTCGGTAGTTGACCGTATTCAATCGTAGACCTCTTAGCAGAGATTGGGTAGCGCAATAGCGGCATCCGATAAAGATTAAGCTGCGAGCTTATAGATAATATTAGAAAGCATGTCAGCGGCACATTATTACTACTATAGCAGCTATAGCATTGCGATCTCGTACAGAACGGTAAATACAGAGCAGTAGACTTAGTATTGTATTAGTCTCCTTATACGCTACTGTTCGAAGGAAATCACCTTATAACATTAATAAGGCTATATACTTAATTAACGTCGATCCTCGCTCGCATTCTCCTTCTACTAGCCGAATATTCGCTAGAACTACGGCTACGCTATTATAGGCTCGAATCTACGCTCGCGGACTAACGTCGGCTATAGCTTGCTATCGTAGGCATTGCGGCACTAGCTATATATTGCTAGCTTCGCGCTGCTACTAAAGCCGATAATAGTATAGTCTTCCTCTAATTTGCGGATCCGTTATATAGATATAAGATCGTTATATCTCTTAAACTAGCGAATCCTACAGAATTTAGGATACATTAGCGATCCTATACCCTCCTTGCGCTATATAGCTATTCTAATCTTCTTGCTTTCGATTAGGCTACGAGGTAGGTTTATAATGCCGCTTAGGTCCTTCTATTCGTATACAATAAACACGTTCGAGTCTTAGAGGCCGCGAAGGTCCTACTATAGCTCGCTCTGCTTAATATCGTATCGATCGAATTCGATAACGATAAAGGTCTATAGTTTAGCGGCATGCTACTTATTCGTTTTGTCCGTACGCTATTCCTTGCGACCGATCGCGAGTAGAGCTATCGATCTATCGGTATAAACGACCTTACTAACTTTAATATACGAGACCTAAAGCGTATAGTTAGTATCTATCGATTCTTAGCTTTCTTAGATCTATACCTACTAGTCTTAATATCGTACTATACCTCCGTCGACGTCGAAGTAGGTAGAAGCTATAATAGAGTGTTCGGATCGGCTTAGATATGTGTTTGAGTTGTCGAGAAGATAGCTGTATTCCGGAGGTTGTTATTATTGTCGATAAGTTCAACCGAGGGCTTAGTACTAGCGTTAGATACCTGCTTTTCTATACGGATGGCAGGTAGCAACTAGCGCCTGCTTCTAGAGACAGTACATAATAGCGGAAATGTTACTACTAGTATAACTTAAACCGTTACATACCGCGTAACTTCGTCTATTAACTGCGTACGCTTTTTAGGCGATAAGGCAGGAGCTCCGGTAAGCAGCTAGTTACTGCTTATATTAACTTCAGTTAACGGCAATCCTTCCTTACTCCTTTAACAACTAACCTTAATTAGTCGATAGCAATCCTTCTTCCCTTCTCTAACAACAATTATTAATTACTAAACCGTATACAACACTCGAGCAACGCCGACGAAATATCTAACAATATATAGCAGAACCGGGACCTATAGTCCTAACTTAATCATTTCGAAGCGGATTATAGTCTACTTCGTAGCAGTTCGGGGATAGTAAGTGCCTATAGTCGTCGATGTCTCTATACGGAAACTAACATTCGAAGGGTATTAGTATCGGCCTAGTCCGGAACGGCGTAGGTAGAGCTTCCTTAGGTACGGTCTATTTTGCTACGAGGCAGTACGAACTACCAAACAATGGCGGCCCTACGACTATAGCATAGTTAGTCGTATAGGTACGAATAGGGCCGAATAGAAATAGATACACTACCTATCGCTTCGACCTTAGAGAGGCAGGCATCTAAGGCCTTCCGAATTAGACAACGCGAGTTGCCTTTACGATGTTTAGGCGTTATCGCGGTTTTAGCTTAAATAGCTAGCGGGCATTAATAATGCACGATACGGACACCCTATTTCCGAATAGTCTAACTCGAAACCTAGCGGGGTTCGGATATTAGCACGATAATAATAGTCCAAATAGCGCCAATCGAGTGAGTCCGTAGCCGCAATACGAGCCTGCGTTCCTAACATAGTACGCGCGAGCAAACGGCCCTCTAATATAGCTAGCACTATCGACTGCTCGTTAACTTAAAGCAAGCCGATAGTAAGGAGATCTAGCTAACGACCTACTCGACCTAGATAGATAGTAGGCACGAAACAGACGTAACTAATAGGCAACAGTATTAAGGTAGAGGGTTAGATAAGCTAGCATCTCTAAGCGTTCCGCGTTATAGCCGATAGCTAGGCCTTTATATATCTGCCTTAGAGTAAGAACCTAATACGTTAGAATAGGGGGTTGTAAAGCCGCGAAGGATGATCCCCTGCTTCTAACGACTAGTATAGGACCTAAATTGAGCTATAGGCTCTAGTATTGCGACTCAGATTAGTATTAGCATGTCTCCTACGTTAGAAATTGCCTTGTTCCGAGTAGTAATCTTCCGTACATTAGCTATAGCTGTGCCGTCTATTATGCGGCATATACTGCTTGCTATAGCAGTTATTCAGTTATACTTGTCGGTTATGCTTGCTACTAGATAGCTACGTTCTCGTAGGCAACGGTAGCAAACTTTCAGTCGAAGAGTAGTACTTATTACGGCTCGATCCCCTCTTAAGTAGGACACCCTACGAGACAACGAAAGCACATACTAATAACCTAGGCTCTATACTAAGCACTAAATACCAAGCGTCGAACATTAAGCATTAAGCATCAAGTATTAAGCATCGAGTATCTAGATTAAACGTCTTTCCGAGCTCAATTACGCAGCACTAAACCTAGTCGCTACGATAAGCTCCTAGAACGATAGTAAGAAGGCTTCGAAGAAGCTAGCGCCGCTTAATTTGCAGCAATAGCCTTTATTTACCGAGCGGGTATAGCGTATAGACTAGGAAATGTAGCGTTAAGTCAACTAGCAGTAGGTCTAGCCGACGAGTGCTAGATCTTAAGGGCTAGCTTAGGTAGCGATCGAGCGAGAGGCTACAGGTATAGCGCGAGAGAATTTCAAGGCAGCTTAGGGACATTATCTAGGGCAGACACCTCCTCTAATATCGCCGGGATCTACGGGAGGCAAGAAGGATTGTAAGAAGGGCTAAGTATCGAGTATTAATATAGATTCTGTTGTTTCTAGCATTGGTCCTACTGTTTGATTTGAATAGTTTCTAGCTTTAACATTAGTTGTTTAAATAGCTTAAATAGCTCCTAGTTTAATAAATTCAATAGCTCCTAGTTTAAAGATTTGAATACCTTCTCGATAGACTCGATTCTCTTTATCTCGGTAGAGTATAGTATTCCCGCATTCGTTAACGCCTTAGAGCGTACTACGACGTTGCTAGGAAGGAACGCTAGGTTGTAAGTTTCCTATTAACATTTAGAACAATACGAGCTTACCTAAATAACTGAACCTGCTAAACTTACCTTACTCTTACGCTTATATATTGCCTGCTTCCTAAGACGCTTCTCTTCTATTTAGTTTATCGATACTACGTACGCTTTCTCGCTCTCTTCTATAATAGTATTACCTTAAACACAAGAACTACGCTAACGGCATAGAAAGTAACAAAGATAGTACTAGTACTCTATAAGTTGCCCTAGTAGGCTCGTCTCTATCTTAAGTACGCGCTAACTAGGAAATATAGCCGTTATAAAGCTCAACGAGGCCGACATACTAGCAATAGTAGCATAGCTCCTACGGCGGGCTACTCGCTTCGGGGCTAGGTAAGTTGTTCTCTAGCCTAGTTGAATCGTCGTTCCTGCTACTAATATAGATCTAGATAGGGTACGGCAGCACTGCAGCAGCTACCTTAAATAGCACTATTGCTAAATCTATAAGGTCTTAGACTATTCGCGCCGGGTGTGTTTAGTCTAGCGCCGCTTGCCTTACTGCCTCCTATCGCACCTCCGGCCGGTCCTATAGCACTACTACCGCTACTACTACTACTATTCGTGCCTACTCTACCTCCTCTAGTACCTACGCGTCTCGTCGTACGCATCGACTTCTACTAGTTCTGTCTGCTTTAGATAGTAGTCTTCGTAGTTTTAAAAGCTTTTGTTTTTGCTTAGGCTTAGACCGGTCTCTAGAAGATAGGCGAGAAGGGCGAATACGGTCTTAGTTTTAAGAAGTTCCGTAAGGTCCGTATTATTACTAAGCACCGTAGCTAGTAGAACGAGGATAAGTATTGCATCGAGCGCTTTATCTACTAGGACGCTAAGCAGTACAAGGCCTATATCCCTCTACGACTACTTCGCTAAGAAATACAACATCCGTATCTACTACTTTCTAATATCTTCTAAGAGTAACGTCTGTCTATTGCGCTAAGATTTGCTAGTTATCTTAGTCCTCGTTGTTTAACTTCGCGCTAAGAGTAACCTCTATTACGCTAAGACTTAGTGGTTGTCTTAGGCTTAAGGTTATTGTTAACCTTCTTATTTCGCTAAGGTTTGCTACTTGTCTCGGGCTTAAGGTTATTATTGATCTTCTTATCGTTACACTTCTCGTCTATCTATTACGCTAAGATTTGCTAGTTGTTTTAGACTTAAGCTTATTGTTCAACTTCTCGTAGATAACTACTAATTAATATCGGCCTGTTCTATAAGGCGATTAAGGTAATTACTAAAGCTGCCTAGGCTAAGTTCCTTAGCCTAATCCCTTAATCTCCTTAGGGCTGTAGGACTTGTTTAACTTATCGACATTGCCGCAGATTAAGCACATTAATATAGGAACTGCACAGCCTTGCTATTATCTAATTAGGCCCTTTAGTATAGTAGTTAAGTACGCTCTACGGTATAGCAACGGAGCGTAGCTGCTTAAGGACCGCCTATCTAGCAGCTATAATGCCTCTAATTATATAGACTACCGATAGTCGGAGGCAGAAATAGCCGAGCTAATAGGCGCGAGAGCGGTTACAATCTATATACTTGCGTAATGCTCGATCGAGAATATCTCTTTTATACTAGAGTAACCCGGGTTCGAATCTCGGAGGGGCTATATTCTTTTACTAAGGTCTTAAGGTTCGAGTCCTACTCTCGTTATCTTCTTTTGCTAAAGTCTTGTTATTGTACTAAGGTCTTGTCTTTATACCTAATATCCTTTTTAGCTCTTTGAATATAGGAAGTAATATCCGCGCTTCTTAAACCTACAGGCTCCGAGATACTAGTATAACCGTTGTCGCGGCGACGCTAACATAATCTATAAGCTTCTTAACAATCAGACCGGCTTAGTCTCTAGTGTCCTTATGTTTTGCCTTAATTAGAGCGATGCGAGCTGCTATATCGTAGGCGATAGTCGTTAGCGATCGTTAGTCCTGTTTAGCGGGTAAAGTCGTCGAATTGCTAGATATTCATACCTATAGAGTGTTTAGCTACGTTTACTACTTCCGCTAATATTGTCGGATTAGCGGTATATACTATCGAGAATATAGTACATCTTACGGCTAAGAAGGTTGCGGTTAGACGAAGTATGCTTCTAAACTAGCGGCGTTATAAATACCGAAAGTTAATAAGAATTGCCGGATAGGGGCTTCTCGACGCACAACACCTACTATCGCCGGTTATTGAAACTTGCAGAAGTTTGCTAAAAGTTAATAAAACTTCGGATTAGGGCTTCTTAACGTATAAGATCTACGGTTGCTAGGTCTTGCTAAAAGTTAATAAAAGTTCGAATATAGGGTTTATAAGGTACAAGATCTACTGTCGCTAGGCTTGCTAAATGTCGATAAAAGTTAAGCTAGATCTACGGTCGCCGGGTCTTACTAAAAGTCGATAAAAGTTGATAAAAGTTGTGCAACATCTACGGTCGCTACGTCTTATAGAAGATTAATAAAGGTTCGAATATCGGAGGCGCAAGATCTACTAGCGCTAGGTCCTGCTAAAAGTTAATAAAAGTTATATAAGATCTACGATCGCCGGGTCTTGCCGAAAGTTGATAAAAGTTCGAACAACCTCTACGGTCGCTAGGTGTTGCCGGAAGTTAATAAAAGTTAATAAAAGTTCGGATAGTAGCTTCGTATAGCAGATGTCCTATCGCTAGGTCTTGCTAAAAGTTAATAAAAGTTAATAACAGTTAGTATACTAGGAGCCAACCTTTTAGACATATTAGAGGATAAGTAATAGTTGTCCTTTACCTAAACGACAGGCAGGCTATAAAACTGCAAGCAGATGCTATACTTTCTAGCGAAGAAGTCGTAGAGGGACTTAGTCGTCTTAGTATCGGATAGACCCGTAAAACCTTATACTACTCGAATATAACCGCCCGAAGCGCTCGATATAGTAGGCGTCTTAGTACTACTAGCTATATTAACTAGGTATATAAGGACATTTCGGGACATCTTAAGACCAAGACGGCGCTTAGCCTTCTCGCTAACGCGCTAAAGGCCTTCGACGATCGACAAATAGACTAGCTTTAGATTGCGAGTCGGCGAAGCTAGCGCTCCTACTCTAAATAATTATACTGCGATGCCCTTCTTGTATTTTAACATAGCTCTTCTTGTGTTTCGACATAGCTCGGTCCTAGTGTTCGTCGTCGATAGCGTCGATGTCGATTAAGGCGTACGGCGGATAGCGACAATAATATGCTTTCGGCGGGATATAGTTGTTACACCTAAGACTCGGCTCGCTTGCGTGCATTCTTTAGTATATATTGTCAACCTACGTAGGAACATAGTAGAAGGTTTGCATCCGAGTCGGCTAAGTAACGGGGACATCCGGTAGGCTAATACATACGCCCCTTATATAAACTACTATAAGGGGCGTATGTATTAGACATAGAACGCAAAGAAATGCTAAAGCAACAGAATACGCTTTTAGCATTTATTAATACTACTAACTTTATTAACTTCTAGTAGCTCTTACGGCTTCCTACGTCGAAAGAGTAGTATCGGGTAATAGCGACATCTATGCCTGTAATTGGCTAAAAGTTGCTAAGAGTTTACGAAAGTTGCTAAGGGTAACTGAAATTTTATGAAATTTGATTAAGGCGCTAAAGATTCCATTTCCGGAGCTTTGCTATTCTAGAGCTCCGTCGACTGTTGCAACGCAATCGCTCTCCTCTGTCTGTAGGTTAGAGAAATAGGAATAATAGACAAAGGATCTTGTCTAGCACGGACGGGGCAGTACTACCGTATATCTTTAAATCTTACATTGTCGTTCCGTTGTTCATCCGGGAAACGACATTGCAGCTACAAGGGTAGTTAGAGATGTTCGGCTATTCTTAGGCTTAAAAACCCTAAGAATGCGGAGGGGTTGCTAAGCACTACCCTTACTAGAAGAATTGTTAGCAATCGTATACTAGGTTTTCGGGGTTACCTAAGAATGCTAAGAATAGTAGAGCCTTAGCAGTTGTCTATATAGTTTACTAGGTAGATTGCTCCTCTTCTACTACTATATACTTTAAATCGTACCCTTATACCGCTATTATAGCTATTATCCTCCTCCTACCGCTAGAACTAGCATTAACGCTCTTCCTATATACCGCTAGCGACTTCGTAAAGTAGTATTTCGAGATGCCGCTAATACGCGCCTCGCGATCGAGGAAACTAGTCGAGAAGGACTTACTAGCGTATAAGGAAGCTATTAAGAGGCGCGAGTCGCTACCGAAGAAGAATATAAAGTCTACGGCGGTAAAGAAGTTAATAGATATACGCGCGAACGATCCGGAGGCGCAGAAGCTATAGAATATACTATATAATAATAATACCGCGACTGCTATTAGCAAAGAAGTTAAGGTTATTAAAGGCGATTTAACGCGCCTTACGGCCTTCTTACCTTCGAAGAAGTTAGCTTAGAAGATGCTAGCCGCTAAGCCTCTACTAGGTAGATTCGTTAATAGCGTATAGAAGTTAGAAGATAATATTAAGACGGATAGTAGTAAAGAAGAATTGCAATACTTATAGGCCTAGCGCCTCTTCTAAGGCAATTAGAAGGCGCCGCTCTTAAGCGATAACTTTAAGCGTATCGGCCTCTCGACTGAATATAGTAACAGAGCTTTCTAATAGGCTATTAATAAGGCGCGCCGTAAAGGGTTGTTTATTAGCAGTCGACTACTAGTTATTAGTTATAAAGGCACTAGAGTAAATAAGAGCGACTAGCTCTATTAAACCTTTAAGTTAGGTAAGGCTCTTAGCTAGAGCTATAGGTATACTTTATACTAACTTCTTATAGCGGATAATTATAAGAAGGCTCTTAAGAGGGCTATTAAGTAGAATAGTAAGGATAAGAAGGATATTAAGATTAACATTAAGTTTAGAATAGCCGTAAAGGAAGCGCCTATCGCTCTACCGAAGGTTAGCAAGTTGAAACCTAACGATTAACAGCTTATCTAGAGTAAAGCCTTTATTGTAGAATAGCGCTCGCTTTATAGCAATCGGATAGCTAAGATTAAGGGTAACAACACTTGCCTTACTATTAGCTATAAGAACATTAACAAATAGTGCTATCTACCTCCGGACCTACTAGATATTCTAAAGCATTACCTCTAGCTTTTATAGGTCTTATTTGCGCTCTAGAGTAACGCCTATAATAAGGGTAAAGAAGGGGTAGACTCGAAGAACCCGCTATAGAATGCTATTAATTAAATAAAGACCTTTACTAAGAATGCAAAGGAAGAAGCTTAAAGGAAGAAATAGAAGGCAATAGGCATTACTATATTACAACCTCCTAATCTATATACTCCTTATCGCAGTTACTCTACGCTAGCTAATCTATCTAAGCTGTTTAAGACAGCCTAGACTCTCGCCTCTAATATAGCTTTATAGAAGCTAATTAAGACAACTTCCGCTTCCGCTTCCGCCTCTACTTCTACTTCTTAACCTAAGGAAGAATTACCTATACCTTCGAGAGTTGCTACAATACTTAGAACACCGCTAAGAAGCCTTCTTCGATAGTTCTTTAAGTAGGCAGCAAAGCAGCCGGAATAGTTAGAGGCGGAAGATAGTAAATAGCTTATAAAGATAGAAGATTACTTCGTAAAGGAGCGATACAATTGCGATCAGATCTATAAGCTATCGATAAAGGCGTAGAAGGAGTTAGGCTTCTTTAAAGGCGACTATAGGTTAATAAGAGACAGCCTTAAGCGCTTTTAGAAGCAGAAGTTAGCTAAGCAGAGCAGATAGTAGCCTATACTAATAATAACGACATTTATAACGGAGTAAAGGAAGTGCTTTTACTATAAGATTAATAAGTAGTTTACTAGCAAATAGACAGCTGATTTCTTAATTATTCCTCCGCTAGAAGTGTATTAATTATAGTTGCTAGCTACGAGAAGCTCTTCCGGAATCTCCGCAATTTGCTTTATATAAAAAGCGGAACTACCCGTATATATATCTAGTAGCCTCCCTCGCTTTCTTTTACTACTATATCGCAATATTATAGTATAAAAATGAACAAGGAGCTTTAGATATATATTCTTAAGGAGCTTGTCAATTTTTATACAATATTATAAACGTAGTATAGTACTATACTAGTAGAGTGTCGAAGCCGAGTAATATCTAATCTAGCTCAACCCTATTAACGTTATAACCGCTGTGTTCGAAGAGCTTGCGTACATCTAAGCCTACAATATAGTCTAAAGCCTATATAAGGAAGTTAGCAAAGTTAGCGTATTCTTTCTATCGCTCCTTATTCTTCTTTATCTATATTTTAAGTACGTTGAAGGTCTATTCTATTAGGTTTAGATCTAGTAAGTATAGCGGCAAATACTCGAGTTTATAGCCGGCTATAGTAATAATATCTTTAACGTTGTCGCTGTAATAAATACTATAGTTGTCTATTATAAAGATTATCTTAAGACCTTTAAGAAGCGGTAGAACCTAATTCTCGAGCTAGTCGTCGAATGTAACTTAATCTATAGCTCCTTCGATATAGAGTATATAAGGAAGATATCTATTTATCGTTAAGGCTAGCAATACTAATAACCTCTTCTACCGCTGCGTATACTAGAAGTCGTAATAATCTACGTTTAATAGCGACTAGCTATATTTGCGGTAAGTAGTCTTCTTATTTGATGCTATCTCGTCTAAGAAGACTAACTTCTCGATAGGCTAACTCTTATACTTCTTACTCTAAACTGCCCTATTTAACGCATTGCGCTTAGAGGCTACTTTCCGGCTTGCTTTGCGACTCTACTTTATTACTTTAGTTAGGCAATCGTAGATAGTACTAGGCGCGACTTAGACTCCGAAGGTATCGTATAATTCGATATATATCTCCTCGAGATAGGCCTCTAGACGGTCGTATAGGTATTCTTCGAGCTACTACTAACAACTTAGTAGAAACATTACCTTATACCGTCTATCGCTTACCTCTCGCATCTCCGCTATTAGCTTTATTCGCGGACCTAGCTTGCCTCGAATAGGGCAGTAACACTCGCTAAACAAGTTATAATTAACGCGCTAGCGATATAGCGTCGATACTACTACGCCGCTCTTCTTATAGATGTCTTTTATCGAGAAACTGCCCTCGAATAGCTACTTTACCTTCTAGACTGTCTTCTTAGGCATTTTAGTACTAATACTATCGCGCCGCTTAGGCGGAGGCTTTATACCCTTCTTACGAGTTACTATAGTATATAAAGAGCGAGGAACAACACCTATAAGAGGCCTATACTATTAAAAATGCGACAATATAGTAGATTAGTTTAATATTCGGTATGCGGCTCTGCTAGGCTTAGCATTCTTACGTAACCCCGAAAACCTAGTAGAATACCGCATTTCTACTATTTCTAGTGTTTCTAGGACTGTGTCGATAGTATAGATACTATCGCTAGCCTTCGAGATATTATTACCTACGTATTTTATATACTCTATATCTTCTACAGTCTACTACTTACTACCGCCGATTCCGCTATAGTACTCTATACTATATAGTCGCAAAGATAAGGTCTTTATAGAAGATATACTAGCGGAGGGTAAGGCGGAAACTAGCTAGTTAGCTATATACTATAGTAAGAACTTGTAGTCTTAGATAGAATTCGGCTATCTCGATAGTAGCCTCTTTAGATATAGCGGATTCCTTCTTAGATTAATTAGACAGCTTTAATATATTACTAGATTAGCTTATAATAGTTATTTATTCAATATCTATTATATAGGATAATCTACGGTACTAATATAAGCCTAGAAGAGGAGATCGTTCGTAGTAATAGAGCCTACTATCTAGAATATAGTATATATATTATATATAATACTATTATTACTATATATATAGCCTTTATAGCCGGAGGCCTAGTATATACCTATAGAGGAGTTATATAATACGCTAATAATAGCCTAGATATAGGCTTAGTAGCCGGACTTCCTAGGTTATTAAGGTATTCGTACGGGCCCTTACCTATATATACCGGATACATACTAGTATATTATACGGTGTATACAGGGCTAATTCCTAGTATATACTATATCCACATCCCTAATCGTTCGGCAAGATACGAATGCTTGGCACATACAGTAGAACTACCAGTCGGTAGGGGTAGAGTGCGGCAACCGATTGTTCGAGCATCGGCGCTATCCTCGACGACATTGTTGAAGTTAGATGTAGCTTGCACAAAACAAACCCTCATTCTAAACCTTCGCCTTCTTACACGAATTCTGATGCCGGCTCCAATCCTCCTTCTGACAGCTCTTCCCACAATACCTCTTCACCGTACACCTCGAACAAGCCTCCAACTTCCCACCCTCAACCTCCTCAACCCCCTTCAAACAAGCCGCCGCCCCACAGAGTTCCATCACAGGACACTCCGTACCTCCCCAGTCCTTGACAGTCTTGCCCAACCCCCTCTCTCCACAACTAGCAATACACCTCCGGTGCTGTATGTTGCATGGTGAGTCTGTGCGTGTTATGAGGTGGAAGGGCGATGCATTCGTCACTTCTGACTTTAATCGCAGAGATTAAGTGAAGTATGGTGTAGGAAATCCTGTTGAGAAGGCAAACGAAGGTCCGTTGTTTGTGCGACCGTGTTTTTTCGTTGCCTCCACATGAGCAAAGCACAGAGCGCTATATATGATAGATGTTCAATGGCCGGCGGCTCCCCAGCTGCCTAATTCGAGTGAATTTAACAGTGCTGTCTTTGCAATGCTACAGCCTTCACACCTCCTCATGCCCATGCTCTTGCCCGCAACCACACCCTTCTCCACCCTTAGCCCTCCTGGCGCGCTGTGCTCTAGTCAGACCTTGTCTCTTTGGCAAGAGAGTACTGCCACTCAAATCCGATTGAATTACCCTCCGCTTGCTCAAGCTCTGATTTGCAGCAATAGCATCCAAATAAGCACCAAGCCTATCCGAGGCTCTGTCACACACTCCGCCCCTCGCCTAGCTCGGGGATTTAAGCCAAACGTAAAATCGCGCTTTCTATAGTAATCCATACGTAAATCTCGATGGAAACGTTCGATAGGGGTGCCATTGTCGGGATATAGACTAATAAGTAGTTTGTAAATAGATAGGTAAATATATAGAGGTAGAATTGTCGACTAAATAACGTAGATATTAGGTAGTAGCCGTCTTAGCGCATACTTGGCGTTAATTATGTAATCTACGACTTTACAAGTAGGCCTATATCTCGAGCATATAAAGACTACTTCCTACGCTAGAGTAAATAGCTAGCTACTACTGTTCTATATGTCTTTAATCTTTACTAGATAGGCCGCACTACTAGTCGCTATTACCTTACCCTTGTATCTAGCCGACTTCTTTAGTGCTTTATAGAAATATCTCTTCTTCTAAGTAGCCTCCGGTTAGTAGCGAGAGTATAGTAGATAAGGCTAGAGTTATAGAAACAGGTTCTTAGCTAGTACCGCTTCTGTCTGTTTAAGCTAATTTAATCGTATATCCGGCTCTTAAGAGATTAAGCCGTTTAATCGTTGCTTCGAGGCGAGGTCGCGCTATATTAGAAGGTCGCTTTCTTCGTCCGAGTCGTACGTATATAAAGGAAGCGATATTAGCTATATAGGTGTCTACGTCGCGGTAACGGTACCGTCGTCGCTAACCTTGTTATATCGCCTATATCTCTTAATAATATCTGCGTACAGATCGCCGATTTTGCGGGTACTGTCTTTATAGGTAATAGTATTATCGCGATTAAGAAGTTAAAGGTTAAAGACGCGCAACGGCGGCGGCTTATCGATAGCGACTAACTATAATACTACCTCTATAAACTTAACTTTACTATTGTTATTAAAGACAATATAGAAGGCCTTACTATACTTCAACCGATAGGTACGTGCCTTAGCGATAGTAGTCTCGGCGTCTCGTAGTCCCCTCTACTAAGTATCGAGTGCTATTTCCTTATCCTATTATATAAGCTAAGAGCGGAGTTTATTAGCCTTAATAGCACCTACTCGAACAAGGCGATTAGGCTGTTCCTTTTGCCTCTTCCGTGCCTTCTCGATAGTGTCTATAGTATTAAACTTAGACCCCGCAGTAGTTCGGGTTAGTTTGGTTTGGTTTGCTAAGCCGAAACTCTAGTTTGGTTTGGGTTGGTTTGCCAAGCAACTATATAAGTAGCTGGTTCGAACCATATAATTTATCGGTTTTTAAGAAGTGTACGAATGTATACGTAGCTTTAAGCAAGCCCTTTGTAAGACTCAGCAGTGTAGCCGGCAGCGTAGCCGGCATTTTTAGTCCTTAGTACTTATAGAATTTTCGAATCCTACTTAGGCTACGTAGTTGTATGAAGGTACTTATATAACCTCAAATCTATAGACAATTAGCTAAGGGCACTAACCAATCAAAAGCACACACATATACATATAAGGCATTATAGTTTAGTTCGGAAACTGCACTCCTTAGGTATGAATTTCATCCTTTCGTTTACGGTTCAATTCCCTAACTGCTTAGCAGAATGTCTTTATCCAGATCTAGGCAGAACTCATCGATTTCCCTAGAAGTCCTCCTCCTTAAGAAGTTTATACACTTTCCTACCGAACTATTCGATAACATCAAGTACTAGGATAGCTCCTCCCTTAGTATCGGTACAGTATATAAAAGAGCTATAAGGCAGCTCTATAGAACGTTCCACTAGTTACTCGCTATACTAAGGCCGAATGCTAGTTCGTTCCTTAGAACTCTTAGTTATTTGGGAGATATAAAGGGTAGGGTAGGTAGTGACTTCGTATTACATAAGGAGGTAGAGGCTGCTATAGAAGAGGCCTTCAACCTATAGAAGATAGTGAAAGATATAGAGGTAGCTACAGGTCTAGGTACCTAGTTGAATTTTTAGTAGGTAGAGTATAAGGATATTCAGAGGGAGTATTAGGTAGAGTTGCGAAGGCAGGTATATAATATGCTCTAGAAAACAGGGATAGTGCCTATAACTATAACTATTAGGCTCTTCAACCTTCCTTATTTTTCCCTGTTTTCTTTTTATAAAAATCTAAACTAATACAAATCAACCGGAATGTCTATCTTCTTTTAGTTCTTTGAAAAACCTAGCAGCGTAGCTAGTAGCGTGGCCGGCAGCGTAGCCGGTAGCGTGGCCGGCCTTTTTACTCCTTAGTACTAACGGGATTTTAGGAGACTTCTATTCCGTACGGCCAATAAAGCATACTGTACTATGTATATATGCTTAGAGAGTATTTAGAGCGCGGTATGCAGCGCCGTATAACAGCGGCTCATTTCGTATATAGAAAAGCTTATAGATAACACTACGAACATCCTTTCTACTAGAACATCTATCCTACCTAGCACCGTCTCGAATGTAGACATTCTAGCCTTTTAGAATCTAATCGAGTGCTTTGAAATCCTTGTCTATAATCGTTATACGCTTCGCGTAGATAGCTATAAGGTTAACCGCTAAAATAGTATTAGTATAGTCCGAAAAGAGGTAGAAGAGAAATATACATTCGAAGATACGAACTAGGTAGGCTTCTACAGCCTCTTAAAGGGCGCCTATCGCGGAGGCTTAGAAGCGAAGGTCCGTTCTATAATCCTAGGCAATTTCGCGAATAAGTCGTTAGAAAGGAGTTTTGCGGATTAGGAGCTAAGAACTCTTCTAATACTGCCGAATCTTACGGAGGGCTACGGCTAAAGAAGGATTAGTAAAAAGACAGTAAGAATGCCGGCTACGCTACCGGCTACGCTACCGGCTACGCTGCCGGCTACAAATAGGACTTACTTCCTAGGCGCTATCGACGCTTCGTACGATTGCTACTAGCAGTAGAAGCGCTAATTGTCGTCTTGCGTAGAGCCTTGCCCGCCGTTGTCTTACGCGGAGCCTTGCCCGCCGTTGTCTTACGCGGAGCCTTGCTCGCGACGCCCTTTCTAGTACTAGAGCTAGCGGTAGCAGTAGCAGCCATCTTACGTTAATATACTGTGCTCGTTCTACTATTTCCGATCTTGTTGCGACCCGCAGAAGTAGCAGGTCCCTTCTTGCGAGGCGTCGTAACTTAGTTAAGTAGACTCGCTATTATAAAAGTCGTCGAATTAAGGAAAAAAAGTGCGTTGCGAAGGTATACGAAGGCGCGCGCGGAGCGAGGGTATTGCGGAGGTAGTAGATATAGAGCGTAGAGGTATAGGTATCGATGCGAAGGTTGAATATAGCGGTAGTGTCGCGGTGTCGCTAGGCAACAGAGTAAGCTTCGCGTAAGCCTATATTATAGTAACGTTAGAGTAAGGAAAGAAGGTAGGCACGGCTAAAAAAGGCAGGCACGGCTAAAAAAGGCAGGTACGGCAGACTTTGAAATATAGCCGGCATATATAGCCGGCATAGTAATAGGCGAAAGCCTCCTTTTAATAAATAGCCGGCGTAATAATAGTATCCTACTATAGTATAGATATTCTTTAGTAATGCCTTTACTAGCTATAGTAATCTTATAAGTAACCTAGGCCTATTGCTAGTAAATATAAGAAATATCAGGTAGGCTATACTAAACAAGCTAGTCATTTAGCAGGAAAAGGCCTACTACCGTCTCTATATACCGGCTACGAGTGCCGGCTACGAGTGCCGGCTATCGCTCTAAATTCAACTCCGCCCTATCTCGGAGGCTAAGGTACCGAGCGGAAACCCTACAGCTTATATTCACTCGGTTATCGCGGAGCGCTTACAGGTGAGGTATTAGAAAAGAGTATAAAAAGTACGAGAAGAGTATCCTAGGATATAGGTCGTAAGTGAATAAGAGTAGCACGCCTAGTTATTTATATAGTACGTTACTCTATACGACTAAGAGCCTATATTATCTCGTGCTTCGCTTGTAAGACCTCGACTCTACTAATATACTATTATTCTCCTGCTCGGTCGCTGTCTCAAATCTTCTTCGAGTTGCCGGACTTAGTGCGCATCTATAGCTATGCAATAGCGCTACGTATTATAGAGAATCAACTCCGCCGTATCTCGAAGGCTAAGGTACCGAGCGGAAATCCTATAGCTTATATTCACTCGGTTGTCGCGGAGCGATTATAGGTGAGGTATTAGAAAAGAGTATAAAAAGTACGATAAGAGCATCCTAGGATATAGGTCGTAAGTGAATAAGAGTAGTACGCCTAGTTATTTATATAGTACGTTACTCTATACGACTAAGAGCCTATATTATCTTGTGCTTCGCTTGTAAGACCTCGACTCTACTAGTATACTATCGATCTCCTCCTCGGTCGCTAATACGCTGTCTCAATTCTTCTTCGAGTTGCCGGACTTAGTACGTATCTATAGCTATGCAATAGCGCTACGTATTATAGAGAATTTCTCGTTGAAGTTTCTCTCTCGTAGGCTTGCTATCTGCCTCGTAGTACAGAGGATCAAAGTGCTAATACTAAAGAATCTCCTTATAGTTAGGATGCTAGGGCTCCTTAGGACCTTTGTATTTTAGGTCTAAATAGAGACGTATTATAAACGTTCTATCGCCCTTTCGCTTACTACCCGCTAGGTCGCGATATACGAAGAAACTAATCTGAATGTAGCTCGTCTCTATAAGAGCCGGGTGAATATAGAGCGCTAGGTTTCTACTTCGTACCTTAGATTTAGGGACGGCGCGGAGATAAAATCAGAAATATAGCCGGCACCTATAGCCGGCAAAAGGATGCGAAAATGGGCCTCCTCCTAGGTTAATCTAACGACTAAATATAATTTCCAACTAACCCGCTATAAACCGACGCCGAATTTTAGCTAGAAGCTGTATATCTTTATTTTGAAGAGTAACCCGCTTCGTATAGATAGCAAGGAGGTTTGAAAGCTTAAGCTCGGTTACGAGAAATGCCTCCGTAGCTTCCTAAAGAGTACCAATCGCCTTAGCCGTAAATCGCATACCAGACCGAAAATCTAATGTAATTTCTCGGACGAGTCGCTAGAAGGGAGTCTTAGGGATTAAAAGCTCGGTCCCTCTTTTGTTTTAGAAAAGCCGGATCTAGCGAAGGGCAATAGTACCTAGTTTAAAGCGCCGCTTCTTTATCGTCGAGTCCTGCCTTGTTCCCTTTCTTTTAATAGAAAGATAACTTTTCTTCGCAATAGTCTTCGTCCGCCTACTCTTTTTAGCCTTCTCCTATCTACCTATAGCCTTCTTGTTTTTCGGTACTATTTTCCGAGGAACCCCCTTCCTTCGTATATACTACGGAGAGCCTTGCTCTTCCGATATCTCGTTCTCGCTACGGTCTCCCTATGCTTAGCTTGCTTTACCCTTGCCCTTTAGCCTCTAAAGATATTTATTTGCGCGTTTAGGCGACGAGGGCATATCGGTAGGACCTAGAAAATTAATAAGCATATAATCGTAGGGAGACATTAATGCTTCTTGCCTTCTAGAACAAATAGTCTTCTATCAAACCGCCTTATTAGGTTATCGTTAGATTCGAATAAAGGATAGTAGCTTAAGGAAGGGGAGGCAGCCGGCTTAGGAAGGCCCGAAGAGCCGAATCCTTAAGGCATATTTGTCTTTAAGAATATAGGGAAAGGGAAGAAGGAGAGGAAGAGCGAACAGAGAATTAGAAATAGTCCGTAGGTAAGCGGGGTCGGTTGCTATAGCAACTAGTCTGTTTGGGTCCTAGGAATTCGAAACACATTTCGGACATATACCGGCTATATACGCCGGCTATATTACCTTGTACGTAAACGCTTCGTCTCCTTAAAGCTGCTCTAAGCCTATATACGTTTCCGCTTCTCGACCCGGTATCGCTTTCTGCCTCCGCCTTCCTCCTCTTCGTTATCGCTAATTAGGGTTTCGCTTAGACTAAATTTCGTATTCTCTTCGCGCTCCTAGGTTTCTTCGATCTTAAGGTTTTCTAATTCCTCGATCAACTCCTTTAGTATAATCTTTAGTAACCTGCCTTAGCGATTCTAGTAGAGGAGATAGTATCGGAATACTATAATAGATTCGAAGGTAGTAGGCGAGTATGTTCGATTAAAGCGGCCCTAGTAACGAGCGATACTAAAAGACCTCTTATAGCCTATGCCTACGCTTAGGATAGCGAGGACGTCCCGAGCGACCGACGCTATCGTTAGAAACTTAGGCTCTAACCGCTGCTATATAGCGAGAATATCGTCTCCGAATTCGTCTAGAAGACCGGTAAGATCTGGAGATTATTAGCCCTCTTTCCGAGCCTACGGGTTTGTACTTACTTGCGCGCCGATAGAGATCGAACTCTTCCTTATTTACTTTAGTAGTTGCTTCCTCTTCTGCCTCTACTTCCTACCTACGAAACAGGTATAATGTCGGAGCCTTCTAAACCTTCTTTTTCTTTGTAGGAGCTGCATTTAGACCAGTTTCTTTCCGACGCTCGTAGAACATCTTTTCTAGAATAGTCTAGTAATGCTTCGGCTATACCTCGTCCGCCTTCTATTCCGGCCTCTGCTAGTATATATCCTTTTCTACCGGGTTAAGCAAGCACGTAACGCTATAGATATCCCCGAACGAGTCAAAGGTAGTACTGTAATATTTATACAACTTAGTATAGGAGGTGTCTATAGCTTTCGTTATAGCTACTTTCTAGGGAACGCTCTTCTTAGCTAGCTTAGCTACGGTTTCCTCGAGCTCGTTAAAGAGCTAGTTGTAGTACGTAAAGACAAGGTAGATCGTCGGTCCTCGGGTTCTTCTAATCGTAGTAGTAACCTTCGCGTAATGCTTACTAATATCGACGAGATACTCTGCTTAGCGCTATTCGGCGGCGGTAAGGCCGAGCTACTTAATACCCTCGGAACTCTAATAGATCTCGAGAGCGGTACGTAAAGTATATCCCTTCGTAACTATATAGAAAGTCGAATCGAACCGGGTCTTAACGTCTTAGGTAAAACGGAGTAGGCGCTAAGGAGGCCGCTTTTGCTATCGCTTATTCTATGCGATATTCTAGGTATCGGTTTTAGGGCGCTCGATTAGGTTCTTTTAAATAGCCTCGAATCGGTTATATCTCTGTAAGCTCGAGTTCGTATATATTGCTAGACGACGAAGCTAGAGAAAAAGAGTTAGAACTATACTAGGTTGCCGGCTATAGGTGCCGGCTACGGACAAAAGTTATACCTTATACAAAACGAGAGCGAGGCTCTCTGCCTTATCCCGTCTCATTGCTGTAATAAGTTTCTCGACTTTCGACTTTGCTTTATCCTTATCTAGGATCTTCTATTAGTCGTCGTTTAATAGTGCAATTTTAAGCGTCTTAAAGAGGGCTCGGATCGCGATTTGAACTATATAAGCGAGGCAGGGAAACTTCTATAGGGATGTAACTAGCAACGACGTCGGCTCCGATTCAATAGGGCTAGGGCTATTAATAGGCTCCTCTTTATCGTTATTATCGTGCGTATTGTCGTGCGTATCCGGAATCGTAGCGAGCTTAACATTCGGAAGATTAAGCTAGATTGTAGACCTTATAATCTCCTCTACGTACTCGACCCTATCGATATAATTAGTGATTTTAAAGACATATGCGAGTGAATTGTATATACAACGCCTTATACAATGTTCGATTATTACTAGCGTTGTCCGCAGTAATCGAGATTAGTTTCGTTGTTACGCTAACCCTGTCTATTGCCGTATAGACAAGCTTCGCTATATCCTTACTAGTATAGGAACCTAGAATTTTAGGGAATCCGATTATAAGTTCCTAGAGTTTCTAATCCGAATTGATAAAGTATAGCATAATCGAGAGGAAGGAGGCTCTTATAGTCCGGCTTAACTAGCTATCGATAGTAATAGCTACTCGGCGAGTATTACGGAGGATCTCCCGAATGTCGTCTAACGTAGCCTCTTTGTTCTTTTCGAATATAATACGCTAGGTTGTCGCGCCGAGAAATAGGGGAGGGTAGTTTGTAAGATATAGGTATATCTTCTATATAGACTCCCTTTCGTAGAAGTCTTCCGGAAGACCGTTTATAGCTAGCATTTCGTTTACTAGTTGCTTAAAGTCTTCGGGGGAGAAATCGGTAGCCTTCAATCCTAGAGCTTCCTTAAGCGCAGCCTATAATAATTAGCTAGATCTCTACGGTTGATTTAGGTAGCCGGAATCTATAGCCGGCAGCTATAGCCGGCAGCTATAGCCGGCATTTTAGAAGATATACCTCTTTCTAGAACGCTATATCTACATCAACTCTCCTCTCTCCTTAAGATTCCCGATACCGTTTAGAATAGAGATAGTTCGTAGGCGATGAGTTCCTATCCCCTAGTTTCGGGTGTTTTAAGATTGAACCGTAGAAGTTGTAGACAATTACTAGTTAACCTTTAAGTCGAGAAGTCGTATAACGGTATAATGCCCCCTCTATAAAGAACTTCTAGAATGTGTCCGTTCGCTCCTTACTCCCCTATCGCATCGAGTACTTCCGGAGTTTACACTCCTTCGAACGTAAGTATAAAGGGAACTATATCTTATAGACCTATTGATTAAACTGCTCTATATACTCGGGTTTCTAAAGATACGCCTAGCTAGCCTTTTCGAAGATTTCCGGGTTAATACTCGATGTTCTTATATCTCCGAACAACCTTCTACTTAGACTCCGTAAAGGTGAGGACTAGGTAGTAGTACCCTATAATGAATTCCTACTACTAGGATTCGGAGAGGATGAATCTAGCCCTAATCGTCGTCTAGGACTCGATAGGCTCGAAGGTGAGTATGCGACCTCCTCTCGACGTTGTCGCAATCTCGCTCGTATACTAGACTGTTTCGACTGTCGTCTCGTTATTACCCTTCCTAGTGTAGCGCCTAGTGTATAGACAATGTCGGTCGGCATATTTTGAGGTTTCGTACGGTAAGGTAAGGACTTAGGAGTAGTAGATGTGTACTAGTAGCTATAGAGAAACACCCTTTCTTTTATAGCATCGTATCGTTAGGAACAGCTAGGCAGTAAATAGCTAGCCACCTTTTTTTTTTGCTTCCTAGCTACCTAACTACTAGATTTTTTTTCCTAGCTACCCTAGCTAGCCTAACTACTAGAATTTCTTTCCTAGCTACCCTAACTACCTGAATTTTGCCTTCTATACGGCGGCTCTCTCCTACTAACGGAACCGAGCTACTATACCTAACGAATCTAAGCTCGTTTTTAGTCTCAATCTATCCTCTTTCGGTATAAGACACTCGACAAGCAAATGCTTAGGCCGAGTCTGACTACGAAACCTAAGACTAACTAATAGCTCTATTAACTAATCCTAATCCTCGAACTCCTTCCGCTTCTTAGTAAAGACCTTAAAGAGCGCTCGAGCTTCTTCGGGTGCCTGCGGAGTAGTCGAGATAAAGCCGTATCGCTGAAATAGGTAATCCTTCGGAGGCTTATATAGAGATTTAGAGAATTCCAACGCTAACCTATCCTACTAGTAGCTTAGATTCCGGATATAAGCCCTCTCTGCCTTAGTAAAGATTTCATATAGCAGTAGCACTCTGCCTTCGAGAAACGCTTTCTGTTTAACTATTAGTATCTGCCGGCTACGAACGCCGGCTATATATGCTAAGCATAGAATAATTACCTGTACCCCTTCCTCCTATAGTAATACTTCTGCCGTCCCTAGATACCTAGCCCCGATCGCATTAATCGCAAGCCACTTTGCCTTTATAGACGTAAAGGCTTCGCTCTAATACTAATAAAGAAACTTCTACTCTATATCGAGGATATAAAGACGACTAGTCTCGATTCCAATCCTTGCTAGCTTTTCGTAGTAGCTTTAACTATGATTTTCTAGATTAATAGGACTTATGCCTTAGCCCTTTACTAGTATCTCGTCTCTTTGACTATGCTCGATCTACTCCTAGCGCTTATCGTCTATAGCGTTAGGCCCTAAGACTGCACCTGTTACTAGATCGACGTATAGTATCTCCTCGCTTTTTTTAGTTCCTTTATTCGTAGTATTAAGCTCTATCGCGGCATCCTAAACTCTAGCATTGTTGTTCTCGGCTATCTAAACATCTCCGTTACTATCGGTCGTATCGATAGAGGTAGCGACTATAGGTCTGAATGCTATTAGTTAACGTGTTAAAGAAAAATATGCCGGCTACAGCTGCCGGCTACGGCTGCCGGCTACGGCTGCCGGCTATAGCTGCTAGCTACGGCCGCTAGCTAGATTGACTTACGCTGCTAGAACTTCACGCTCGAAAACTGGCCGCAATTCTTTCCTCCTCTTAGCCTTCTCTTAGGTTGTCTTCTTATTCCAACCTTTACTTTTTTCTATAGGCGCTAGCTATCGATAGAATGCCTTATTCCGCGCCTTTCTTCTCTTATCCTTAGCTCTTTTATCTTTATCTATCTTGTCCTTTCTCTCGCGGTCTCGTACGGAATTCTTCTTCGTAGAGTACTCCTCTTTAGTCTTGCGCTTTTTAGTTGGACGCTTAGGCAAAACAAACTCGCGGTCTTTAGTTCTATCTTCTGTTTAGCGCGCGGCGCGCTTCTCTCTTGCTATTATAAGGGAAAGGGGCGGGGGCGCAGCGTATAGTAGTTGTTGTCGGTATAGGTATAGAGGAAGAAGTTGAAAGTGTAAGAATATCGCGAAGCCCTAATTGTTGCCGCCTACGTAACGTTATACAGGTAAGCTTTCGCAACTACGGTAACTACGCCCCGGCAACAGCAACTACGCCCTAGCAACGGCAACTACGCCCTAGCAACGGCAACTACGCCCTAGCAACGGTAATAAAGCGTAGTAAATACAACCTAGTAACTATTATAGCCGGCAATCGTAGCCGGCAGTCGAATAAGAGTGTCCTTATAGCAAAACCACGCCCTAGCAACGGCAACTACGCCCTAGCAACGGTAAAAGAGCGTAGTAAATGTAACAGAGTTACTATTATGGCCGGCAATCGTGGCCGGCAGTCGAATAAGAGTGTCCTTGTAGTAAAACCAATACAGTCTCTAGTTCAAACTAGGAATCTATATAGTTCGAAAAAACCAAACTAGAACTAGGGAGCTAGTTCGCCGCCAAGAAACCAAACCATATACGTTTAGTGGTTCGGAAACCGAACTACTGCGGGGTCTAATTAAACTTGCGCTTATATTCTTTACCTTTATAAAGAGCGGCTTTAATAGATAGGTCGTAAATAGCCTAAGCCTCCTTTATAGGGAATAACGAGAATAGGTTAAATAAGGGCGATAGCAAAGCGAGGTCCGTTAGAGCCGGCTTTAGATAAGAACGTCGGAAGTTATAGCGAGATTGTATAGCCTTACGCAATACCTTAATCGTACGAGGGCTTGTCGAAGTAACGAGCAGCTATTATAGCAATTCGGGGGTCGGTATGCGACTATATCGGTTTAGTAGAGGCGACGATAATATGCCCTAAGCAATTAAGTTTCCGAGGTCCTCTTTAACGTAGCGATTATTAGCGTAAGACTAGCTATTTAGGTTGACAATAGCGGGATTAGCAGAACGGCCTTGCTTAATAGTAATAAGGTGTTCCTCTATCGCCTCCTCTACTATCGCTAAGGCTTCTATTTGCTAGGCTTCTTCCTATTCTAGCGACTCCTAAATTAATTCCTAGTTCCAATCTCTAGTAGTAGTACTATACTGTTCTCGAATGTGTCGATAAGGGACCTCCCTATCTACCGGGAATATGCCTGTCTTACGGAATGCCGACCTTATATTATAGGAAGTAAATGTCCTCGCCCGAATAGTAGAAAGAGCCTCTACAAACTCAGGTATTCTAAAGTTACTAATACCGTAGTGTATAGCCTCGAGTACTACTTGTCTATACCTCGTCTTATATACTTAGAATAGTATAACGTCTAATAGCTATATAAAGTGTAAAGTGTGTAGTTATAGGCCCTATAATTGAATCCTATATCTCTTCGCGAAGGCAGCGAATTCCTTAAAGTAGTAAGAGCTATAATTGTTATATAATAACAGCCTCTATTCGCTCGGATCGTTAGGCCTCGTCTTGCGCTTAAACTAGCGGATGTAGTGCATTGCAGTGTCGTCGGTTATATATCTAGACTCGTTAATAGTAATTAAGAAGTTGTCCTTGCCTAATAACGAGGGTATAGTTAGTAAGTAACGTTGTTATTGCCTTAGGTAGTAGACTTACCTTCCTTCGGCACCTATCGTTCTTATACTATTATACCTTTAACAATTAACTAATAATCTATTACATTACTATACGCGTTAGCTGTCTCGACGATAGTAACGTAAGTACGATTAGTATCGCATTTAGTCTATATACGGCGCTTCGTATCCTGCGTTACTACGTATTCGCAGCCTCTAATTCTAATCCGAAAACTAGTTTCGTCGAAATTCTATATATTCTAAGGCTTTACCTTTAACCGCCGTAATATAGCTTTAAATCGATTAAACTACGACCTTATAACGGCTAGATCGTAGGCCTCTTTGCGCTGTTTCTCGATCGGTTTAGATTTAACCTTGCTAAGGCTATGTCGAGCTAGGAAGCGGTCCGCCTAGTCTATACTAAATAGTGCTATTGCGAGGGCACTGTTACTAGCTGCTAGCGAGTCCTTTAGTATATCTATAGTAACTACTATAATAAGCGACACTAGAAGAAACATACCTATAGCGTCTCTTTCTCGACAATAGTCCGCTAGCGCTAATTCCTAGCTCTTACTAAGTTTGGTGTTAGTTAGCTCGCGACCTAGGTATAAACTACGACCTCGCAATCGCTAATAAATACGCGAATATAGGCCTTCGGCGCCCTCGCTCTTATATAGTTCTTTTAGACTAAAGCGCCTGTCTTATAACCTCTATTCTTAAGCCTTTAATACAACCCTTTCTACTACCTTCTCGAGCCTCTTAGTCTCGGTAAGCCGTTTAGTACGTATGCGCTTCTTCCTTCTACCCTTCCGAGCTACTATATCGACGGTAATAGCAATAGTAGCGAATACTATGTTATAAAGAGATAGAATACGCGCTAGAATAGAGGTGGACGCGCCTGCTAAGGGATTATATAATAATCGGCGGCAGTGAGGTCTATAGCTACTATATACTCGGATAACCTCGCTAATATAATATTTAGACTCGCGGTTCAATACTGCATACACCTGGATATCCATATGGGACTGGAACCTACCACCATATCGATGTTTACGTATGGCCTACTAAGAAAAGCCGATTTTACGTATGGACCAAATCCCCGCGATCAGCGGGGTGAAGTGACTGAAGAAACCCCGGATATATCCTGCCTTCGCGATCTGCATCTCCACAGTGTCCACAGCGGAATCATAGTATCCGGGGTACAATTCGGTGTTATTGTAACTCTCACCACCATTCGGCATAACAACTGTACAAACATAGCTGTTTCCGTCTCGAGCCCAGATCACGGCTGTTGATATCGGATCGGAGACATCAATGCCTTTCAGCCAAGCTTGTTTTTGGTCCGCGTACTTTCCAGAATCAATCTCTGCGACCAAGTCGTCTGCCCAGCTGGCGGCTTCCTCAAGTCCATATCCTCCTCGAAGTTCTTCTGGAATGCTCGTGTCCCAAGCAGCATGCAGATTTGTATCCTCGCCTTCGAATGTAACGTCGATGCCATTGCCGCCGATTTCGTATGCCTCGTCGTGAAGAGGTTGTGAGATGTCACCCGAAAAGTGGACGATCCATCTCAGGGCGTAGTTGCGCTGAAGAGCATCCAGGTCCGAGCCCTGAACGCGTTGTGTGTAATTTGCAATGGCCGACACCACGCATCCTTCGTCTGAACAATCTCGCTCGTAGTCAACATTGCAAGAGGTAGGCGGGTCATCGTTGGCATCAATGTAGTGGAAAGCGGCACTGAATTCGCCCTCTGCAGTGTAACGGTATGAGTCGGCCCAAGTCGCGATGCTGGCCAGGTAAGAGGATGATGTATCGTTTAAGATAGACTGTGCCCATGCTGCTGTCGTGTCACAAACATAGTGTTGTGCGATGTAGGCGATAGTTTGATGTCCAAGAGAGCCCCAGGCGTGAACGTTTTGCAGACTTGCAGAGCCTAGCAGGATATACTGTGTGGTTTTCATGGCTTCCGGTGGTAGAAGGACATCAAGGTGGATCGCGAAGTGAATAGAGGAAGTGCATAGAGGAAGTGCATAGTTTTAAGCATCGTTGAACTTGCCACAACTTCTCGTGACACCTGCCTATCGCATGTTCATCTTTGTCTTATCTCAGCCAAGTCCAATCGTCTCAAAACTTGAGTCGATCGTGTTCCTGCATGGGCGGCGACGATGCTTGATGAAGCAGGTCATCGGCGCGTGCGGCACTTCAGACCTTGTCGCCAAGCGATTCGTCCGACCAATGAAATGCGATCCGCTTCCAATCACATGAACATGGTTGAAACAAGAACCAGACGATCTGTACGTGGTGTCAGGCGAAGTCCGTTGGGCATAGTCACGTATGATGGCAGACACATGTTCGGCGGCTGCGAGTGGAGTGGAAATACTTCGTCTCCGTGGCAATAGCCATTGTAGTCGAAAATTGGGTATCTTTATCTTTTGCACGCTTTTATTTGATGCATTCCGAAAGATCATGGTTTTGTGCTGCTGCTGCTCCAAGCCTGCCGGAATAGCTTCGAGAGCCTCTCTCCTTGTGCTTCGTCCTTCAGCCTGGTGGTCAAGAAGCCTTGTAAATCGCTCCAGAAATGGTCAGTGTTGATTATCGATTCTGGCGAGTCGTCCGAGGTGTCCATTTTCTCAGCTTCTACCGCAGCCTTCTCACTTTCAGGAGCGGGTGTCTTCTCATCTACTTCCATCTTGTCTCTAGCTAGTGGAGCTGGCAGAGCTTGCGGAGCTGGGGCTTTCTCGACGACCGCCGGACTATGAGCTCGAGGTGTACTACCAGCTCCTCCTAGAATCATGATACTAAACTCGACGTCCTTTTCTACTCCAAGATCTTTGAGCGTCTTCAAATCTTGCGCAGGTTTCTTGTTCAGCAGCAACTTGATCTTATCTTGCTGTAGACCCGTTTGAGAGGCATACTGGCTCTTGAGGTCGAATATGGTAGAATCTAACGCGATATTTGGTAGCGTCACAGTCTCGCCCGCTTTCATCGGCTTCAGTGTGGCAGAAATGGTCTTCGCGTGCGCTTGCTGCGTGGAAGTAGGGCCGGTCTTTCGTGGATATGGATGTGTTTGCTTCGGTAGAGTGTACTACAGAGACTCAGCATATGTCCATGTCCATTTCCACCCCCTCAAAGGAAAGCATACCGGACTCTGGTTCGGATACTTTCTAGGATCGCTGACATGGTCGGCTGGCAGCTTGATGGCTTTCTTGTCGAGTGTCGCCAGGAAAGACTTGGCAAACGTGACTTCAGACATGATGTGCCGTTCGAAGCGCGCGTACAGAGTTTCGTTCTCGAAGTGAGCCAGCGTGTCAGGGTGAAGTGTGTGATGGTATGGGTTGTTGTAAAGCAGTAAACTTGGCTGGGATGCGGGCGCGCACGGGCAGGATGACGATGGAAGCTTTGGTCCCCTAGAGCTTGAAGGGGCGCGACTATTCGCAAATCAGCCCCGGCTATTCATAAATCAACGGACCCAGGGCCGCTCCGGTCTCGGTGAGACCATATTGTTAGTAATCTATATAGTATAATATCGCATAGAGACTTCTAATAGCTATACTAGCTACTAAGTAGAATTATAATATAGGAAAGAGGAATTAGGTAAATAATAGATATCTATAGATAGAATTAGATCCTATAGCTAATCTTAAGATTCTTAACTTAAACTACCCTAGGTATACTACCTACCTAGCAAATAAGACTCTACTACCCTTATATTAACGTATAGCTCCTACTATACTAAATTAGTATAGCCTAGGATACCCGCTAGCGCTATAAGTACTAGCGGAGTTCTTAGAGATAGCGGAAGTTAGAGTCCTTTATATATAGCCTAAGGTAAATAGGTAGATACTAGGCTTCTATTATATAGCCTATACTAGTAGGAGCCTATATAGTAGTCTATATTGTTTTTAACGTACTTATATCTCCTATAGGCTATCTTATATATATAGCCCTTACGTAAAGGTTGCCGTAGTACTAGTAGTAGTAGAAGTAGAGTAGACTAGAAGGCTTCTAGGCTTAGCCTATCTTATCGCTTCTTACTAGTCTATAGCCTTAGTAGCTTACTAAATAAGCTTAGGTCTAGTTGCCTTATACTAAGTCGACTATATAAGCCGCTTATTAATCTACTTAAGTAGCTCTAAGCCTAAGGTATAGTAATATAATAGCGATAGTAAGGTAGACAATAGCTATCTAGCGGTAGAGGATATAACTAATAAATTTATTTAATTTACCCTAGGCCTTCTCTACGATTGGACGACTAATTTATAAATAGCCGGGGCTGATTTACGAATAGTCGCGCCCAGCTTGAAGCTTGAAGTGGAATGGCGCTAAGAATTCTCAATCACATGAAGACATCCATGACACTAAAGAAATGACCAGATAAGTTAACGATCGCGACACTGTGGCTAAGCGACCATGGCAAACCTCTACAACCTCGAGCCGCAACCCACGGCGAAAGTGGTGCTCAACACGACCGCCGGCGACCTCACCATTGAACTCTTCGCAAAGCAGACTCCCCTCGCCAGTCGCAACTTCTTGCAGCACTGTTTGGATGGCTACTACAACAACACTATATTTCACCGACTCGTACCTGGCTTCATCATACAAGGCGGCGACCCTACTGGCACAGGATCAGGCGGAATCTCTGCGATCAACGATGGCGAACCATTTCAAGATGAGTTTCATAGCAGGCTCAAGTTCAATCGCAGAGGTCTGCTTGGTATGGCAAACGAAGGACCAAACAGCAATGGATCTCAGTTCTTCTTTACGTTGGATGCGACGCCTGAGCTGCAAGGAAAGAACACAATGTTTGGGAGAATCGAGGGAGACACAATATACAACTTAATGAAGATGACCGACAAGGATTTAGTCGGGTTGGAGGAGGGAAGTGAAAGGCCACTATATCCTACAAAGGTCACAGGAGCAGAGATTCTGGTCAATCCATTTGAGGACATGGTCGCGAGGGTCAGGGAAGCGCCAAGGACCAAAGCCGAGTTAAAGAAGCCTGATGCGAAGAAGAGGAAGAAGCCAGCGGGCAAGAATGTAATGAGCTTTGGAGGCGATGAGGAGGAGGAAGCTGCACCGGTCCTGAAGAAGGCCAAGGCAAACCCAAAGCTCGTAGCTGCCGAGGAAGAAGATGAAAAGCGTGTAGCGAAGGAGCCCAAAGAGAAGAAGGCCAAAAAGGAGATTGTAGAGGAGTCACCACAGCCTGTCACTGAGGCAAAGACGATGAGATCAGAAGAGGCGAAGAAGTCACAGGAAGGGGAGCAAGACGAAGATGAATCAGACTCTCAGCCCGACGAACGCGAAGCGAGAAGACGGCAAAAAGTGCTGGAAGATACCAATGCTCAGATAGCACAGCTCAAGGCTAGCATGAAGCGCACGGTGGACACAAAGCCGAAAGAGATAGAGAAGCCGAAGCACGCCCTGGAAGCCATGATACCTGCAACGTCAACGCGAGGACGAAAACGTGGGAAGGCTTCAGACGAGCAAGGCGCATTTGAGCTGTTCAAGTCCTTCAAGGCACGTCTCGAAGATCTGCCAGAAGACAAGACATCTGGAGACTCTATCGATGCCCCCAAAGTGAAAGCTCGTGAGACTAGCAATGGTGACAGCGAGTCTGTGCTACCAACTACGACCAAACCTGAGAATGACGAGGAGGCTGAGCTTTGCGACCTACACTTCATCGCGAACTGCCAGTCCTGTAAAGCTTGGGATGACGAGAAGCCTGATGGCAATGCCGAAGCGGATGAAGACGACGATCCCGGCTGGATGTCACATACGCTAACATTTGTGAAAGATACGCTCGGGAAAGACTTGCAATGGAAAGAGCAGATGAAGCAGATTGAGGTTATTGATCCGAAAGAGAAAGCAAGAGCTTTGAAGGAAGAGAGGCGGAAAGAGCGTGGTGTCAAAGGCAAAGACAGAGTGCGGGACAGGAGGTAGGGCAGATGCTCCATTGCCATGTATTGACACTGCGTGCTTTCGTTAGCACGGCACGAAAGCCCAATGCTCCATCGCTTGCTGGGTCACTCTCTTGGTCTCTTTCAGGGATCTGGTATCACAGTTGTTCTTGATCCGAGGATATTAATGAGCATCGATAATTTCCCAACCGGCATTTCGATCAATGTTGCATCATGATCTGGAAGACATTCATCAGAGCCGAAGCTGAACTGCCATTATTCGCCAAGCGATCACTCCCTGTCACGAGGTACGGCATATCGCACATCCCAGCTCCATCCATGTCATAGCCATGGCTTTCCGGAGCCTATTCTGTTGGCCTATTCTTGGACGAAAGTTGTCAGTGGCAACAACAACAATGGGAAGATATAAGCAGTCCTCGAATCGCAATCGACCAAGATCGAATAAATCTATGACCGCGAGCGCCCAACTCCACAGATCTCAAACTAGAAACCGAAACCCACAGCCATCATGCTTTCCAAATTCCTAACCCTTCTGACCCTCACAACGCTCTCCCTCGCCCAAAACAATTTAGACACTAGTCTCCACGTCACAAGCACGCAATGGCACGTCCAGGCCTACGACTCCTCTCCAGTGAATAATACCTGCACCGGAAACATGGTGATAGATATCGGAAGCGGAGAGTCTTCCGGCTGTGTCCAGCCCTCGGGAACACTTGGAGCAAAATGTTATATTGCTTTTACGAAAGATGGGAGTACGTGTACTTTGACCGCGTATAGGGGAGATCCGAAGAGTAATGTTGGAGATTCGAGTTGTATGAGCGATCGAACGAGTGCGAAATTCACGTTTGATGGACCCGCCGAGCAGGTTTTCTGGACTAGTTACTCGGCGAAGAGTTTGAAAGTCATATGTTGAGTTGGTTGGCGGGGAGGGAGGTGGCGAGTGAATGTCGAGGCTTGGAATGAGACGGCGGAATTGTTTATGCGCGTGGGCCTATTCAGAGCCTAGGACCCAAGTCGCAGAATTACAAGAAGAATTGAGTGCTAGCAGGTACCTACTGCTGTAAGGCAGTGTAAGCAACTGTAGAGCACTACGGATAATGCGACGTATTCGTCGAAGAGGCCAAGTGGAATTCTGAGCATGGGAGCTTACTTTACTTTGACTTCTACTGTAGAACTATCCAAAAATCACAAATACATACGCCGGAAGAATGCCAAGATTCGATACCGCCACCACAACCACTCCCACGAAATGAAAAAGACGCCGCCAAGACCCCATACCACCACAATCACTTCCAAAAGCCATCACACACATCCACACTCTCCTCAAAGCCCCTCCATATCCCTCCTCACCCTCTCAACCTCTCCCTCCAAATCCATCCCACTCCACTCAACCCCAAAATCAAGACCATGGAACCTATCCTCAACCTCTGACCTCGGACTTTCAAGTTGATACTCATAGTCCGCCACATTAGAACCCCTAAAGAGACTCGCCTGACTAGAAGCATAGACGGCAACCGTAGAGCCCCTCAAACTAGACTCACGATCCGGAACCTGAGGCGGATTCTGATCTCGCATCGGAGTGTCAGAGCGAAGAGTAGCCGCTCCCTGCCTCTGATTCTCCAACTCCATTCTCTGAGCGCTGGAAAATCGAACTTGTTGGGGAGCGCGAGCGATTCCGTTGGCTTCGGTCCCGAGAGGCATGCGTGCCGTTTCACGCATCTTGCGTTTGGGATGAGAGTGGCGATAAGGCAGGGTGTCGGTGCTGCTGTATTCGTCTGGTCCGTCCATGTGCCTTACATTTGCAGATAGCGTTGCCTCATGTCGATTGGCTTGATAGGCTGCGTGTTCCTTTTCGTCTGCTTGGGGTTGCTGTGGCTGCGTCACGTCGTCGCTCGAGAGGAGTGCATGTCTTGCGAGGTTACGCTGCTTCGACTGCTTGGAGCACGTGAAGCATGGCAGGCATCCATCAGGCTCAATCGCCTCTTGTGGGCCGTAGTTGGCAGCAGATTTGGGGAAGCAGCGTCGCTTCAAGACCTGGTAGATCTTGCAACCCCCGGTGATGATGGCTTCACGCGCCGTGCTTCGATCGTGGTTGCTCCTGACACTCTTGCTGGACCTTTTATTTCCAGACTCCTCAGCGTCACTGGCCGGCTTGTTGTCGCAGACATCACCGTTATGATCCGAAGGTGGAATGTTGATAGCGTGCCTTGATCGCAGTGGGAGGTCGAAAATTGTTGAGCCTTCTTGTATGTCATTCTGCACAGGATTGAACGCCTCGTCATATAGCAGCCATTCACCGATTTCGCTGACTGCCGAAGACTGGCTTCTTTCTGAGCTTCCCGACTTCTCCGAGAACGCAGTTGTCTCTGGCATCGGCGACATGCTGTAGTTCAGAACTCGGACGGAGTAAGAAGGTCGAGAAATGGGGTGAACGGAAGCGATGGCATCGAGTGTTCGACGAGGAATTATAGTCGCCATGCCCGCAATCGAGTGTCGGCGCATGACCGGTGGTGCAGACATCTTATACATCTCGGCAGATATGTTGGAAGCAGTTCTCACAGACGAGTCTTGGATCTCACTTCTTTTTTTGCAGTTTCCGTGGCACGAATGAAGAAGAAGAATGTCAGTTCTCGCGAGCGAGCGAGGAAGAGATATACAAATGTCGACGGGGACGCGAAAATCGGTGTGCGTGGCCTTTTCTTAGAGCTGGTAAGCTTGTCAGTATTGAGAAACATCAAGTCCACTGGGAAGGCTTCAAGCCATCCGCATCGGGGATAGCAATGAAACATTCAATCCCCATAATGGTCGTCTAAAGTCGCTGACGTTTATATCAAATTCAACTGCATGCATTCCAAGCCAACTTGACTATGGCGAGGGCGCCGGCCGTTCGCGTTCAATTCTGCTTCCGAAACCTTTCAATGCAAGGTCTTCTGGTATCGCTGCTGGTGGCTATGTCAGATGCACTCGCAGGACATCAGCCGACTCAGCGTCCCTTGGACACCTTGGAAATGATCGTGTCATGTTCGATGTCATCTGGGTCATTGGCCTGGACGTCAGCGGCAAGACCGTTGAGGGCACGCTTCAGAGCCTCCTTGGAAGAGGAGTACATCATGCGTGGCTGATAGGAAGTGTCAGTGATTGAACCGCATCGCGTTCATGTCAGGACTCACGTATTGCGGCGCATCATCTGGCACCCACGAGATAAAGGTGATCTTGCTGCGCTTTCCATCGCCGCCCTCTGCGTCGTACTCGACGTCAAAAACCGCGTATCTGCCACCGATTCCCTCCTCGCCGCGCTTGTTCTTGCTCTTGGCGTCGATAAGCTTCTGTCGGAACTTGCTGTAGTCTGGGTCTTCGCTGGTCTCCTCCACAACAATCTCCTTCCAGTCATCGGAAATCTTGTAAATGATCCACTTGGTCTTCTTGCCCAGCTTCAGCTCGTTGAAGGCTGTGATGCACTCAGGTGCGACCGAAACGCTGGAGGTGTGTTAGAATGTGGGTAGGCGTTGGGGACGAGGTCTGCGATATCGCTCGAGTGCGGGAGTACGGCGCGACTGGTAACGTACCCAGATGAGGCCTGTCAATCAGATGTCAGTACAACTACTCAGTACAACTACCGCATCTGAGCCCATTGAATGTGTACTCACCATGATTGAGGTTCAGCAGATGTAGCAGGCAGGTGCGTCCAAGATGCTGGAGCGAAGAGTTAGCCAACTTTTGTTGGTTGGGATCACAGCTGAGAAGGCTGTTATGTTGCCGCCTTCGACGGAGGCTTGGCCTTACCGGGGCTTTCTGTGTTTGTAGGCAGCGAGACACGAGGCTTGCGCGGCCGACTATTTCCAGATCGTTTGACCTGTGAGGTTGAGTTGTGACTGCTGTGTAGTTGCCCGCCGCGACGGAGGGGCTCTGGTTGGAGGAAGTGACGACCCTTGACCCCACTCTTTTATTAGTTGTAGCCTGAGGCAAGAACATGTTTCATTCACTTCGCCAAGTTTGTTTCTGTCTTGTGACTGAGCTGTTAGTGAACGCACGTTCCCTGTGACGACTTCCAGCCGGCATGATTGCATCCAAAGTGGCAATACTTCTGCTCGAATTTGACCAATAGAATACTGTGGATAACGAAAACTTCAGAATCCAGTTCGTCCTCGCTGTCGCTTCGTCTCGGGCCATTTTGTCTGCATCACAATGAGGCATAACGGTGGCAGGAGCAATCATTGCGGCGGCGGTGTCATCCATACGCGAAAGCGGCCAATTCGTCCTCCAGCTTGGCAGTGATGGACAACAACCACGTCCTACGAGAGCCTTGGCCGACTTTCCGGACTTTGTTTACCTCAGCTTGTCACAAAGTTGCATAAAATCCAATGCATAACTCGAACAATACCAGCCTGATCACAGCTCAAATGGGTCGATTGAGTTATGCTGCGAGAGATCAGCATTTGTAATGACAGAGAGGGCAAGCTAGATCCTGAGAGCTAGCAACGCCCTGAGAGATCATACTAGCCCTCTCCAGGTAGGAAGGATGTATATTCTGCTCGAATCCCCTCTCTCGTCTGGCATCACTCACACAGTCTGCTATCTGATACCACAGCCATGTCTTCCGACCAGAAACTCCTCGTCATCATCGGCATCACAGGCCAACAAGGCGGCTCCGTTGCCAAAGTCTTCTCAAAACTCGAACCATCCTGGCGAATCCGAGGCATAACCCGCAACCTATCCTCTGCTGCTTCGCAATTCCTTCTCAGGAACATCCTTCCATCGAGCTCGCAGCCGGCGACCTCAACAACCAAGCGTCTTTGGAATCGGCCTTCCAAGACGCAGACGCAATCTTCTCCGCCACAGATTTCTGGTCCCAATTCAAATCCTCAGGCTCCTACACCTTTGAAACCGAAAAAGACATCCCACCAAACATCCAAGCCTTCAATTCCGAACTCCAACAAGGAAAGAACATAGTCCACGCCGCAGCAACCGCACACTCCCGCAAACCTCTCCATAGATTCATCCTCTCCACCCTCTCGGACACCAAAAAATTCTCAAGAGGCACAATAACAGAAAACTACCATTTCGACTCCAAAGCCACCTACACCGCATACCTGAAGTCCCACCACCCGGACCTCGCCTCAGTCTCTTCATACTTACAAATCGGATGGTACCTATCCAACATCTGGGCCTGGCCAATCTGGACACCGCAGAAAAACCACCCTTCAGATCCGACTTCGAATATCTACATCTACCCAACAACCCACCTCACCTCCTCAACATCCCATCCAATCCCCTACGTCAATCCACCAAACGACACGGGCCACTTCGTCCGCGACTTATTCACATCCCCACTCTCCCCTCCCGCAACGAACATGTTGGGATCCTGTTGGAAGACTTCTCAAGAAACTTTCGCGGAGACGTGGGCTAGGGTTTTGGGTGTGGAGATTGAAATCGAGGGTTTGAGTTTAGAGAAAGTTGTGGCTTCGGGTGTGCCGGAATGGTTGGCGAGAGAGGTTATGGCTAGTGGAGAGTATGCTGATAAGTTTGGGTGGGATGGTGGGGAGGAAGGAGTGAAGAGTCCGGAGGAGGCGGGAGTTGAGATGAGTAGGTTGACGAATGTGGAGGAGTGGATTCGGGGACAGGATTGGAGTTCGATTGGGATTGGGAAGAAGGACTAGAAGGTTGGTCAGTGGTTTGGTTCTTTGCTAGGTTAGTGCAATGAGGCATTGAGGTGTGTGTGGAAAGTGTTTGAGACGATCCAATCCAAGTACACATGATCATGATCCCATCTCTTTGACCTCTTTATCCCAACCCATGGTATCCTAAACGCCTTACTCTCAATGGGAGACGAGCTACGAGCTCTGATCTCCATGCCCGCCATTATGCCTGCTGGACGATGAAGTGCCGCCAGGATCAAGTAGCAGATGTGGTTTGAGAAAGTGCTCGTCGAGACGGTTGAACAAATCCCCTGCATCTTGCGTTGTTGCATTCAGGATCTGCGTGAAAGCGGCTCTGGGGTTCAGGGCAGCAAGTCGACCGCCTTCGCTGTGCTGTGTACTGCCGCTTTCGGGATATGGGTTGTCGATATTCCTCGATGGTGTTCCCCGTCTCGCATCAGGTGGTAGGTCGAGGTCATCGTCACTCACTGTGCTCTCATCTTCTTGCACCAGCAATCCTTGCTCTGCTTGGCTTTGCTGATCATCCCGCCTCACGCGTGAGCTGTTCCTTCGATCAAGTCCAGGCGGAGTGCTTGTGTGTCCTCCGCCACCACTGTAGCTCGATGTGTCAGCTCTGCTCCGGTGACGACCAACATTTCCCAGGCCAATCCCGCCATTACCCACACCGACGCTGCTGCTTTTCGGGGTGTGTCCAAATGCAGCACCATTCCTTCTTGCATATCCGCCTTGCGGCACAGGTTCGATGTCAAACTCGTCATCGCTGTCTATTTCTTCCACCACCCCTGTGCGAATATTAAGAATTTCTAACATGCGTGCTGTTGTGCCACCGAAGATGATTACGGTCAATACGACCGTGACGAGCACTGTGGCTCGCAGTGCAGCGCCATCTTTGCCGCTCAGACCGGCGGCAAGTGCAACACCGACAGCTCCTCTTAGACCAGCCCAGAAAAGCATGATCTTCCAATTGTTTGGTATTTCTTCTGCCAACGTCTCTTGCCCTCTTCGCCTCGCTCTGTATCTGATGAACCAATTGATTGCTGCGCTCAACGGGAACACCGCACACCATCGTGCCACGCAGATGCCTATCAGGGTGACGAGGATGAATAGTGGCTTGTACTCGAGCGTTCGTTCGGTGAAGAGCGATAATCCCAAGTAGATGAAGATGAAATTCTCGGTCAGCTGCGCCATGAGTGAGAAGGTAAATTTGGTCGTCAGTTGTGTTCGGCGCGACATATTGTGGTAGGCGTAGTGCTTGAGGCAGATACCGCAGAAAAGTAGAGACACGATACCTGTCCGACGTCAGTATATGCAGCACGCACCATGTTTGAACGACGTACCACTCATATGAATAGCATTAGCAAAGAAATACGAAGCATATGCGATCAAGAAGACCAGACAGCTTTCAATCTTCGGATCGCGCCGAACGTGGGTGAACTTCAGTAGCAAACTTGTGCCGAGTCCTATCACGAGCCCAAGCGCCAAACTGCCAAAGAAGACCAGCAAGAAGACTCCAATACTTTCGAACAAGCTGAGTATGGTGAGCTTTCCAGCTTCTTCTCCCGCCTTGTACTTCTGCGCCGTTTCGAACAGCACGATAGCAATGGCATCGTTCAAAATGCTCTCGCCGAATATGACAGTGTAGAGCTTCGGATCGACTTTGTAGGTATTGAATATTGCCAGGATCGTCACAGGATCGGTAGCTGAGAGTGTTGCGCCAACAGACATAGCATCGACGAAAGAAATATCCAGACCCTCCAGAGGTATGCGCGTCCATAACCAGAGAATTATCCCGAGTACAAGCGCAGATATAAAGGTTCCGGCAAAGGCGAAGGTCAGAATACTGCCGATGTTGCGGAAGAAGTTTCCTTGGTGCAACTCATATCCGCTGGCCAGAATGATGGGCGGCAGTAGCAGGTTGAAGAAGAACTGGTAGTCGAAGGTGACGACGTCCAGCACGCTGTTCACGCTCGTCAAACGGAGGATAAGTCCAATGACCATTCCCGCGAAGATTGACACGACAGTCTCGTGCACGGCCTGGATCTTTCTGCTTCTGAGGAAGTAACTGGTGAAAAAGGCCAGGACCAGCAGACAGATCAGGATCAAGAGTGCCCATGACGAGTATATTTCCTTCTGCCCTGCTTCAGGGTCTTCTTCGTCGTCTGAGTCGGATGTCTGTCGCGCAGCCAGCTGTATGGCATTGCGCGCGACGAAGTGGGAGAAACCCATACTGGTAGCTGGTGCTGGCTATCGCATTGCTCGGTGATGGGCTCGCAGTAACTTCGGCTGCGACTGCGATGGATTGCGGAGAGCGAGGAAAGTACAGTATGGGGTGGTGCGCGATTGGAGGCGGGGGCGGAGGCGGAGGCGGAGGCGGAGGCGGAGGCGGAAGCGACTGGTAACAGGACCTCAAGCGCGATAACTCGAAGCTGCTTTATCGCCGGGTGGTCGTCGTGGTTGCTGTTGCTGTTGCTGTGGTTGATCAAGCTTGCGTTGCCTGGTCTGGTCTCGAGAACTGCCGGCTAGCTTTCTAGCTTTAGGTTCGCGGAGTTCGCCTTTAACGTGCAGACGGTACGGTACGGTCCCTGCCGCGCTGCAGCCCTATTATAGAAGGGTTTCGCAACTCGGCGAGTACGCCGCTCCACGCTTAGATAGGAAGCCAAGAAGGCCTAATCTAGCAGTAGACAGTGCACTGCACTAACTATGTTTGCGAGGCCGCTCTAGCGCTAGAGCGGCCTATTTAACCGCTTGAATAGGTCGCTAAGTAAGTAAATATAGTATAGCGTACTAGAATAACCTAGTAGCTCCGACCGTAGGCCTTTTACGACTTTATCGCGTACGCGTCTTCTTATAGTATTAGATACTAAATGTTATCGTTCTTATTACGATCTTAGCGACTTGTATATAGAATTTAAAGTTACGTAATAGGGCTAGCTAATACTACTCCGGGGATATTATTAGACCTAAGCTATAAGTAACCCGAAGTTACGTAACTCGATACCTAAGGCATCCGCTAAGCGGATAAAAGCCTCTTCCGCGAGAGAGCCTCTCTCTCTTCCTTCTCTAACTCGTTATTAATTTAGATAGCTATCTAATTAATATCTTAATAGAATAACGAGTTCCTTTATTACCTACGATAACGTCGTAGGTACTATCGTTTATATCTATATAAAGAATTATATCGCTAGCGATCGCTATCGCCCTTTTACGCTTCTCGTTATATAATAGCGCTAATAAACCTTGTATTATATTAGGACCTATATACTAATCTATATTAAGTATAGTAAGCTACTTAACCGTAGTAATACCGCCGATCTGTTATAGATCCTTTATAACCGCCTACTAATCGTAGTAGCGGCTCGGAATATATAAATACGCCTAACTAAGTAGAAATAGCTAGTACCTAGTTAAACGGTATACTAGAGTAACAACCTCTATAGGGTCTACGACCTAGCCTTATAGATATCGATAGTATACTATATTAGCCTTTACCTAGCAATCTCTAGGACTTCTAGTAGCTCTTTAGTAGAGTAAATAAGTAGGAAGCCGCTAAATACGTCTTTTAACGTATAACCGCGTTATACTAGTTAGTAGCTACTCTTTATTAATAATACTAGTAAGAAGTAGAAACACTAGAGCGAGTATAATAAGCCTATTATAAGACTAATACCTACCTTAATAGCGAGCTAGTATAGGCTCGTACGGAAGTAGAATACTAACGCTAAGCCGCCGAGGTAGTACGTAATATACTAAATATCGTATACTAGCAACGTAATAACCTTGCTTAGTAAGCCGCACGTCTATAATAATAATAGTCTTCCGTAGAAGATATCGCCCGCCGAGCTAGCAAATAAGCTACTCGTATCCGTCGTAACGCTAAAGCGTCCTTATTATATAACTTAGTCGGCGGCTAAGGACCTATACTAAATAATAGCCGACCCTTATTCCGTCGCCTATCTAATATATACCTAGTACCTAAAGATATTATACTAGGTAGTAGTAGCTTTCGTCGACCTCTTAGCGCTTTCGACTATCTCGGTCGTTTACGCTTCGGCCGTTTAAATACTAATCCTAAGGGTTAGGATAATCCTATTAATATTAATAATAACTTCGGTTACGACCTAGTACTACGATCTCGCGACCGACTAGACTCTCTCCGCCGCTCTAGGTTTAACCGTAGCTTTAACGACGATAATAACTATACTAGATATAATAAGAGCGAGAAGTATCTAGACCTAGAGAAATACGATAGAGACCGTAAGAAGCTAAAGCCCTTCCTTACTAAGCTTACGATTAAGTTAATAATTAATAATAACCGCTTTCTAATACTATAAGACTAGTTAATATATACGTATAGTCGTACTACCGGCAAAGCTCGCTCGATAGTCTAGCTATATATCTATTACGATAAATAGGGCGTAATCGTAGATTTCGACGACTTCGATAACTTCTATAACCTATTAGTTAACGCCTTCGGCGACCCCGACGAGGTCGCTACTACTAGTTATAAGCTAGATAACTTAAAGTAGAAGAATAAGGAGTTTACTTACTATCTTACGAAGTTTAATCGACTTAATGCTTTACTCGGTTATAAAGGCTAAGCCTAGGTTAACGCTCTTAAGCGTAGCTTGTCTTCCGAATTAAAGATAGCGCTTAGTAATATATATAATAAGCCTACTAACTTCTTAGTATTATATCGCTATCTAACTATTATCGATAATCGGCTCCGCTAATATCGCGTAGAAAGTAGCCGCGATAATACTAAGCTAGGATCTAGTAATACTACTAACTAAGGCTCGAATACTAACTATAGTAATAATAACGCTAGCGGCTCTAATAATAGGTACGCTCCTTAAGGATACGTCGCTCTATATAATAACTAAGGACAATTTACCTTAGCGAATAATAGTAACAATACTAGTACTACTATAACTACGACTACGACTATCCGTAACCCGGACGCTATAGACCTCTCTACTACTTAAGGTTAGAGTTAGGGTTAGGGTTAGAGTTAGGGTTAGGGTAATTGTCGTCGCGTAATACTTAAAAAGAGAGATCGCTGCCGCCGCGAAGGTTTATATCGCTTCTATAGTAGCAATTACGTCTACTTCGATACTACTTGTCTAGAGCTTATCTACTGCGCTTAAAGCCGCGGTAATCGTCTAAATACTAACGTCTCTACCTTCGGTACCGCCGCCGCTCCGGCCGATCTACCTTCTACCGATAATAAAGACGCTTATAGTAGTAATAAGGAGGGAAAAGTATAGCTCTTAGACAAAGTCGCGTTTAAAAGCCTATACCGATAGAGTTACCTATACCGTTATTACCGAAGAACCTAGGCTACTATTATAGAAGGAAATATCGATAGTAGAAAGATTTATAGATTAGTTTATTAGTATTATTAGGAAGTATTATACCTAAGGGCGATAATTAATATCTCGTTTTATATTATACTTTAACGGCTTATAATAAACCTTAGTCTAGCTTACTAGATATAGGGTAGGATATCGAATACTAATTATTAGTAATAGTTAATTGCGGCTATACCGGTTTATCTTTTATTAACTTATATTACGTATACTAATACTAGCTCTCTATCTATAACCTAAAGGAGCCTCGTAGATTAACTACTTTCGACGGTAGTTTCGTAGTAGACGTTACTTAGTACGCTAGAGCGACTATTAATATTAATAGCTATATCGAATATAGGGCCTTCTACCTTACTATATTAGGATATTATCCTATTATTCTCGGCCGCCCGTAGCTTAATAAATACAACCCTCGTATCGACTAGAAGCTTAACCGAGTATAGTTCGACTCCGATTACTATAAGGAATATTATAACGACTTATATACTATCGTCTATGCCTACGGCTTATCCGACCGTAAAGATAATAATACGCTAGCTTACGCCGAGCCCGTAGCTACGTAGCACTATTAATAGTAACTAGCTTATAACCTATCGGATAATACCGATACGGTAAAACTTATCGACTTAATATAAAAGTACTACGTATAACGCGATTGTCCTATACGCCGATTAGTATTAACTTAGTTCTTATCTCTACCCTTACCTCCGCTAATTCTATTACCTCGACTAGTATAGAAACGCTTATTACTATCGCTTATCTATATTGCTAGTATAACTATAGCTCTAGTAAGCGTATAGGTCTTCGACTAGTAAATAAAAAAGAAGGATTTATTCGTATTCGCTATATTATTACGAGATATAGAAAAAGAGATAGCTAAGAAGAAGTATATTAACCCCGCTAATAAAGTCCCTTAGTACTATTACGGTAGGCTAATATTGTTCTCGTAGGAAGATACGAAGAAGTTACTACTATACCGACCTAGATAGAATTACTATATCGATATTATTAAAGGTAAGGAAACGACGTATAGCCCGCTCTATAGTATATTATACGAGGAATTAGAAGTCCTATATAACTATTTAAAGGACAACCTCGATAAGGGCTTTATTTAAGTATTAACCTTATAGTACTCTTCGCTAGTACTATTCGTTAAGAAACTCGGTAGAGGTTTATAGTTCTACGTAGACTATTGTAAGCTAAACGAGATTATAGTAAAGAATAGATACCCTATCTCTCTTATTTAAGAGATACTCGATCGATTAAGTAAAGTAGTAATATATACTAAACTCGATATTATCTCGGCCTTTAATTAACTTCGTATCGAACTAGGTTACGAGTAGAAGATAGCCTTCTATACCCGTTATAGTCTCTTTAAATATAAGGTTATACTATTCGGGCTCTATAACGTACTATTAACCTTTTAGTAATATATTAATAACGCTCTCCGACCCTTCCTCGATATATTCTATACCGCGTATCTAGATAATATACTTATCTACTCTAATTCGATCGAAGAATATCGCTATTACGTACGCTAAGTAATAGACGCACTCCTTAAAGCTAGCCTATAAGCTAATATATTAAAGTTAGAGTTTAAAGTAATAATAGTTAAGTACCTAGGTCTCGTTATTAGTACTAATAGTATCTATATAGACGATAAGAAGATTAAAGCCGTATGCGACTAGTCTATTCCTACTAATATTAAAGATATATAGTCCTTCCTTAGCTTTACGAACTTCTATCGACGCTTTATCTATAACTTCGTATATATTATTAAACCTATAGTTCTACTAATATATAAAGATACGCCCTTCGTATAGATAGTAGCCTACTAAGACTCCTTCGAACGACTTAAAGCTACGTTTATCTCTATACTAGTATTAGCTTATTATAACCTAAACCTATCCGTAATAATCGAAACTAACGCTTCCGATTATATTACTACTAGTATTATATCTTAACTATATATCGACGGCGTATAGAAACCTATTACTTACTTCTTAAAAAAGATAACGCCCGCTAAATATAACTACGAAATCTACGATAAAGAGCTTCTCGCTATTATTAAAGCCTTTAAATCGTAGAGGCCCGAATTAGAAGGTTACTAATCTAACGAAAAGCCTATCCGAGTTATTACCGATTACCGTAATCTATAGTTCTATATATCTACTAAGCAACTTAATCGCCGCTAAGCTCGCTAGAGCGAATTCCTTAGTAGGTTTAACTTTAAGATTACGTACCGTCCTAGTAGATAAGGAGCTAAGCCGGACTCGCTTATACGTCGCTCCGCCGACCTACCTTTATTAGCTAAGGACCTACGTATTAAATATAACTATTAGCTTATATTAAAGCTATATAACCTAGCCGTAGATCTCCGATCCGCCGTATATAAGATCTTCTCCTTAGGGTTAGGGTTAGGGTTAGGGTTAGGGTTAGGGTTAGGGTTAGGGTTAGGGTTACGTAACCCTAAGGTAAATAATTGCAATTCTCGAAGAAACGGACAATTTTACGACTTTTACGTTTTTTACGATAATAACCCTTAGGGTTAGGGTTAGGGTAAGGGTTACGATAAACCTTAATTTGCGAAAGCCTATATTAATACTATAAGTAACGATATAGTTATATTTACTATAAAGGCTCTCGGTACCGAGACCTTTATTAACGCTAAGGATATTACTAAGCGAGTTCGAGATACCTCGATTAAGGATACTCTCTTCTAGTAAGTAAAAGGATACCTCCGTAGTAGAATAGACCCTTTTAATAATCTCCTATTATCTCCCTTAAACTATAAGGTTAAAAATAATAACCTTTTATTCTACCGCGACTATCTTTATATACTAGAAGCTAAGGAAATAGATAAGTCGCTCCGTACTAATATTATTTATACGTACTACGACTATTCCGCCGCTAGCTACTCTAGTATTATAAAGACGTTCTATCTCGTTAGCCGTAGCTACTACTAGTTACGAATATACGAGGATATTAAGCGATATATCGGTATCTACTATATCTACCTCCGGACTAAATCTTTAAAATAAGCTAAATAAGGACTTCTTTAGCCTCTATCCGTACCGACTACTTAATAGAAGAGCGTAATAATAGACTTTATTACTAGTCTTTCTAATAGCTCCGGTTATAACTCGATCCTTATTATTATCGATCGACTAACTAAGATATAGTACCTTATTCTATTCGTATATAAAGAAAGATACTCGAACGCTTAAGTAGTCGTAGATACCTACCTTACCTATATTTAGAAGCTTTATAGTCTTCTAGATACTATTACTTCCGACCGCGGTATATAGTTTATCTCTAAATTCTAGAACTACTTATATAAACGCCTACGTATTAAGCGTAACCTATCGACCGCCTAGTATCTATAGACTAATAAACAAACTAAACGCTTAAATAAAGTTATCGAGGGATACCTCCGATTATATATAAACTACGAGTAAGATAACTAGAGCCTTTAGCTCCCCGTCGCCGAGTTTATAATAAATAACGTATCCTCCGAAACTACCGGATTGTTACCGTTTTAAGCTAGTTATAGCTATAATCCGCGCCTCGGAAGTAAGCTATTAATATTACTAGAAGAAAACCTACTACTTAACTATAATACTTAAGCCTAAATCGACTACTTATAGACCCTCGAAACCTATCTTATTAAATAGATAAGATATTAGTAATCCTATATAGAAGACTCCGCTAACTAATATCGCCGACCCGCTCCTATCTACTATATTAGTAATAAGGTCTTTCTATCGCTTAAAGGAATAAGTACCGATCGACTAAACGCTAAGCTCGACGTTAAGAACTTAGGACTATATAAGATTATTAAAGTCGTATTACCGTACGCGTACTAATTAAAGTTGCCTAACTTAATATATATATATAACGTCTTCTATACCTCGTTACTAACCCTAGTACCGAAGATAGGTATACCTAGTTAATAGTACGAGCCGCCGCCGCCGCTAGTTATCGATAGAGATAAAGAATAGGAAGTAGAAAGGATACTAGATATAAAAGGAAAGGGCAAGAATATCTAGTATAAAGTAAAGTAGATTAGATACGATAAACCGATATAGGAAGTTACCGAGAACGTTACTAATACGCTAGAAGTAGTAGAAGACTATTATACTCGATATCCGCGTAAACCGCGACCGCCGCGTATTACTAACTCCGCGATACTAACGCGACTAAGCGCTCTACTATTAGTCGCTATAATCGTAATACTTTAACGATAAGTAAGTAAAGCGCTATAGACGTCGCCTATAAAGAGAAAGAGTACTATTACGATCTTAGCGACTTGTATATAGAATTTAAAGTTACGTAACGGGGCTAGCTAATACTACCCTAGGGGTATTATTAGACCTAAGCTATAAGTAACCCGAAGTTACGTAACTCGATGCCTAAGGCATCCGCCGAGCGGATAAAAGCCTCTTCCGCGAGAGAGCCTCTCTCTCTTCCTTCTCTAACTCGTTATTAATTTAGATAGCTATCTAATTAATATCTTAATAGTTCTATACTATAATATTAGTTAATTAAGGCTTCTAAGCTATTAATAATAGCTGTTCTTAATTAGTTACGCTTCTATAGTCGCCCTCGGTTATACCTAACCCGGATTTCTACTCGTAGTCGGTCTAACTTATATACTTTGTTAATAACTTTGTATTTAACTCGCTATAACCTAAGCTGTCTCTAGCTAATCGACCGCCTTCTTAAACGCCTATACCTTCTCGAGAGCGTACGGATATATCGGATACTATAGTATAGTATCTCGCTTACCTCTACGGCGAAATAGTACCCCTTATAAGGCATAAGGAGAGCTAATCTACGCGTACGGCTCGTTAGTTAACTTAACGCGCTACTAGTATTAGTAAGGCTCTCGGACGGACGGAAGTAGAAGACGAAGAATATAAAGAGCTACGCCCTAGGTAGAAAGCGCTAGCCTTAGGCATTCGGCCTATATAACTCTAACCTACTACTTAGCGCTTAGTATACCGTACAAAACTATTCGGATTTACGTAGATAGACTTAGCTCTTTATCGAACCTATTAAGTCTTATATCTAGTATCTACGTATACGTTACTTACCCGTAATATTAGGTTCGATCTTTAATATAGGAAACGCTAAGGTTTATTAGGAACCCGAGTAAGATAGCTAGGGGAACGCTACCTCTACCGTACTAGAGATAACTAGGGACGAGATTTATCGTATCTTCGAGAGTCTCTATACTAGATAGTAGACGATAGAAGCCTAGCTATAAGCTACTTATTCCGTACTCTAATACGCGGAAGCGTCTCGCTAGCCCGGGCCTCCCGAAGCTAGTTTAGTACGAGACTAGTCTACGAACGAGATCCTAAAGGGACTACTAGAAACTCTCTCGGCTTCCGGCTAAAACGTAACGGCATCCTACGAGTAGAAACTACTATCGTAGGATAGGAAAGCTAAGTCGTTCCGGGACTACCTACTACGACTAAGAAGTTCGTACTAAGTTCGTTCTAGGCTAAAACTAAAGCTCTCCGAAGATTACTACTAGGATACTATATACGATACCCTACTAGTAAAGGAACGCGCTAGGATACGCTACTTCTAGGAAAGAGGAAGCCTTACGAAAGGAAAGGACCCCGAAGCTTTCTTCTAGTAACTTAAGGACGTCTTCGCGGATAGTAACGAAGCTATAAAGGCGCTAGAGCAACTCTAAGCCCTAAGGCACTCCTAGGGACAACCTTAGTACGACTACTAGCTAGAATTCGATAGCCTCCTACTAAGCGTAGGCGGAGACCGTTAGATAGACGATACGAAAATCGGTTATTTAAAGAATACCTTCTCGAACGCGGCTAAGACCTATACTACCGCTATACTAAAGATTAAGGATTACTACCTCTATACGGAGGAGGTCGAGCGGATTATAACGAACCTCGAGTCGATAGATTAGTTTAAATAGGCTACGAAACGCTAGCAAGAAAGGAAGAAAGAAGTAGCGAGTCCTATAGTCGTTATTCCCCCCTATATAGCCCCCGCGGCAAACCCGAAGGTCGACTCTAATAGAGACGTAGTTATAAATCCCGCTTAAACTAACGCTTCTTATAGAAAGAACCGTAGAGCCTAATAATCGATAGCGGAGAAACCTAGGGCTAAATAGGTCGACTCTATAGAAAGAGAGAGGCGTAAGGAGAAAAGACTCTACTTCCGCTATAGAGCGAGTAGATACCGTATTCGAGATTACCCGTACGCCCTACCGGCTTAGCCTACTAAGATTAGTATCGCCTCCGTATAACCTATTCTAGAGGATACGGAGGAATAGTCGGACTTAAGCAGTTCCGACTCGGGAAAAGAGTAACTCCTACTCGTAGTTAGGAGTCGGGAGTAGATAGAGTATAAGTAAAGAAATAGGAAGAAGTTAAAAAGGATATAAACGGGAATCTTATATATACTAATATAGTCCTCGAAAATAACGTCGGAACTTCTACTCTTATCGACGAAGGATACTAGTATTACGCTATAATTAATATAGGCCTAGCTAAAGGCCTCGGACTTAGCTATATTAGCCGTAAGTCCCGAGAAGTAAAAGGAGCGTCGGCGGTAATATAAGACGCGAAAATTATAGGAGTCGTCGCCTTCTAGATAGAAATTAACAAATTCTAACAAATAGTATACGCTTACGTCGTACCGGGATTAGCTTTTCCTCTTATCCTAGGGAACCTATAGAAGGTATATAATAAGGTCCGGACTGCGCCTAAAAAACGATAGTACTACTATAGAAGGGCTCGGTATTAGATTAAAGAAGGGCGCTATTACCGCGAGGTCGATATAAATAGGAATATCGCTATAATTAACGCTATAAGAAGCCTACTTGCCGCGATAATTACCGAGGATATTAAAAAGGCCCTAAAGACGAAGAAATACCCGACGATCGAGGAGCTAAAGAAGAAGCTACTCTTAGAGGTTCGCGATATAGCCGCGCTATTTTATTAAAAAGAAGCCGATAAGTTAGCGCCCTATCGCCCTAGTATCGACTATATAATAGAACTCTAGGAGAAACTAGACGGATCCTAGCCTTAACTCCCTTAGGGTCCGCTCTATAGTATATCGAAATAAGAACTCTTAGTCTTACGGAAGTCGCTAGACGAGCTCCTAAAGAAGGGGTTTATAAAACTAGCGAACTCTAAAGCGGCGGCGCCCGTACTATTCGTTAAGAAGCCCGGGGGAGGACTACGGTTCTACTACGACTATAGGGCGCTTAATGCTCTAACGAAGTAAGATAGATACCCCCTCCTACTAATCCCGGATACTATAAGGAACCTAACGGAGGCCCGGTAGTTAACTAAGGTTAACGTAGTCTCGGCCTTTTACAAGATTAAAATAGCGAAAGGATATAAGTATAAGATAGCCTTCCGGACGAGGCTAGGCTCGTTTGAATAGCTAGTATGCCCGTTTAGTTTATCCGGAGCCCCGGCTACATTTTAACAGTATATTAATACTCTTTTATAGGAGTATTTAGACGACTTCGCGTCGGCGTATATAGACGACGTAGTTATCTACTCGAGCGGGTCGAGGGAAGACTATTTCCGTAAGGTAAGAGTAGTACTTAAGAAGCTTTAGGACGGAGGCCTTTACCTCGATATTAAAAAGAGCGAATTCGCCTAGAAAAAGATTAAGTACCTAGGATTTATCGTCTACGCCGACGGAGGAGGAGTATTAGCCGACCCCGAAAAGATAGAAGCTATATGAAAATAGGTAGCACCTAAGACCTAAAAGGAAGTTCGTCGTTTCTTAGGATTTACGAACTACTACCGTATATTTATACCGAACTATTCTAAGATCTCCGCGCTATTAACTGCGCTTACTAGTAAGGGAACCCCGTTCGCCTAGGGAGAAGAATAGAATAAAGCGTTCGAGACGCTAAAGGACAAATTCTACCGCGCCCTAGTCCTTACCTAGTAGGACCCGTCCCTCCCTATCTTTCTTAAGACGGATTATAGCGGGTTCGCGATTAGGGGCGCCCTTATCTAAGAAAAGGCGGGAATCCGCCGACCGGTAGGCTTCTTTTCGAAGAAACTAAATAAGGCGGAGATTAATTACGATATCTACGATAAGGAAATGCTCGTAGTTGTATCTAGTATTAAGTTTTAGGACTCTAAGCTAAAATTATATAGCCTCTTTACGATTTAGACGGACTATAAGAACCTAGAATACTTTATAGTAAAGCGCTAGCTATCCGAAAGATAGATCCGATAGTAGGAAGAACTAGCGAAGTACTAGTTTACCCTAGTCTACTAGCCGGGAATCGAAGCTATCTTACCGGATACCTTATCGAGGAGGGAACAAGATACGTTAGGCTAAGACAATAAGCTTTCAAGGTTCCGGAGATTCTTAAAGCCGGACCTCTCTCTAAACTAGCCGGAAAACGTCTAGATTTCTAGTACTACTATTTGTAGCTTCCCGCGTATAACGAAGGCGAGCCCGTTATCTCTACTCGCGAACGAAACGGAGCCCGCGTAGCCTTCGCCGGAAAGCGCTAAACTATTCTAGGACCTAGAGATAAACGATATATAGAAGAGTATTATCGAGAAAGATGCGGTATACTAGACGGTAGTACGAAAAATCCGTAAGGGAGGTAGAATATTGCAACCGGAAATTAAAGCAAAAATTTAGATCGGGGATTGTATAATAGACCCTAAGGGGTTCCTTCGCTACTGCGGTAAGCTCTAGGTTCTAGGAGCCCTAGCGACGATAGAAACCGAATATAAAGATATAGGGGCCGAGGAACTATAGTAGGATATACTACGTACAAAGATTATCTAGTCGATCTACGACTCGCCGCTCTACGGCTACCCTAGCTAGGATTCTACTACTTCTATACTAGGTCGCGACTTTTACTAGCCGCTATAGTCGAAGTAGGTACGGCAATTCCTACGGAACTATAACTATTGTAGATGCAATAAGGTATAGAGGGAACACAAATACGGCCTTCTAAAACCCCTACTAGTACCCGACCGTTTCTTCTAGGAAATCTCGATAGACTTTATAACTAACCTACCGGAGTTAGATAGGAACCGGTATCTATAGGTAATTAAAGACCGTCTTAGTAAATAGATCGCCCTTATCGGTACTCCCTCTATAAAAGTAGAGGAATGCGCGGTTTTATTCCTAAAATACTAGGTTAGGTATTACGGACTTCCTCGTACTATTACTAGCGATAGAGGTACGAATTAGACGAGTACTTTCTAGAGAGAGATATATCGACTACTCGGCGTAAAGTAGAGGTTAAGCTCCGCCTACTACCTACAAACCGACGGAGGTCCTAAGCGCGTAAACTAAGATATATAAGCTTACCTACGGAACTATATTAACTAGATATAGTCCGATTAGAACTAATAGCTTCCTACGGTAGAACTAGCGTTTAACGGGAGACACTAAGCGGGGTTAGGAATAAGCTCTTTCTTCGCGACTTACGGTTACGAATCTACCTCCCTCGTTACGTTAGAGGAGGACCTAGCTATCGATAAATAGCTAACTATAGCGAAACAGGCGGAGGAGTTCGTAAATAAGATTAAGCAGATCTTAGATCTATACTAAGTATAGATAGCGGAGGCCGTATAGAAATAAGAGGATAGCGCGAACAAGACTAGAACTCTAGCGCCGGTATATCGTATCGGAGACAAGGTCTAGCTCGACCTAAGGAATTACTAGACCGGTAGACTAAAGAAGAGCCTCGACTCGAAGTACGCTAAGTATACGGTAGAAGAGGTATTATCGCCTATCTTAGTATAACTCTCGGGGATACCTAGTAATATTTACCCGGTATTCTATACCGACCTTCTAAGACTTACGAGCCGGGACCCCCTTCTAGGGTAGGTAACCGACGACGAATAGCCGGACTCTATCTTAATCGAGACGTATAAAGAGTAGTAGGTCGAAGAGATCCTATATGCCTAAAAAAAGAAGCAAAGCTAAGGGCGAGAAGTACTCGTAAAATAGAGCGGGTACTATAAACCTACGTAGGAACCCCTAGACTATATCGCGGATACCTCCGCGCTAGACGACTTCGAAGTAAAATATAGACAAATCGAGGAGAACGATAGGCCTCTAAGAGATTAGGAAAAGAGAGGAAAACGGAAGAAATAACGCGGTAACCTAGAGTTTTTCCGCGGAGTAACGGGTTTATAGATTCTAAGGACTTTTATTAACTTCTAGAGTTTGGATTTTCTTACTAACTTATTCGGCTTAGGTTTACTAGAACACTAGAGAAGAGAAACATAATTTAGAGTTAAGAAGAATTTTATTTAGGTATTTATAAGTAAGTATCGGGTCTCCGCCCGAAATTAGAAGGTTACCTTAGGACTATAAAAAAAAAAAATAATAATAATAATATATCCGAAACTACCTAGAGCCTACTAGAAAACCTACGGAAACCTTTACTCCTCTAGCGGACCTATACGATTGTTACCGAGACGGAGGGCATTTAGAACGCTACTAAAAAAGAGAGGTTAGCGAGAGAAAGTCGGAGGGTAGCGAAGGACTTACGTCTAACTCTATTAAGCTACGATATTAGCGATAGTGTTTGTTACCTCCGAGGCGATAGCGCTAAAATAGACGGTTAGCGAGGGTTTTATCGCGGGAAACGGGGAATCTTACCTAGATAACAACCCCTACGGCTAGAGAGACTTAAGGGCTTTCTATACCTTAAGAACCTTAAGAAGCTCGGAGTGCTTCTCGGCGACGTTAGCGCGGGTCGCGCGGATATAGTTAGCGTAGGCTACGTAGGCTATTTAAGGACTAAATAGTTAGCGAGAGATTTAGTACGGGAATCGCGATAACTTATAGTAGGGCATAAGCAATTCTCTTACGAGCGCAATTAGCGCAAGCCCTCGAGCTAGCGGGCTTAAGAAAGTTAGCGGACCCCGCGACGAATCGAACGGGAACCTTATAGATTAGTCGGCGCAGTCTTCGCCGGAGTTATAGCAACTAATATAGTAGATTCGACGAGCTATCTAGGATAAGTTAATTTTACGAAGGGAACCGAGGAGGAAGGGGAGGGACTTACGGTATTAGTAGTAGTAGTAGTAGTAGAGATATATATAGAAAAGAAGAAGAAGAAGAAGAAAAGGGAAATATTAATATTTATAGAAAGCGATACGGAAGTAAAGGTCGCGAAAGCAATAGAAGGCGCGAGTATAAGTAAGGCGCGTTTTAGGAAGGGGTAAATAGGTAAAAGAGCGCGGTTTAGTAGTCGCGAAGAAAGTTATAGCCTTTAAAGCCTAGGATATAGCAACCCCGACCGGAAATTAGTAGAAACCCCGATCGCGAAGGAGGAAACTACGAGCGCGTTACTCTAGAGAAGCTTAGATAAGTATAGATCTAACGGATAAAGTAATAGCGATAGAAACTACGAAGGGCTTTCTATCCCCGCTAAGGAAGGGGAGGAGGACGGAGGTAATATAAAGGGCTACGCCCTAGGTAGAAAGCGCTAGCCTTAGGCATTCGGCCTACGCGACTCTAACCTACTGCTTAGCGCTTAGCGTACCGTACAAAACTATTCGGATTTACGTAGATAGACTTAGCTCTTTATCGAACCTATTAAGTCTTATATCTAGTATCTACGTACGCGTTACTTACCTATAACAAAGAAGACGCTATAGTACTAGTTAGTAAAGGTAGATTAAACTACGGTTAGTAAGTCGTTCTTACTAAGCTAGTTAAGAGGCATATAAAGAAATAGGGCAAAGAAGGCTTCTAGCGTAATATAGGCTTCGACTTTATAAGTAAGACTCGTATCCGCTACGGCACTATAAAGAAGCCGTAGGAGCGTATAGTTGTTATATATAACGAGTAGACAGATCTAGCTAAAGGCGGTACTTATATAGACTCCGGTACTAAGTTTAACGACGAGTTTAGAGACCGAATAAAGCGCATTCTAGGTACTATTTAAGAGACTAAAAAGAAGGGTTAAGATAAGCAAGAAGCGGCTAAGAAGAAGGATAAGGAAGCTATAGAGGCATAGCGTAGAAGGCGTAACTTGTCGCGGCTAAAGAAGGATAAGAAGCGAGGCCGTAGCAAGCGACAAGCGATACCTAATCTAGAAGTAGAGGGTAAATACGGCAGCGGTAGTAGTAGTAGCGACAGTAATAAATATAAAGAAAGCGAAGAAGATTATAGTAAAGATAAAGATAGGAACAAAGAAGATCTACTAGAGGTTGTATACCCTAACGTAGAGCTAGAAGAATAATTAGCTCTAACTCCTACTCGAAGTTCGCTAACTCCCTCTAGCGCGCTAATCGTACCTAGCTCGCTAGGTAAACCTCCTCCGCGGAAGGGTAAGAACTATACTAAAACAGCGGCAGCGAAGCGTAAGAGGGAGAAGAAATACCCGAGCGTTAAAGAGATATTAGCGAAGATCTAGGCGGAAGGAATCGGTAGTAGGAAGTAGAAAGCGGAAGGCGTAGTAGACGAGGAAGTAAGGAAGGAAGTTAAGCGCTTAAAGGGGGATATTAGCGATATTAAGAGCTTGCTAACGACCCTAATAAGTCGCCTACCTATACAAAATGCTAGTAGTCCTGCTCCGAGTAATCTTAATAGTGCTATAGGTAGTACTAGTACTCCTAGCTTCGATAAGGGTACGTCTCTATAGTAAGAGATAGGCTTTAACTATATAGAAATAGCTAAATTTGATACTAATCTAGAGGGCTATTTAGAGTAACTTTATCGGATATATTGTCGCAATTTAAGTATATAGCGTTGCTAGCTATAAAATAGTTAATTTTAGTCCGATTGTTACGTATAAAAGATATATTATAGCTATAATATAGATAATAAAGCGTATATATAGTTTAGTATATGTCTAAGCAATGTATAGTAAGTAAAGATAGTAGGTAGGGTATAGCTTAGCGTATATATACATTTCGGCTAAGTAAGCTTTTACCTCCGCGGAGGTCCGCGGAGCCGGCCGGACCCTCCGAGAGAGGACAATATTCTTAATCTTCTTCGTCTTATAAATCTACGCCCTCTTCTAAGATACTAGAACCGATACTAGAGCATTTAGATTAAGTGTCTTCGCTATAGTTAAAGTATAGTTAGTTATCGATAGGCTTACTACCGTATAGGTAGAGAATTTTAGCGTAGGAGGGCGGATCGGTATCGAATCTCCTATTCGTTTAATTGCTACCCCTAAGGCTCGTATATAGGTTTGTAAGCAATATAGCGACTATATAATATGCCGCTACTAGTTAATTGCTAATATATTATTATTCTTCGAGTTATAGGTATACGAATAGCCGGATTGTCTTACTAAAGCCGTATTCTATCTCTATTCTCGCCTTAGATATATACTTATTAAATATCCTCTTTAGCTTCGGCAGTTTAGTAACACTTGTTATTCTAGGCTATAGATATATAACTCTAAAGGAATAGTAGTATACTAGATCGCTATATAGATATAATCTTCGTCGTAGAAGACCGCTTCTCGTACGCTTATTAAGCATTCGTTATATACGCTTAGATATACGAGATTTATAGAATATATCCTAATCGTTCTCTTTACCTAGGTAGGGACCTATTAGTAAAGATAGTATGCTATTAGGTGTTATTATGCCTTAGAACTTGTAACTGTATCGCTTCTTATAGCTAGAGAATAATAGACGTTAATTATTATAGTATTCCGGTATAGGTGCCGGACGACAAGTTTCTCGAAATATGCTATTAATAAATTCCTAAAAATTCCCTCTCTATCTAGTATTCTTAACCTACTATACGAAGTTACGTAAGACGTAATATCGTCTTAATCGAGGGTGCTATTATATATAGGAGCTAAACTCCTTCCGAATGTGCTTAATTACTGCCCCGAAGATAGTTAATAGATAGTATAGTTTGCGACTAAAGATAAGACCGAGAATCTTCTAAGTAGACGGAAATCTAAGGTAGAAGAGAGTAAGATAGAAGGCCTATACTAGCTTGCATTTATAGCGGTTTAGCTACTTAATATCGTCTATTTAAAGTATAGTTATAAGATATAATATCTCTTCTTTATTAAATCTATCGACTCTGCGGTAATTAGCTAAGCACGGCGATAGTAAGGTCTAGCGTACTTCTAACGCTTACTTAATCTTCTATATTAACCTCGCGAAAGCGTCTTTATCGACTTACTTTATATACTACTTCGTAAACGCGTCGCTAATATTCTTAAAGACAAACTCCTATATACGGCCGTTTAAACGAATGTCGATAGGCTTACGATATAGCTATTTCCGCCGTTTGCGACGACTAAGTACGATATATACTATAGCGAGTACCTACGCTAATTCTACCTCTTCGTCGGCCTCTATAGTAGCGGCGGTACTTAGCAAAAGCTAGCAAGAACGCGAGAACGCGCCCGAGAACGCGATATCTATACGAGAACCTATACGCGCGGAAGAGACGGAAATACATGCTATACTAGGCTCTATATGGCTGTCTTGGCTTCCTATTCAGTCACTGGAGCGGCTGGTACGTGCGTTGTGGAAACAGGCTCTCCGAGTTGCGAAACCCTTCTTATGAGGCAGAGCAGAAGGCTCGTTGCTTCTCGCACAAGGCATGATGACCAGTTATGCACAGAAGGGTCATGTGGCGGACGCGCTTGTCTTCCCCGAGATCCTTCAACAGCGCAACCTGGCAACTGGAACGCGCCCACAGTACACATGCGCATCCTCTGGATGTCGCGTGATAATGTGATATCTTGTTTCACCTTCGCCTCCGCAGCCTAGACACGTACAACTCCTACGAGAGTCGGCCTCACAGCGCAATAAGGATCATGCTCGCAGGACTGCAGCCTTCCTTTGTTTGCAATAGCACCCTTCTGCCTCCATGACTGCCATGGAGCACGCGCCTTCGCCGACCAACCTCAACTCGTCGCGGCACATATCGCATATAGACACCTCGATACGCACGTCATCTTCGCCGCCTGGGCAAGTTCACGTCCAACAAGAGTCGACATCGTCTCTCAACCTGCATCGCACGACACAAGATCTGGCTGTGAAGACTCAGGCCAGTGGTCGCATGCGACCAAGCGTAGAAACAGGCAAGGCGGATGACTTCAACGAGCAGTCACCTTTATTGCCACCACGTACAAGCGAAGACATCGGAAGCATCTCAAGCTTCTCCGCAGTCAATAGTCCCGACCGCAGTGACAGCGAGACCTGGAATGCCGAGCAAGGGACACGGGAAGAAAGCAAGAGCAGCTGGTATCTGTTCCTTTTGACTCTGTCCTTCTTGGGGTGAGTCGGATGTCCAGGAGCTTCAGGCGATCAAGATCATGCTAAGAGACGTCTCAGAACTAACAGGAAAATAGTCTGCAGATAGCATGGTCTGTAGAGCTCTCAAATGGCTCACCTTATCTCCTAAGCCTCGGAGTCTCGAAGAGCCTGCTCGCCTTGGTGTGGATTGCTGGACCTTTATCAGGCACATTGGTCCAACCGTACGTGGGCATCAAATCCGACAGATGCAGGTCACGCTTCGGAAAGAGACGGCCGTTCGTGGTCGGGGGAGCTATTGCTACCATCATTTCACTCATGACTTTGGCATGGACGCAAGAGATCGTTGCAGGCTTTCTGTCGATATTTGGGGTCTCCAGAGAAAGCGAAGGGACCAAGACGACGGCAATCATACTGGCGGTGCTCATGGTATACATACTGGATTTCAGTATCAATGTCATCCAGGCTGGTATCAGAGCATTTGCAGTTGACAATGCTCCAGCTCATCAACAGGACGCGGCGAATGCCTGGGCAAGTCGAGTCACTGGAGTGGGAAACATTATAGGCTACCTCTTCGGATACACCAATCTGCCTAGATATCTCTGGTTTTTCGGCAATACGCAATTCAAAGTCCTGTGTGTCATTGCGTCTCTAGGTCTCACCAGCACAGTCACGGTTTCCAGCCTTGCCATCTCGGAACGCGATCCTCGGTTAGAAGGAAAGCCTGCAGAGCAAGAAGGAGGCGTTCTCGCCTTCTTCAAGACTCTAGGACGTTCCATGGCACGCTTACCATACCAGATCAAGGCTGTTTGCTATGTGCAACTCGCTGCGTGGATTGCATGGTTTCCATTCCTTTTCTACATCACAACCTACGTGGGACAGCTTTACGTGGACCCAATCTTTCGCGACAACCCAAACATGACTGACAAGGAGATTGATGAAGCATGGGAGCACGGCACTCGAGTGGGCACATTTGCGCTTCTGGTGTATGCAATTGTGTCATTCATTGCAAGTGTGGTGTTGCCATGGTTTGTGGCAAGCTCCTTCAAACCTCCAGAGCCAACGTCCAGGACACCAATGGCCACAACTCCGAGAACTCCTCGGACGCCAGGGCCAGTAAATGCGCACGATGTTAGCTATTTTGACCTGCGGCGCTCGAGCGTTGGTGCTGCGGCCGGTGCGGTCGACTTTGCTGATGGCCAGTCTTTGAAGGCGTCGCAAAAGTCGAATTGGCTTAGACGAATCGGTGACTATGGCGCTTGTCTTGAAATGCCATGGCTTACACTGAAACGAGCTTGGCTTCTGTCACACCTCATGTTTGCGGCCCTTACCTGGCTCACCTTCGCCGCCAACAATACGACCATAGCCACGATCCTTGTGGGGCTCATCGGCATTCCTTGGGCAATGACGATGTGGGCTCCTTTTGCACTGATCGCTGCCGAAGTCAGCAAGCGGGACAACATCCGTCGCGGCCTAATCCGACCACCTCCTACAGTAGAAGGAGAGCTACTCGCAAGAGGCGAAGATGGCAGTGATGGTGCCGATCAGGCTGGTGTCGTGCTCGGTATTCACAACGTCGCTATCGCAGCTCCTCAAGTCATTGCCACGCTGATAAGTTCGGTGATTTTCAAGGCACTGCAGAAACCAAGAGGCACACCGGGCGACGACAGTGTTGCATGGGTGCTGAGATTTGGTGGTTGTCTTGCCCTCGTGGCGGCATGGCTGACGCGGCGCGTCCACGAGGAGGGCGAGTCGGAGGGCACGAAGGCCAAATGGTGAACTGACCAAGGATAGATGTCATCTTGAACAGTGGAATGGATCTTGGTTGGGCAGAAGGTGCCTCACGGCCGAAAGCATTTACAAGTAGAAGCATTCAGCGTAAGCATCATAAACTTGCAGCATCATTCAACATGGAAGTGATACTTTTAAACAGGGAATCGTCGCTCTTGCCTCAACTGCATTTCCAGAGGTCTGTGCTTGCTGGTCAAAGCTTGGATGACTGCACCGGCCGCATTTTCGCCTTCCATTTCATCCTGATTCTCAACTTCCAAATCCACCTTCAACACACCATATCATTGACAATAGATAGCAGACTCTGACGACGGCACCAACCGACAGCCCAACATGGCTTCGCTGAAGGACTCAATACACAGCCCTCACACTACGCTAGCCTTCACCGAACGGCAAGGCGTAGAGTCAATATTCCTCGTTCTCAAGGATATCGAGAATCGACTCAGACAGAACGGTCATCGTACGACTTTCTCGGAGGATGGCATTTATCTGGTACACGGAGAAGCGAAGTCCAATGTTGAGAGTACATTGAAGGTCGAACAGCTTGTCCGCGATTTCAAGAAACGCATGATTGACGAGATCGAAAACGATGCGACGAAGACGGTTGTCAGGAAGCCACGACTGCTCGCCTGCCCGACGATCGCATCACCATCTGACTGGCAAGAGTGTAACATTTCTCGCCATGCTACAGATGGGCTGGGTTGGGATGTGAAAACTGTGGTGACGGCGAGCAAAAGAGAGAAAGTCGCGCCCGCTTCTCAACAGCTATTAGAAGAGGAAGGAAGAGATGGCCAGCATGATCTGGCCACCCATCCTTTATCTCCAGATGCCTCCAGTATCGCCGATGGCATGGGCACGCGAGATGCGACTGAGTGGCCACCACAGGAAAAGCCGAGAGTCAAGCTTCCTTCAAGCCCTGTTGAGACTTTGTCGTCTGAGATAGACCAGACCCTCTGCCACGTCTACAGTGAGCCTCTGACGACAGACGTCGACGAGATACATCAAGACAGACCACTCGACCCGATCGGCCCGAACAACCATCAGATCCCGCACATCTTGATTCAGGAACAACAAGCCAGGATTCAAGAGCTTGAAGAAGAGCTTAAGAGAGCAAATGCGGCAAGGCTTGTCGCTGAGAATAGGGCGCAGGAATTGCAAGAAGAAGCAGAGACACGTGAAGAAATTTCGCCAGCACGTCTAAATATTGAGGATCTGGCTGACGAAATCTTGGTGATCAGCACGAAGAATCGTGTCATGGAGCGCAAGCATGACCGATTGGCGGAATCTTTTGCCCAGCTACAGCAAGACCACGAGTGGCTCTCGCGACACTTGGTGAGGCTTGATTACTCAACCGCACGGATCTCGCAGACCATTAGCACCATTCAAGATGACCGCAAGACCGGAGTCGGATCTGAGCTCCTGGCACGAATGCAAACTACTGTGGAGAGACATGACAGCGAGTGGTTGCCCAACTTGGCAGACAGGCTCAGTGTGATGGAGGTCGATCTGAAAGCGTTGTGGGCTGCTCTGCATGATTATGCACCTCCGGGATCTGCATCTGGTAGCTCATCCCCATAGAGTGGCAACACGCAGCCAGATACGCCGACCACTGGCGGAAAAGATCCGAACGATTGCAAAGGATGTAATGGCGACGCGCTGGTCAAGGAGAACCAAGATGGCACTTTTATGCCTTGTCGATATTGGAGCTCTCTGGCCTAGCGGATCCGGAGAAGTAGTTGTTGCTGCTCGATGTCCGACATCGTTGCGAACGGCGAGTGTGCATTGCCTTATACTACATTGCAGAGCTTGTGTGAGCTTCATATCGATTTTCAACTTCGCATTGCGCTTCAGAACTCAGAGAATGGAGACCTACTCTTCTTTGGGCATCTAGTATTCTGCCGTTGATGCCTTTCGGTTGTTCCACGAGACGGTGTGAAGACAGGGTGGTGCCAAGCCCGTACTTTTAGACTTTCGGTTCGGAGCGGCGATCTGAGACCCTTCACTAAATTTAAAATTGAGAACCTTGCATGAAATTTGGCTGCATGTGATGTGAGTCGGCGGGCATTTTTCGAGATTCCTTTTGAGCTGCGAACTCCGCCGCATCGCTCGGAGAACAGCATTGAGACTCCGTGTGAGCCTCTGGACTGATATTCACTACGCTCTCATTTTACATTTCTCCGGGACCATGACCACGACGATCAGTACGCCAAAAGTTCTCAGTGTGATGGAACGTAGCTAATGACAGTAGGGGTCCCGTGCTCTTCAGCCAACATCGGTACGTGCTTGACAGCTGCTCAGAGATGCTTACGCTGACAAAGTAAAGGTCCTGGCTTCGATGTGATCGGTCTTGCTCTCTCCGACTGGCTTGAACTAAACGTCACAGTCAACGATCCGAAGTCCTCTGGCGCACCGCTCAATTGCAGAGTTACATATGAGGGCCAAGGTGAAGCTGGAGTCGACTTGAATCCGGAAAGGAACCTCATCACTCAGACTGCTCTTTACGTGCTCCGATGTCACGACCTAAGAGCATTCCCAACAGCAACTCATGTTCACATAAAAAATCCTATTCCCCTTGGAAGAGGTCTCGGATCTTCCGGAGCAGCAGTCGTAGGGGGCGTATCTCTTGCAAACGAAGTTGGACAGCTTGGCTTGTCGAAAGACAGGATTCTGGATTTCTGCCTGATGATTGAGCGACATCCGGATAATGTGGCTGCGGCACTTTTCGGTGGCTTCGTGGGAAGCTATTTGAAGGAGCTTGACCCCGAAGATATGAAGCGTAAGGAGATCCCACTAGCTGAAGTGCTTCCTGCTCCACAAGGAGGAGAAGACACAGGCCTCAAGCCTCCGGTGCCACCTTTCAACATTGGCAAGCACATTCGTTTCAGCTGGGCAAAGGAAATCAAGTGCATCGCCATCATTCCCGACTTCGAAGTCAAGACTGCTTTAGCGAGAGGCGCACTTCCGACAGACTATGCAAAGGCGGACGTCATTTACAATCTCCAGCGAGTAGCATTATTGACCACAGCACTTGGCCAAAGCCCACCAGATCCCGAGTTGATCTACGATGGCATGCAGGATAAGATACACCAACCATACCGCAAGAAGCTCATTCCTGGTCTGACAGAAATTCTCCAATCCGTCACGCCTACATCACATCCCGGACTGCTCGGCATCTGCCTTTCAGGCGCAGGACCAACAATTCTGGCCCTAGCCACAGAAAACTTCGACAAGATCGCGGAGCACCTAATCGAGGAATTCAAAAAGAAAGACATCAAATGCGAATACCGACTCCTCGAACCAGCCTACGACGGTCTCACCGTCTCGCACTCCACATCCTCTCCATCCCGATCAAACGACGGCATGACCTACGCCGACGCCGGAGTCTCAATCGACGCAGGCAACCAATTCGTCTCCAAAATCAAATCCGCAGTAAAATCCACCCGCCGTCCCGGCGCAGACGCAGAAATCGGCGGTTTCGGCGGCGCTCTCGACCTCAAAGCCGCCGGCTACGACGAATCCCCAATCCTCATCCAAGCCATCGACGGCGTCGGCACAAAACTCAAAATCGCCTTCGCCATGCAAGAATTCTGGCAAGTGGGTATCGACCTCGTGGCCATGAACGTCAACGATCTCGTCGTGCAAGGTGCCGAACCTTTGACTTTTATGGATTATTATGCCTGTTCGAAACTCGAGCCTGATGATGCGTTGAAATTTGTGGAGGGGGTTGCGATGGGGTGTGTGCAAGCTGGTGCGGCGCTTGTTGGTGGTGAGACGGCGGAGATGCCGGGGATGTATCAGGGCAAAGACTTTGATGCGGGAGGTGCTGCTACGGGTGCGATTCGGAGGGGACAGAAGGTTTTGCCTGATAAGGAGGGTATGGGTGAAGGGGACGTCTTACTTGGTTTGGGGAGTAGTGGTGTGCATTCGAATGGTTTTTCTTTGGCGAGGAAAATTCTGGAGAAGAAGGGACTGGATTTCCATGACCAAGCGCCGTGGGCTGAGGATAAAACCGTGGGAGCGAGTTTGCTGGAACCTACGAGGATCTACGTCAAGCCTCTTCTTGCGGCTGTGAAGAAAGGCCTACTTCTGGGAATGGCGCATATCACGGGTGGAGGTCTGGAAGACAATATTCCACGAATGCTGCCTAAGCATTTGGCTGCCGAGATTGATGCTTCTGCGTGGCCTGTGCCGGATGTGTTGATGTGGTTGAAGAAGGCTGGGGGCGTGAGCAGCAAGGAGTTCGCACGAACGTGGAATACTGGGCTTGGGATGGTGATTGCTGTGAAGGAGTCACAGGTTGCTGCTGCGACGGAGGCTTTGATCGGTGAGGGCGAGAAGGTTTACAGGGTGGGAAAGTTGGTGTCGATGCAGGGTGAGGGTGTTGTGCTCAAGAATTTTGAGCATTGGGACAGGTAGACGTTATGGGTTGAAAGCGTTTCGGTACTGTGTCTGAGAAAGCAGTGTTTTCTGGTTACGCAGTTGCGGCGTGTTGTGATTTGAAGCCGTTGCCAAGGCTCACAAGCTTCATTATCTCCGTTTCACTCCTTCCTGATTTCAGAGAAGGTTCGCGTTAGCGTGATTCGACGCGTTGACAGCGCTGAGGACAAGAAACTCAACAATTACCACCACGCGAGGTCATCCATCTGTCATAAGCTCGCCATCAAGCGCGCGGTAAGCATCCCCGATCAGAAGCATTGTAGCTCGTTGCTAACAACATCGCAGGGCAACGAGGATGGAGTGTCCGTCGCCGCTGAAAGCGCAACCCCCAAATCCAGCGCCTGTCAACCCGAGCGATACCGCCAGCATCCATGGCATTCTCAATAGACTCGAGCTCCTTGCCTTCAACATGAAGTTCCGCGGCCATGCAGTTCCATCTCGCACCATCAACATGATCAAGACTTCGAGGCAGAGTCAACTCTCCGAACGCCAGCTCGACCGTCTATACGAAGTGCGCTCCCACTGTAAAGCTTTTAGTAGAGCTGTCAAGGGCCAGCCACCGGAAGCCGACCCAGTCAAGCTCAAGGCCGATCTCGATAAGAGTCAGGAAAAGATTGTGGAAATGCGTCGCGGGATCATGGATATTCAGAAGGATGTCCAGGCCCTTCAACAGGAAAACATCCAGCAGCTTTCCCACAAACAGGGTCGTAGGGACGAAGTGGTTGATCGGGAAGAGTTTGTCGCTGAGAAAGACGAAGACGGCACGCCAACATGCATGCTCCCTTCTTCGCCCTGGATCAGGACCGATCAGGACCGAATCAGAGGATGTGGTGTTTGGAAAGCAGAGTCTGCCCCGAGGGCTGCTGCCGAGGCCGACATTGCTCTTCGTCGGGTCCTTCTGAAGACAAAAGATATGTTCCCGCCCATCATTCAACTGAGGAGGGTAGCGTCAGCCCTCGAGCTTATCGATGCAAAACACCATGCCGACTTTTATTACCGTGACCTAGACGCTGTGAGTATGACGTTGGACTGGTTGGCAAGATCGACATTGGACAGGCGGGAGGCAATGACAGCATATGCGCGCGATCTAGAAGAGCGTCGAGAGGTGCTGAAGGAGGCTGGCTTTCGAGTTCCCGAGAGTTGCGGACGATATCTCATACTGGAGGCCGCCGCTCGGCACCTACGAGAGCTGGTTTCGCAGAATCTGCATAGCTCGTTGGACATGGTCGATGCTAATAAGAAGAATGCCGAAGCGTTGGCCAGGACTAAAGCAGCATGGGATAAAGAGCTCCACAAGACTCAAAATAATCGGAAGACAACGGAGGAGACTGAAGAGGCCTAACGCAGTTGTTCAAGAATCGTGCGAGGCATGTCTGACCTGCCAGAAATTTGAAGGACCAGGCCTTGCGGGCACGTGGAAGCCGCCGACAGTGTCCGCGTCAAAGGAAGCCGCTGCATCGAGGACCATAGCATACAGCGCGCAGTTCCCAGCAGTAGCAAAGCTTATCACGTTGAAAGATGGCCCGAATAAGCTTGCGTCCATGAATTGTCGCTTGAATCTGATCGATGTCGTGTGGCCAAGAACAATTCCATATCGGGCCAAGACCACGTACGTCAGAGTTTCTGTCCGCCTGAAAATGAGGCATTCTATTTCTGCCTAAGATCTCTTGCTGTTGCACAAGTCGTCCTCCGACCTCTCATCGCTGTATTCTTGCTCCATTTGGCTAGTCTCCCGCTAACCTCATTTGGTGGAAAAATAGCGAGCTGCTCAGGTCCAGTGCAGACGACTTCTTATTAGTGACTGCACAGGCTTGCACAGTTCCCTGGTCGTGTCATGAATGGCGTGCAGAGTATTCAAGGCCACTGCGACTTGGTCTATCTGTCTGAATGTTGGCGTCGTCTAGTCACGTGCCCTGCCAGCCCGTTCACGGCGATGCTTGAAAGCTCTGCGGTTTTGTTCCTATGGCTTGGAGAATCACTTTCTTCGTCCATCTCTCCGTTTACGTCCGGGTCTTGTCGCCGGTGAAGACTTGAAAGAGGGCGATAAGGTGCGGGCCGGAATTTCGCTCGGCAGGCGTGTGAGCACTGCGATTATGAAGGTCGATTTGCAATTGTTCGCACGTTGCTGGACCTTGCTCCTCGTGAATGTAGAGATCTTTCACTTGACCTTGGCCTCTTCTCCGTCAGCGATGATGGGCGTTATTGGTGACCCTGGTGTGGCCGGCGAGACAGGCCGGCTGACGCGCTCGGTGACATCGACGTCGTCTCCCACACGCAAGACAGCTCCGCTTGGACCGGCGCATGCATACTGCCCAAATACCGGCTTGTCTAGAAGCAAAGTCAGCCGCGAGCATCTCCTTTCGTGTGCACGCCACCCACGTGGGAATAGATCATTCACTCTGCGATCCTTTGCCAATAAGCCATATAGTTGTCGATTAGTATTGATCATGCTCCCTTTCGCTAAGTCTGCATTCAAGCTCAAGCACCGAACGCATCGGAACAAGCAGCGTATAGACACCTCTTGTGCGGGATCGGCTTTCGACCGCACGGTCAGCAGATCCCATTGATCTTCGTCGTACGGTGCGGCTTCATTGCCCACATCGACATGGATATTTGGCCGGAACCTGACAATAACATCTTCGCCACGGGCGGAGGGTGGTAATCTCCTTCTCGCATCTTCCTCTGATGCTGAGGATGTGACGAGAATTGGAGCTGCATCCGCAAATCTGACTCGTTGAGGTTGCAGCTTGTCGTTGACGGCGATAGAAAGTGCTCGATATTTGTGCTTCGGCATGAAGACCGCACCTGGAATCTCTCGTTGGCCAGTGCCGCCGATATACAGAAGGCGCACAGGCTTTCCGAGGTGGAAAGTGAAGTACTTGGAGACTTCCTCGCCCATATCGATGCCCGGAGCTTTGGTACCGAAGATGCTGACTTGGTACACAGGTGCGTTGAACAAGCTCACGGGAGATGGAGTCAGTGGTAGAGTAATGGCAGCGTTCTCGTCAGCATGGATATGCGTGATGGTGAGCTTGGACCATGAACGATCAATCATGGTATGGAACAGGCCCAGATCGAAATGGTTCTTGATGGTGATATGCTCGGCGAGTCCTTGCGTCTCGCTGGTCGGCGGCTTGACCAGGACATATTGACGGTCGAAGCGAAGGCCTTCGTTGGTGATCTCTGCGGCATGGACTTCCACAGGCCGCAGAGATTTGACCGGGTAGATGAATAGCTTTGCGCGCAGCGTCAACGTTCATGCCCATGCCGAAAGACTCCTCGTGCTGACATACCCGCTTGATCTTCATCTCGGACTCGGAGCCTGCACGCCCGGTCGCATGCCGAGCCGTGAAAACGCTGGGGAAGTGAAGAACACACAATAGCGTGCAGACACCACATAACAACGTTGTCGTCGCTGAGTTCGACGCCCTTGTCGGCGTGTCCCGGGACGGTGGGGGCGGGGTGGGGGTGGGGGTGGGGCGGTGGTCGGGACCCGATGGTTGCCTCAGTCGGACTTGATTGGCCAGCGGCCCGTCTGACGACTTATTCAGCCATTCACCTGAGATATCTTCCACCCGCACAATTCACATTCCACTACGCTGGCCCATTCAGGAAGCCAGCAGCGAGCACGAGTGGCGTCGTGCTGATTGTTGTCTTGTGCTGGAGTGCGCGCGTGCCTCGCTGCAACATACCTGAATGGCGCAAGAAGCATCCGAACGGGCGTGCGACAGGTGCAGAGAGCGGCGCGTCAAGGTATTCTACGGGATTGCCAATTCAGGCTTGCGACTTCACTGACCACGTCTTGCAGTGCGATAAACGCCAGCCCACATGTCTCCGCTGCGAGAAGCTTGGCAAGCCTTGTCCTGGCTACGACAAGAAACGGAAATTCGTCGATGAAGGCATCACCTTGCGCAAGAAGTACCAGAACTCCGGCGACCATGCTTCCGGCAATGAACACGTCGCTGCACCAGTGTGTTTTCGACATCCTTCACATGTCTGCCGAGCCTCCAATGTTGACCGCTTTGTAGCACCGAGACATCACCGCTCAAGCCAGTGCCACACCAAGCACCAACTCGCCAGCAGTCAAATCGACGGCCCAAAATGCTCCAAGCGGCCCAGCAAGCCTTCCACCGAACAGGGTCGCGGGCATTGACACTGCCCGGTTTGCACAAAGCGCTGCGTCTCCCAGCACTCCATCCCATGCATTGCCCGCCCTTCCACTCGATCCTCTGACTGAAGCAATGCTGTTGGCAGACACGCCTGCTCAGATCCCCCTTGCAGATGCAGACCCTATGCTCGATGACATGTGGAAAGCCCAGACCTTCGACCCAGAGTTCTTCGACCTGCAGCCCGATGCTTATTATTCCGCAGCGGGCAACACTTGTGGATTCCTACCGAACGTGCCAGAAATCGTAGACGAAGTCGATCAGAGCGATATATTATTGAACAATTCCGTTTCAGGAACGCCCCTATCGACCGCCATAATATCAGGATCTTATTCTGATAGCCAGTATGTTGTCTTTGACCGCGTCTTGTATACCAGTGCTGACCTCGTCTGACATAGTAATTTGTGGGCTCCCGAGTCACAACTCACGACCAGCGCCCTTATAACACATGAACGCGACCATGAGATGGCTTACCTGATCAGGCATTTCACAGAATCGATAGGTCCTTGGTAGGTGGCTCATGATCGAGGCGCCGACCGCCATTGCTGACCTCGTCTCAGGATGGACCTGTTTGATAGAGACAAGCACTTCACCCATCTAGTGCCTCTGAAAGCGCTTCGAGATGCGTTGCTGCGCAATGCTATTGCCGCCGTCGCAGCGAAGCAACTCGGACGAACCAAAGGCACTAAGCCTTTTACCTACCAACAGTCACAGAAGCCATCAGCAATGGAAGTGCTGGAAGATAGCAACGTCGACTGGTTCTATAAGGCCGCGAATTATTACGACAAAGCCATTGCCTTCTCACGCCAATATCTCCAAGCTGTCTCGGGTGGTTTGAGCAATCCGCCCAGTCCAGATGCGCAGATGGCCGCTTCGATGGCCAATTCAGATGACTTGATTGTGGCTGTGTCCATCTTCTCACTTTATGAATCCTTGGACAATTTTGACACCGGCTGGCTGCAGCATCTGGCAGGTCTGAAGTCTCTTCTGAAAGCTATGAGTCCTTCGCAGCAGATGGAGAACCAGGTTTCACCTTCGCTTACAGTAGGGCGACTTGCATCATTCTGGAATTTTGCAAGGGCAGACTATCAAGCTGCATACCTCAATCGGCAGACGACGCTTCTTGACACCGACGACATGGCGCTTTGGAATAGTTGCGGGCTGGAGGTGCAGCACGACGGGTCCTTGTACAAATCGCCTGAACATATCAAAGACGATCCAAGGCACTGTCGCGTGCTTGCAGAGCTGGTGGCACACACCTTGCTCTGGCTAGTGCTCCGCGTTATGAACTACCTCACCAGTGATGAAAACTCGACAGCGAGACAAAGCCAATGGGAACAGCTCTCCCGGCAGCTCGATCACTGGTACGGGAACTTACCAGCTACCTTCCAGCCTGTCGCGCAGATCCGGCATCCAGCTTCTGGTCGGACTTCGCGGTCGCAATTGACAGAGGCATTCTTCAGCATCGATGTGTGTGCTGCTTCTTTGCAACTGTACCACTTTGCACGAATATTGCTGCTGCTGCACCGACCCATCAACGTGGAAAGGAGCGCGTTTAGGAATAGGCTCAAGGCGTATCGAGAGGTATCCACGGAAGCGATTCGACATGCTCACGAGATCATCGGGATTGCTCTTGGTCGTCCACAGCCGGCGATTCGTGTTGAAATGCTCCTCCCTCTTTCTACTGCCGGCGCGTGCCTCGAAGAAAACGATGAACGTAAGGCAGTGCTGGAACTTCTCCGGGCCATTGAAAAGGATACCGGATGCGCCACGGGACTTCGATGCCGGGAGTTAATGCAGGAATGGGGCTGGACTGTTGAACCAGAGGGCATAGCATGAGCTTTTCACACGCCACACGCCAGGCCATCATCAGAAGCTGTCTCACCTTCATCACATCCACAATCTCGTGCTGGTGAAAGTCTGAGGCGCTCCAGCACGATTCAAGCATGAGCGGACAACCGCCTTCCCGACGGCATGGTGGTCCTAAGGATTCGGCATCTCGAGTCTGGACTCCACACCAGCACGCGATGCAAAACTGCCGTCAGCCACCCGCATCGGCCGAAGCTTTCATTGGCGGACCCTGAGTGCACACTAATAGATGTTTGCAGAAGGCTGGATGAGACAACGACAGCGTATCCGCTGTAAGACACTCACTACTGCTCGCCGTCTGCAGTAGTTCTGCATGACGGTTGCGTGTTGTACACGAGAGTCATGGCACGGCGCGGCGCACGAACGAGTGGCGGTTGACCTATCCTCGAAACATCGTCTACAATCATGCAACTCGGCATCAGCAATAATGACATTTCTGGTCTAAGGAGCGAACGAGTTCATTACGAACGAAATCCACTAATCACACCTCTCAAAACGAAAGTATCCGACCCCCAGCAAATATCCTTACTGTCCAAGAATGCTCTTTTCACTCCCATCATTTCTTGCATATTGCCAAACACTTCTTCGAAGCATCAACAAGCGCCGGAGGCAGAAGGGGATAGTACTGCTCAATATCCCCAATTTCCGCCTCCTGCATGCCTGCATTCAAATTATCCCCATCCGCGACCTGCTGCAACACTGCTGTGATGCCCCCATCTTCGGAATTAAATGTGGCAATGGTGGTTGCCTTCTCGCACTTCTCTGAGTCGTTGATCTGCCAATGAATGCTTCCTTGAGGAAAAAGTGTGCCCTGGAATCGACTCAGCGTGCCATTGATAGTACCAAGAGGCTTCGCCGCATCGGACGGATTTATCGTGCTCTCGAACATAGCACCGAATCCCACTTCGCCCTCAATGACGGCGAAGAACTCATTGGCACGTGGATGAACGTGCGGGAAAAAGATGCCACAAGGTCCGAGCGTGGCAATCGAGAAGCTTATGCCGGAGTCGATGAGTAGGGGGAAGTTGTCAATGAAGGCCTACGGGACCGCTCAGCGTTGTTCTTTGAGACTTGAAACGACTTGACACTCACCCTGGACACAGCACCTCCCTCACCACCAGGAACCGGATACTGTTCGTTGAAGTCGAATACTGTAGCCTTGACGACATCACCGCCATCCAGAATGTCGTGGAACTGCTCGAGCTTGGTGCCGTCCGTCTTAAGCTTGGCAATCAACGCCTTGTTGTCGTCCGAAGCCTCGGCGCGTTTCATGGGACTTGCTGATGCAAGCAGTGCACTGTGTGCGACTACGGCCCATAGCATCTTCATGGTCTTGCTCTCTGGATTTCGCAGGAAGTATGGATGGAATTGTGACCAAGCTTGATTTGAAAGGAGATGATGGCGAAGGACAAGAAGGAGCGGACGATGTCCTCTATATACTCCACTGCGACCACCGACGGAGAGCCCTTGATGAAGTGGCAAGCTGAGGTCTCTTGCGGACTCAGTCGGGAGGCTATGAGGCTGAAGGAATGCTGACATCTTGGCGTCAACGCACACGTGAGGCAGAACGTAAACGAGAACGCGAACGACAAGGATATTAAGCATCATTCTTGGCTAGGGTTTGGGCCCGTCCTTCATCATGCTGACTTTTCTATTTCCACGTCGGGACGCTTTCGATACTTCGAAGCGAACGATAATGACTATACACCATCCTAGCGATGTGCAAGAATTCCAATTGATGACACCAAGCCGGAACACATCCTAGGTAGTGGTTGCCTGCACACTCACAGCACTTCGCAAGGTCGAAGGCGCATGCATCTGCAAATGCAAATGCAAATGCAAATCAGTATTGGTACCGGCCGCATGCGTCATCAGAACGGCCATCCTCGAAGCATCATGCGTCGTAATCAGCTACGCGAAAGAGCTATAAAGCGTTCAACCAATCTCTCATGAGGGCACTCATCTTTGCATCCCTTCGACAACCAAACAAATATGCATTTGACACTTTCCGCTCTGGCCGCAGCATTGACGCTGCAAAGTCAGCTATGCTTTGCGCAGCCAACAAGAACACCCAACTCGCCTGTTGACAAGGACGACTTCAAAAGCGCAATCGTCAACATCAAGAATGCGATCTGGCATTTGCCGCGGAGTGGCCCAGCCATGTGTGTCTCCGGAATAGTGGAAGTCAACGCTGCGACACCTAAGAACCTGGTTTTCGACTATGAGCTCCCAAAGAACCAATCGCAGGCCGCTGAGTGGACTGTGGATGGACTTACTGCAAGCTCTGGCCTTCCGGATTCAGTCATCACGGGTACGCAGAATGTTGAAGGCACGTTTGATATCGGTGCAACTCTGTGTCTTCCAAATAACAACACAAAGCCATCGACCGTCCAGATCCTGACGCATGGTTTTGGTTTCGATCGCTACTACTGGGTGAGAAGGCTCCACCCTGTTGGCCACGTTGGCATGAGACTAACTGTCAACAGGACTTTGCTCCAGGATATAGCTGGGTGGATATTGCCGCCCAGCACGGCTTTGCAACGTGAGTCGCTCCACAAAGTCCGCGATACCGCAGCAACAGCTAACACTTACGCAGCCTCTACTATGACCGCCTCGGCGTCGGCGAGTCAGATACACCAGATGCTCTCAACATCGTGCAAGCACCGCTTGAAGTTGAAATCGCCCATCACCTCATCTCAATGCTCAAATCCGGATACTTCGGCCTCGAATTCTCCAAAGTCGTAGGCGTTGGCCACTCGTTCGGCAGTGGTATCACGCAGGGCGTCACAACACAATACCCACAAGACCTCAACGCCGCAATCTTAACCGGCTTCTCCCTAAACACAACAGGCCGAAACTCCTTCCTCGCGGCCCTCAATCTCGAAATAGCCTCACTCAACGCCCCTTACCGCTTCGCTTCAACTCCCCCCGGGTACCTCGTCTCTTCCACCATAGTATCCCAACAAATCGCCTTCTTCAAATCCCCCGGCTTCGACCCGGCCATCCTCCATTCCGTCGAATCTTCAAAAGCTACCGGCACGATCGGAGAATTTTTCAGTTTGGGCGTCGTCGTTGCGCCCGCGACTGAATTCGAGGGGCCGGTGGCTGTGATCAATGGTGTCAATGATTTACCTTTTTGCGCGGGGGATTGTAGGTATCCTGTGGATCTGGCGGAGGCGGTACTGCCTGTGCTTTATCCGGCGGCGAAAAATAAGGATACGTATCTTGCTCCCAATGCGGGTCATGGGTTGAATCAACATTATACTGCGGGTAGGGCTTTTGTGTTTGCGCAGGAGTTTTTGGAGAAAGTGTTGTAGGAGTGGGTTTGAGGTTCGGGAGGGTGTTTTAGAGATAGATAAGAGAGATATTTTCCGGCTAGGTTTCTAACTGTCTCGACCGTGTGCTAATTTTTCACGAGTTATAGTTAGATAAATTTCTAACTCGCCTTTAAATCGACTCGCAATCCTATACTTAAGGTCTAGTTTATTCCCGATATCTGCCTCCCTAGTAGAATAGAGCTAGAGGATATCTTAGCGATAGGGGGGGGGGGGGGGGAGATTCAGTTGTTATAGGGAGAGAACTACATTTTTTTGGTACTTTCACACGTGTGTAATATACAAAAAGTCGAAAAAAACAAAAAATTCCAAAATTCAAATTTGTGTTTTTTTTTCTCTGAAGTAAATAGAAATCATTCCATCCTCCTTCCTTCCTTCCTTCCTTTCCTATTATCATCATCTCAGTCGACTGACATGTCGTCTTCCCTAGCGTCGACTCATTGTAATTAGTCGATGGGAATGATATAGTCGTCGACCGCTTCAGCTCCGTGACGCTTGTCGATGGGAATAATATAATCCTCGACCGCTTCAGCACCGTGACGCTTTTCGATGGCCTCAGCACCGTGACGCTTGTCGATGGGAATGATATAGTCCTCCACGGCTTCAGCACGCTTGTCGACGCGTGCAATAATGGGCGCAAGCTGAGAAGGAATTCGAGAGTCAGCATGATACTTGATGATATTGTGGTGGCGGCGGCGGCAATCAAACCCCAATAGCCGCGCCGAAAGCACCTGATGACAGGGCAATCAGAAGCCAGGCAGCGTAGTTCTTGTGCATGGTGGTTGCGTGATGTTCAAAATAGTCTTGTCTTGGTCGTGGATTTTCCGCTCTCCGTCTCTGAAAAAGGGTAAGGTGAAGTCGCCGATGGAGGTCTTCTTCTAAATCAATTGGACCTCTTGCCGTCATTTTACGCTTGGTGCCTGAACAGTAATGGCGCCGCCATGTCACGGTTGGCGCCTGAGCAGTAATGGCGCCGCCAATACAGATGCGCCTGGAGTCGGTGTCGATGCACGTAGCACGCGCCAAACCACTAGGCGCCTATGCGTACCTGAAGCTTTCTTTTTGCCCCCTGCTCTAATGGCGATTCGATGGGTTTCGCTTATCACATGGGTAGCGTATGTTCCTCTGGCTTATGAATGATGCGATTCAAATACCTCCATCCTCTACCTCAGCCGAGTCAGCAAACGTCCGCATCACCATTCTTCATCTCCCAACATAGACGGGGCAAAAATGGACTCACTAGTAGCGGTGGCATTGTTGCGCGCGCCAGCGCCTAAGCAGCGCCTGCTATCCTTGGAAAGGAAGTAACCTTTACTAGGACAAATACTCTCGTGATAGCGCACGTCATGACCGTCAAACTGTGTATTCATGTCGCTTACGAGAATAGTAGTATGATGTTTGTGCTCGGGAGTAATTCTTTCCAGCTTCGCCACTCTACAGGAGAGCCTGACGATGATGGTCTGTCTACTTCATGCCAGGATAAGGTCAGCAATCTTTTGAGATCCTGCATTGCCGGCAGCTTAGAGGCTGCCATTGCGGCCTTAAAGAATTCTCGCTGTGCGCCTATCGCTACAGCGCCAGCAACGCAGAATGGCCAGGGTAAACTCTGCGACTCCATTATGCTTTTGTGCATTTCCCATGCAGCGATGAAGCGATCGACGCTTTCTTGCACTTCGGGTGCGCGTATAGATCCTCCGGAGACGGTGAGATGGAGTTCGATCAAAATTGCCCTGAGGAAGATGTAGGTCCTCACGTGTGCGGTGCGCGAGCTCTTCGAAGATAGAGCAGCTAGAGTTTCTACACCAGGTGACGTAAGAGGCGATGATAGTCTCACAGACAAGCCTTGCATTGCTTTCTCAATGCTGCATTCTATATCATTGGCTTTGTCAAGTAGGTTCCGATAGCTGAGCTCGCTACGCGTCTGCCGCTCTCGCTTCCATTCGTCCAGGGCCATGATATCGAGAAGAATACTGAGCGCTTTCCCATCACACATGGTGGTGGCGAAGAACACGGCCGAGAAGTCCACAAAAGAGAGAAGTTTCTGGTAGGTAGCGGCTGCCGGAGCCGCCTTGCGCTGGATCGAGCAGGAGATCGCATCGTTCCAGATGAGCAGCGAACAGAAACAGTATGCTGCCTGGGTCTCCAAATATGTATGGTCGATGCCATCTGCAGTGGGCTCGGGAGCCCGAAAATAAGCAGATGCAGAAGTTTTGTGCTGCAGATGAGAAGGACATGGCACTGCCTGCTCTTGATGATCTGATGTGTTATTCAAGCTCGACGCGGCAAGGTCCAGGTACGATTGACAGTCGGGCAAACACTGAAATTGGGACTATTGAAAAGCGCAAGCACACAACGATCAGCTTGGATTGTTGCAGAAAGATGGTGTTCGTGGCGTCCAAGTAGCGCATGGGAAAGACATACCTCGAGATGAGCCAGGTGCGTCGCCACAATGAGATCCTCGCCAAGGACAGCGATTGAGCCTGCCTGCAGCTCTGCAAAAATCTGTATGGCATATGCGTGGTGCTTATGAGCGACTTGTAGTGTGCTTCGAAAGGGCTCGCTACCCGAGACGAATTGGGAAGACTCTCGTAGTGCAGCCATGCTGAGGGAGCATTGCAGAAAGGCGCGGGAGCGACCTAGGAGATGTAATAGCCAACCTCTGCTTGAGTCTCGGGTGCCCAGTTTAGGACTGTAGTAGTCGAGGAAACGCATGACGAGGTCGTATTCACGGCTCAGAGTCTCTTGCTGATGCTCATCTGGAAGAGCAGGGCCGCGTGAGACAATCAAGTTCGCCAGGTCGGCCTGGACGCCGTGTATACCGACAGGATCATGGTTTTGTATGCGGGCGGACGGGCCGGACAACGAGGCTTGGTGCGACGAATCGTGCAAAGCGCTTGGCACGAAAGGTGTTCCGGAGTGCGAAGACAGCAAGTTCGAGAAATCGAACACGGTGTCGAGATCCATAGAGGGGTGGCTCTGGTGCGGCTGATCAGTGTCAGTAGCAGCGGTAGAGTAGCCTAGCGGCGACAATGGCCACGAGGGTACGTCGGATTCGGTAGGTGTGATGAGGATGGCACCGGCATCATCCGAGGGGCCTATCGGTGAGTTCAGGGCTGATAATAATGCACCATCCCCATCTCCACCGTCACGGCTGCTAATTTGTCGAGACTGCCGGCGCGAGGAGAGAGCTAGTCTGGCAGCCTCGCGCTTCTCCTTGACGCCTTTGTCCTTCCAGTCGGGCTTGGGGCCGTAGCCGTGACAGAAGACGTCCCGCTCTACGCAATTGAGGCAAGGCGGTCCATCCTCGAAGCACTTTTTGCGCCGCAGCCGACACGTCCAGCAGCCGCGTTTGGATCGTTGTTGCTGCTGTTGCGTGGCAGACATAGTGGTTTATATTTATTGCTGTGCTGGCGTCTTGGACGTTTTCTGCATCGAAACAGGATGTGTCAGACGCAGCTGGTCAGGGACAGCACGGTGAGTGTTGGCCCTGCCCCTGAAGACGGTAGTCCACACGGCCATAAGAATAGCCACTGTCACCGCTGTGCAGACTTCTTTGGACCAGATATACAGCACGATTAAGCGAGATGGCGGACGGGGGTAATCCCCGTAAACGGCAGCTAGCTTGAAAGCGTTAGACGTAGACTTTTTAAAGGTACGGATAATTCCTTTAGGCAGTACGCTAGCTTTGACCAGTTAGATCCCGTTTCCAGGGATCACCGCCGTCCGCCATCTCGCTTAATCGTGCTGTATAGTCTTGTTGTTACGATGCTGGTGTGACCACGAACTCATCCTCCCTGCCTGCACAGTGCTTTGCGTCAAGAGTGTGGACGATGATGGTAATAATAACGGCGTGCCCAGGCGACGCCGACGATCGTTTCGGCCCCGGCGTGGCGACATCGTGCCGGCGCTTCGACTTCACGCTGCTCTTCGAAGACGTCTTTTGCACATTACTGCCGTGCACCGTCTTCATTGTCGCTGCGACCCTCCGCATCGCCATCCTGCTTTTCCGCCACCCTGACAGCCGCCTGCATGGACTCGTGGGCCCACAACACCAATACCGGCTATTCCCCGCACTCGTGCCTGTCGTGTATCTCGCCACCTATGTAGCTCTCGACGGCGTGGCGTTTGCTGGTGCGCTCCAAGACGGCCGAGGAGGAGGAGGAGGAGGAGGTCGGAGAATACATGTCGCAGGAGCGGGCGTGGCGTTTGCGGCGGCGCTGGCAGTGCCTGTGCTCTGGCTGGTCGAGAAGTGGAAGCGCGGCCCTACACGGCCGTCGATGATCTTGGGCCTGTACCTGTGTATCCGCTTGCTGCTGCGCGCCGTCACTGTGCGCACCGCCTGGCTCGTGGCGGCGACCAGTGCATACACACACACAGCGACGGCGGCATTGGCCGTGCACGTGCTCGTGCTGCTAGGAGACGAGTGCAGTCCCCTCCTACTTCTGCGCCAAGCCGCTACGCCCCCCACGACGCGAGAGTCGCGCGCGGGCTTCCTCAGTCGCAGCGTGCTCGCGTGGCTGCTCGCTCTGTTGCGCGCTGGATTCGCCCGACACCGCCGTCTGAGCGTCGACGACCTGATCGCCGTCGCCAACGCCCCCTCCAGCTTCACCACTCTCGATGCCTTCCACCGCGGCCGTGGTGGCCTCCTCGAGCACTCGCTGACATGCACCGCCGTGCCGGGTCTGTTGTGCGTGGCGCCGCGACTCGGTGCCGGCGCCTTCGCCTTCACCCAGCCCTTCCTCACCACCGTCCTTGTCGACTACTTCTCGCGCGCCGACAAGCCGCTCCATCGTGGCTATGGGCTCACGGGCGCGTGTTTCCTGGTCTACACCGGCATCGCCATTGCCCACGCGTGGTATCGCACGCTCGCCTGCCGCTGGGCAACGGCCGGCCGCGCTTTGCACACCGACCTGATTGTGCAGAAATTGTCTCGGCTCGCGGTCGACCATGTCGCCGAAGCCCAGGCTCTTACCATGATGAGCTCCGATGTGCAGCGCATCGCCGTCGCCACCACCTTTGTCCACGAGCTGTGGGCCGCTCCCCTTGAGGCTGGCGCGGCAACATACCTGCTCTGGCGACAGCTAGGCCCGTCCTCGCTAGCCGCCTTGGCCATTGCTCTGGGTACATCGCCTTTTCCCTGATCTGCCTCTTCGCACATGCTAATGGATCGTAGTGTGCGCGGGGCTCTCGATGATTCTGGGGCGACGCATTGGCCCCGCGCAGCGTGCGTGGCTCGAGGCCTCCGAACGACGAATCTTGGCAACGCGGAAGTTCCTGACATCGCGCAAGGCTGTGAAGATGATGGGACTGGATGCCGCTGTGGCTGCGACCATCACCGACTCTCGCCAGCAGGAATTCGCCGCATCGAAGCCATTTCGTGCTCTGATGGTGGGAAGCGTGGTAGTGTGTAAGTGAGGTCGTCGATATGTGCGGCGTCAGCTGATTGCATACCCCAAAGCCTTCTCCACTCTGTCACTGGCACCCGTCGTCACATTCGGCGCTTACGTAGGCATCCACGGTGCCGCCTTTGATGCGGCCCAGCTATTCGGCTCGCTTGTTCTCATTAGCCTGCTTGCAAGTCCCCTGGTGCGAGTATTCCAGATCATTCCCCACTTCGCCGCAGCCTTGGCCTGCATTGCTCGACTCGAAACGTTTCTGCGCAGAGACGATGCGCATGCTGAACGTGCAACGATCGTTCATTCATCTCACCCTCGACTCCAACGTGGCATTCATCAAGTCGACCCGGAGAAGAGCTTGTGTCATTCTGCGCCTCATTCGCCAGGGAGTATCCTCATCGAAAATGTCCACATGAGCTGGGACTCGCATGTTCTCTTCGCCGGCATCAATCTCCGCATCCCAAATGGCCATCACTTAGCTATCACCGGCCCAGTCGGCTCGGGTAAGACCACTCTACTCCGCCTCATGCTGGGCGAGATTGCTCCCACCGATGGAATCATCATGGTCGACAGATCCGTCCCGGTTGGCTACTGTGCCCAGACACCGTGGCTCGAGAATCTGCCTGCCTACGACAACGTATTCCAGAATACTGCGCCAAACGATGCGTGGCGAGAAACGATCATCGATGCATGTGCAATCCGTCCGTTGCTCGACTCAAAGACTAGCAGTGCTGCTGGTGAGCCGATCGGTAGTCGAGGCTCCATGCTCAGCGGCGGCGAGAAACAGCGTCTGGTATGTGAACCACTCTGTATGGCTTGTCTCTGCTGCTTACCTCCTTTCGCCAGGCTCTTGCGCGAGCGGTGGCACTGCGGCCCTCGGTGTTGCTGCTCGACGATCCTTTGAGTGCTGTTGACCGCGGAACCTTGGTCCACATTACGAATCGGCTCTTTGGTCCTGGTGGCATCTTGCGTCAATCGCAAACGACTGTTGTTCAAATTGCAAACAATGGTTAGTCTCGCGCTCAACCTCTCTCGTTTGCTGCTATACAGGCGTCTCACTCACGGGGATTCTCCAGATTATATGGCCAGCTTCGCCGATGAGGTGCTCAGAATTGATGCCGATGGCTGCCTACGGTCTCACGATAACTACCCTCGGTCACAATGCAACAGCGGTGATAAAAAGCAATGGAAGATGGACAGCCAAAGCACTAATGTGGGGCAGACAGAGAAAGCTTTATTGCATCCTGCAGCCACTGCTCTTTCCAGCGCACGATTTACCCGCGTGCGTGACACGCAGGTGTATAGGTTGTACTTTACCTCGATAGGACCTGGGATCTTCACTGCCTTCATCATCTGCGGGATGATTTTCGCCCTCACCATGAAGTTTCCCAGTAAGTAATGTTTCTGAACTCACAAGATCCTATGGGTAACAGGCGTGGCAGATATCTGGGCGACGTGGTGGGCCGACTCTCTAACCAAACATTCTGCTAGCCGAAGTCTTGGAATCTGGATGGGCCTCTACGCTCTTTTTGGTTGCCTGCCTCTGGTCGTGCTGTCTGTATGGCTGAGGTGTGTTGTGCTGAGCAGCCTTAGCCGTCGATATCGTACTGACGATTCTGACAAGCCTTTTAATGCTAAACATGGTACCCAAGTCAGGTCTTGGATTCCATGCGCAGCTGCTGAGGACGGTGCTCGGCGCTACGCTCAGCTGCGTCAGCGGAAGTGACATTGGAGATCTGATGAATCGCTTCAACCAAGACATTGGACTCATCGACTCCCGGCTGCCTCTCAGCCTGCTTAACACAGTCTCGGGCATGTTCTTGTGTATCGCACAGCTCTTCATCGTAGCTATACCTGCGGTTTACATACTGGCCGCTCTGCCTATCTTGCTTGCGGTGCTTTCCATTTTGCAAATTGTATACCTACGAACATCGAAGCAGTTGCGACAGCTTGATCTGCAATCGAAAGCGGCCTTGCATGCCAAAATGGCTGAGCTTCACGAAGGTCTCGTCACCATCAGGGCGCACAAGTTGCAGCGAGCCAAGCACATCTCATTTTTGGACAAACTCGAGCGCTCTCAGCGGCCATTCTACATCATGTATGTCATTCAGGCCTGGCTTCAGCTTGTGTTGAATTGTATTGTGGCGGGTCTTTGCACCGCTGTGGTTGGCTTGTCGGTGGGCATGCGGAACTCGACATCTGCCAGTCGCGTTGGCCTATCCATGCTGAACCTCGTCACGCTGGGGCAATCACTTGAGGATCTCATAGAGCCATGGACACAAATGGAAACTTCCCTGGCCGCAATTGCACGAATCAAGTCTTTTGAGATGGATACGCCTCAAGAACACCGTGGTGTGAATGTATTGGATGTTCCAAGCGACTGGCCCACGGACGGATCGTTGGATCTTCAAGGCGTGTGGGTGACATATTCTCCTGAGGGCGAGAAGGCTGACTGGGCATTGCAAAATGTGACATTCCGCATTGCGGCCGGAGAAAAGGTGGCCATCTGCGGCAAAACGGGTTCCGGAAAATCAACGCTTCTACTGAGTATTCTTGCACTCCTCGAGCCATCACGAGGCGCTATTGTCCTCGACGACATGGACATTACTCGTGTGCCACAGAATATCCTACGGACCAGGATTGTCACTGTGCCACAAGAGCCATATTTGCACGGAGACAGTGTTCGCAATGCTATGGATGCTGGAAGTGATGAGGCACTTCGGGAGGTGCTTCAGGCATGCGGACTCCTTGATAAGATCGAAGCGGGCGGTGGGTTGGATTCTTCACTTTCTGCTTTGAGTTTGTCTGCCGGACAGACGCAGCTCTTTGTCTTGGCTCGAACCATAATTCATGCAGGGAAGGCTCAAGGCGGATTGATTTTGCTCGATGAGTCCACCAGCAGGTAAGTTTCCATGATTTGCACTCTAACCCTTCTTCTTTTTGCTGATCCGCAGCGTAGCATTGATCATGTGGCAGCACATGCCATGTTAAAGCTAGTCCGTGCCAGGCTACCTTCCAAGACTGTGCTTTCAATCCTACACGATCTCGAGGCTGCAATGGAGTTTGACCGGATCATAGTGCTCGACGAGGGAAGAGTGACTTGTGATGGAAATCCTGCCGATGTGCTGCAGGAGTCTGAGCTGTTCTCGTCGTTGCGAAAGGATCGAAACTACAGCACAAGACACGTGTAGTACAACTAATCAAGTCAATGCTTGAGGTCTGCACACATCTCTGCCCACCAGATATCCATCGCCTGAGCACGCATTATGCCGTCCTTGTTGAGATCGTCCATTGCCTTTCTCACCATGGACACCCCGGCCAAGATCTCCTCTTCCTGCCACTGCGCTAGCTTCTCCTTTCGCACCGCAGCTTCGAAATTAGCCGAGAGAACGTATTCTACTTCGAGATGTGCCTCCGGCATGTCCTCCGCTGGGCTGAGGTGACCTTCTCTGGCCACCACGAAACTTGCGTCCGATGCAGCTCTCCGGATGTCGTTGACCTCGGGCGCTGCACGTACGTTTGGCTCTCGCGGGTCAGCCACAAGACGAACACCTTTGCTCGCGTGGAGCCGTGCTTGTACCCTCGCTGCCAGGACGTGCGGCATTTGCTCGCGCTTCGAAGCCGCGAAATCATACTCGGCAACGTACACCCTCGAAATCCCAGCGCCGGCGAGCGCTTGAAATAACGACGCTACACTGGCAGCAGTGGGAAAATACCACAAGCTTAAACACAGCGTTGCAGCATCGAATCGCGGCGCCTTCTCGCCACGGCCCGCTAACATCGTTTCTGCATCTGTGCGCAAAAAGCTGATTTGCGGGCCAAACTCCGTGTGCAGGAGGATGAAGTTGCGTGTCTCTGCGACGGTATGCGGACTGCCGTATTCTGGTATTGCCGTGTCGATGCCGGTTATACGTGCTCGTGGACCCAGACGCAGAGCGAGCGTGATCGACGACTCGCCGTGCCCGCAGCCGATGTCGAGAATTGAGCTTTCTGCTTCAATGGCCCAGGCACTTACAATGTCCAGACGCAGCTGGAACCGCGGCCTGAATACGCGCTCACGATGTCGTTCGTGGATTAGGAAGTTTTTCAGCAGTTTGTCCACTTCTTCTTTGCTTCTGCGGTCTTCTTCTTGCTTGTTGTCATCATCTGGCGCCGCGTTGCACAATGCCATTTTCTTTTTCATCCATGAATGAGTCGAAGCCTGGCGGTCCCGAATCCGTGGACGCGTCAACATTGGAAACCCTCTGTTATGCTTCGGTTGCCATGGTAAGTCTCCCCAAGACGCTTGGCGTGAGAAGTAAGTTCGCCGCGCCTATTTTATCTACATGCTGGAAAGGCGGCGCCTCGACAGCTCCTGCAGCTCTGAAACGGCATCGAACCCGCCTCCCGATCGAATGTATTCGTCATCGACAAAATTGTCAACGGAGCAGTGGGCAGATGATAGACGGTTCTTCAGCTCTTCGTCGATCTCGTTATTAACAATCTATCGCTTTCTACGCTCAGCTGACCCGAACTAATGCTCCAGCTCATAATTCTCCTCTGGCTCCGCTCTGTTTCGCAAAGCCCATTGCTGAATCTGATGATAATTCCGGCATTTCCTCTGAAGGTTGAAATCCGGCTTCATGCCTGTCGGTCTGGAGGCATCTTTGATGAAAATCATGGGCGTCACGTCGGAAGTGCACATCAGTTGCTTGCGCAGAGTTTCGATGCAGTGGTCAATGTGTCCACGCACGATTTCCTCCGGAGCGCGAAACGCCGTCACGTCGCTGTAGTCGTAGCTGTCGCGATACGTGTATTGTCGGATCATGTTCTAAAGGAAGCATCAGTTTTCTTGCTGCTAGAGAAGGTGGTTCGAATAGAGCATACCAAACAGTGCAGCTCGTGGAAGACGTTCAGAATTGCGAGCACGCCGCCACCATACTGCGGTGCAGCATGGGTGTAAAGGTCGACGTTGGTTTTGTTTAGAGCAGATAGCTTGCTCTCGGGGAATTGTATCCTTGGAACTGAATGGTTGTTCGTCAATGATTGTTCCAAGCATCGACGGCATGGTGAATAGAAGGATCTTACGACGCCACAATTCCTTCCACGCCATCTCTATATCCGGCGTTGGCTGGCCTCGGTACGGAGAGGGCTGCATCAGATGATTCTCTTCTGTGAATGTGGTGTATTGCAGGACATTGGTGTCTATGTAAGGGGCTGCATGGCGATTGTCAGTCAGCATCAGGAGTCGCTGTCATTGACAGACGTTGTCCCGCAGAATACTCACAGTATGGCGAAAGCTGGGCACCACAAACGGCGTCGCTGTTGTTGGGCGTCGACGACAAGGCAATGTAGAGTACAAGGAAGGCAATTGCTGTTGATTGTATTGCCAAGAGCAGCACATGCACTGTAGAACTTGCCCAGTGTTGGTGTTGTCGCGCAGGCTTTCCGGACTCGCCTCCGTCGTCGTCGTTCGTGCCAAGCCGCTCGTACGAACTTCGTCTCCAGGTGCCAAACATTCCCGTGGTCAAAATTTCGAACTGCAACAGACACCGACACAGCAGCTTTGTCCGGCCCGGCCATGTCCCATTTGTCGGTGTCGAGCTCGACACTGGCGCGACACATGTGTCTGACGTCTGCGCCTACGCGCGCCTTGATCAACCATGGCGCCAAAATGAAGGCGCCAAAGCATTCGAGCTTCAGCCGCCACAGGCCCCTGATAGAGTATTGATGATGGTCCGCGCAACAAACATGCCTTTTGCTGCGATCAGAGGAATGGTTGGTCCGAGCAGCACAAGAAACTGGTGGCCTGGCCCTCGATACACTGCCATCAAGGAGTATGACGATGGCGACTCACGGAGGCCTGCAACCGCTTGGTGCCATGCGATCAACTCCGCTCTGCTTCTCGCTTCGGCCATGTTCATTGCAGCTTTTCTAGGCACAAGGACGGCGATGGTCATATCAAAGTCCACGTCCACATGTCCTCGCCACGACCCACTCAGCTCTCCAAGTCCAATGCTCAGCAAAGGAACCAGGATCCCATTTCTGGAGAACGGTACGTACGTCTACACCCAACATCAATCGAAACGTTCTGACCTCACTCTCCCCGTCTTGCAGTCCCTTCAAAACCCTCAAACTTCACTCCCCACGAAATCCTGGGTCTCCCCGCGACGGTGGAGTCGAATAAAGCCTGGCATGCACTGATCGGCCGTAAGTAGGAGGCATCTCGCTCGCCACGAGATATATCCCAGCTAACGACCTTCGAAGCATCGAAAGGCTACATCGAAATCGCTCATCCCGAACGCTACGGTTTGCCCGAGGGCATCACACATCCCTCCGACTCAAGCAAAAGCATATATGGGTTGGCGATGACCCATGAGCTACACTGTTTGGTATGTGCAAGCGTCGAGGGCTTTCTTCATAGAGCGGCAACTGATATCGCTCTTCTTTCCAGATCCGGATCCGCACCGCATTCTACGATCTCGTCGAAGGCCGGTTGACGCCCGAGGATTTCCACAGTCCGCCTCGGCGGGAGCTCACAAAACTTCTTGCTTTGGACCATGGCGCTTTCCATCTCAACCATTGCTTCGACTACTTACAGGAAGGCATTCGCTGTGCTGCGCACCTCGATGTTCAGTATCCGGTTATGCATGGTGGGGCGGGAATCTTGACGGGTGAACGAATGTGTAAAGATTGGGTATGTCCCGGTGTTATTCCCCCTCGGCTTGCGTTCGGCTCTTCAGATTGCGTACTGACTTGGATTAGGACGTTGTTCTTGGCATTTTGGAAGATAACTCGTTTGATGCTTCTAATATGACGCTGTAGATATGGTAGGTAGGCTGACAGTAACACAGAATGATGGTGTCGCTGAAACATGCTCTTGGTGTTGATCTTCGTTACTTCGTTTCAACATACGCCGTCTATGCAGCAATCGCCATCGCCATCGCCATCGCCACCGTCGCAAGATAGACCCGGACGTACGTCTTTTCGACTCTGATGGACCTCGGCCATAGCTATCTATACTGTCGCTATACCTTTTCCATCGTAATAGTCTGCAGGTGTATATTCTAAAGAGAGGACCTTATCCTAGTCGGTCGATAATTAAAGACAGGCAGCAGGTTGTACCTTATACCGCTGCTTTGAATCCGCAAAGCGATCCGCGTCTTATAGGTAATGTATCTCAAAAAGCTTGATAAACTTCAATAATAACGTTAGTCGATCGGTTTAGCACGAATATGTTGCTATATATCAACGCAGAGATTCCGGGCTTTGTATTTAAGATAACAGACAAAAAAAAAAGACGAACGAACGCTCTCTATCTAGCCTCCTTTCCCCAAATCATCCACCAGCTCGGGTCGTGATATTAGTTTGGCTAGCCTCCTCACATCTCTAAGCCTATACAAGAAAGCATAAGGAAAAATCCAATCCTGTACAGGTATTCTATTATTCATTCAAAGAAGCATCAATAAGTATAACAAAGCTCCTCACTCCCCGCATCAATTGCCCTCCAAACAGGCACATCCTCAAAGAACCCCCCAAACAAAAGCAAATCTTGTAAATTTGCATTGTAGTCGGTCGAATTAAACATATGCCGACCTTCATACGCACGCAACCGAACTCGCGGCTTCTGTTGCTGCCATCTCCACCAGATGTGATCGAGCTGGGCATGATGGAGGAAGAATAAAGGGTCTATTATATAGAGAACAAAGAATCCTCAAAATCAGTTTTTTTTTCTTTGCTCGCATCTCGAAAGTTTCTTGTTTTTTTTTGGGGTTTTGGTTTTGGTTTTGGTTTTGGATTCAGGACGGACCTCAACTCACCATTCGCGGCAGTCAAAGCCAAAAAATCCCCCCCAATACTCGGATGCAAAGTATTATGCAACCGGAACTCCAAATCCGCTTGGAAATCTCGATAGCTCTCCTGCCGCATCAGTCGTCCTATGGCTTCGGGACTATACCAATGGCCATCGATTTCCCCGTTGTCCGAGAAGCCGCGCGAGAGACAGTGGGTTATGTAGGTGTGATTGTACATGATGGGGCGGAGATGGGCGAAAGGACCATCCTCGACGCATGTGCCGTTGCCTACGGTGATTTCTCCACTGGCATTGCCGTTGCCGCCGAAACCGGTGGTGGGAGACCAGATGGAGGAGTTGGCGACGTTCATCCAGTCGAGGGTCCAGTCCCAGTATCTGTGTCATGTCAATCAATCAATCAGAGGGAATTTTTGTGGGTTCTGATAGGAGTGAGTGAGTACGAACGGAACATGACCTGCGTAACCACAGTGATGCCGCATCGTTTTCTCCCATTGGTTCAGTGTCCATCGATGCCAGGGGAGGAAAGATGCCGAGCGATGACCTGTCATCAGAAGAGGGACTTTCCATTAGAAAAAATTTCCTCAACATTTGCCGTCATCACAAAGAAATCCAACTCACACCACGACCCGATCGTCGCATGAAGGTAAGCGAAATCATCATTGACGCTCCCATTGCGTGTCCACTGCGAAGGCGTCTCGGCCAGACAATTGACCGAGCGGACGAAATCCTCTCTCTCCAACGTCGTCAGGGCGCGCCACTCTTGTCGTACAACTGGATTGACGCAAGAAGAAGCAGGAGTTGAAGACGGCGGTAAGCTCTGCGTCGGGAGACGGAGGGAGATTTCCCAGCCGATTGTAGCCCAGATCAAAAATCCCAGAACGAGTTTTAACAAAAGCCGGTGTGTTTCCAATATGGATCGGTTCGAAGGCGAAGAAGAAGCGTCCTCGCTATTCAGAAAAAAAAAAATCAAAATCAAAATCCGAAAACGTCTGCAGGGGACATCATGTCTCGCTCAACTTCCCAGAATGCCTTACCCAACTGCTTCTTCATCTTCATCTTCGAGAATCTTAGGATCGCCGCCACCACCACCATCACCACCACCAAGTGGAAGATATTGCCATCGCTTGATCCGCCGCCACTTTCGTGTCATCATCATGTTTCTTGTTTGTCCCGTCCCGTCCCTTTCGCAAAATTTCCATCATCACAAGTTCGATGCCGGCATAATCGAGTGATTGATCCCAATGGCGCCGCGCCGCGCCCGCCGAAAAAAAAGTCTTTCCAGACATGCATGCATGCATGACTTGTCGTGGCGAGGCGCGCCGCCATGGATCTTCGCGCCTAGGTGTATTATTATTCTACAGCGTAAGTGAGTTCGATGCGCCAAACTCGTTTCGCGCACTTTATTACCGGAAGTTCTTGAATCTTGTTTTCTTTTAGGCATATTGCGGGTTGTAAGGGGAAAGGAAAATAGGAAGAGTGATATTTTTTTCCAAGCGCCAATGGTAGAATGACTGTGATCTTGAAGCGCCAAAGGCAGATACATGTACGCTACTAGATGGAAAATTTAACGAAAAATTCGAGAAAAGAATCGAACCTGCTGGGCCGCTAGAATTCTCAACAAGCTGATCATGCCAGGTACGCGTGATGATATCTGTCACCTGTAAGCTTGTGGTGGGAGGGGGAGTGGAAACTATGCAGCAGTGATGGATTCTGAATCGAATTTGCCTATACATAAAAATCAACAGCAGAGTTATATATCGCCGCACCTGCTTGCCGATGTCAAGACCACTCCGACACGGTTGCAACCGTACCAGGGGCTGGTGGCACGGCCAGACTGCCATTATACCTCTCGGAAACCCAATCCCGCACCTTGCTCCAGTTCCGGCAGGTGTGCGGCTGATTCGAGTCGATGTAATTATCACCGAGACTGAGGTAGAATTTCGAAGGAATGGGGGTAAGATCTGCGTTGCACATGATGGTTTGTCGGAGATGGTCGAGACAGTGATCTAGAAGATGCCTATTATCAGCAATTCTGCCGCGAATTTGTTTGCCGGAAAGACGCTGCGCAACTCACCTCTGTGCAACGTTCCGTGTACCGGGCTGTCTTCATGATATTGTTCTGGATATAAGGACTTGCGGATGTGATCGAGGCAGTGGAGGGTATGCATGACTTCGAGAGCTGCGACGTAGCCTCCTTGTCTAGGACTCCAATATTGTTGATACTTGGAACCCCAAGCAGCCTGCGCTTCCTCTTGAGACAAAAGGAAGAATCGACCCCAGTGTAGAAGGGCCCACTCGTGATCGATGGAGCGGCGCGGCTCGCCAATGTATACAGGTCTCGAGATGCCATCATCAGGAACGTATTCGGTGCCATCATCCAAGAATTCTGGACTGCCGGTAAAAACCGTGTCATGGAGCTCGATCACCGATTTGGCTGGCTCTATCTAATTGATTCAGTCATCAAGGGATATGTCGGTAGGGAACGAAGTGCTTACCCAGTTCATATGCGAAGCCACGTGCGAATGAGCCGTGACGTGTGACTGTCCGCAGCGTCCACCAGAGGCGTAAAATTACGGCCAAGAGTATGGTCGTGGTGATGGTGAAGCATGCAATGAGCCGCCGCTCTCTCCTTCGAGAATGCCGTTGAAATGCCGGTCGAAGTTCTGCATACAAGTCGTTCTCCTGCTTCCAGTTCTCGCTTACGTCGCTGCTTGCATTTGAGGACATCCTGTCGGCTGTGATGGATGTGGCGAAGAATGAAAGACCAAGAAACGATCCAACTTCACAGAACTCGCCGAACTCAAGGCCCGACTTCAGATCATGGGCTGCAATCGAGAGCTCTGCCTAGCTGATTGACATTCAGACGGACGCCGTAAGCTTGCTGACCCCTGCCACTTTGATGCTGTATTGGCGCCCGCGCCCGCGCCAGCACACCGCGCCAGCGCCTCAAGCCACGCTTCCGTATTGGGTTCGTCCCAATAATATTGTGATGCCTCGTGCCATCCCAATGTGGAGGGCAGATGAACCGCCTCCAAAAAGCAGAAAACACGACCATGAAGCTCACAATTTGCCTGCTTGCGATTGGTGCAATTGCTGCGGTAGCACTGCCAGTGCTAGTACGCCGTGCAATCGACAAGGTACCGGCGGAGACACCATCCGGCGTAATGGATGTTTTCTGACTCATCTCTAACAGCATCTAATCGATGACGCTTTGCATCGCAGTGCTGTGAGTAAAATCAGCGGTTGTCGCTGCTTCGAATTAGACGAGAGGCTGACCAAAGATCCAGTGTAGGTCGAAGTGACGTGACCTCGTGCTCGGAGGCACGGGCGAAATAGTCATCTGCTAACGCCTTCGCAGAGTCCGTAACCTCCACAGCGTACCATCAAGCTAGCATGGCTACTAATCTCTCGGTTGCAGCGCGCTGGAGGACTTTCATGAATTCGACGAGTGATAGTGGACGAGGCGATGCGATCGCCCGAATGAGATCCGCAGTCTTTCGCCCTGCTTCGTGGGAGCAAGCGTTCATTATGGGCAGCTTGGGGGAAGATACGTGAAAGGGGGGTTAGCGTAGGCGTGTGAAGATGGAAAAGGATGCTGGGGATTTACATCGTCAACGAAATTGAGGTACTGATCGTGGTGGGGCTGCTTCCTTCAGCAAAGAACCACAGGCAAAGGAGGGCTGTTGATTATTATGATGGAAGATGTGCCGAGGAGAACGGCATCTGCTCTCTGAATTGCATCGAATGGTTGCTTTCTGATGTTCCCACGCAGTAGCCTTCGCCATATACAGCCTCCGCGGTGTCCATCCATATGGAGCCGGGGTGAAAGATATTCTCCAACGTGAAGAAGCGTCGGCAGTCTGCAGCTTCATATCTGAAATGCCGTGGTGTCTCATGATCGTCGTCGTCGTAGGAACTGCGAAAATTGATGCCGCTCTTGCCGTGCATGTCAAATCGCAATGGAAAGTTGGCAGGTAGAGGGGGCATCAAGTTCTGGAGCTTCGCAAGCAGATACTCATCTTCGGCTTTGTGGTGAGTCTTGGCTGCGTTACTGACCATCTCAAGTGCCATAGCGATGTATTGGCCGATTGTGGAAACAGACCAGTACTGCGCGCCCTTGTTGCCTCCGACGGCTTGTGCAGATCCGTAACGAGGACGGCCGCCAAAGGTGACGGTACGTACGCCATAGATTTGCATTTGTTGGGCAAAAAGTGCACAAGTCGAGGAGCAGCGTCCGTTTGTGAGCTGTGCATGGACTCTTAGTGAGTGACGTTCACAGTTCTCGTGGCGTTGACTCACCATGACCATGTCTCGGGCTTGGAAGAGAGCGGGACTTTTCCATCCACTGATTGCAGATCGCAGAGTAGACGTGGCGTTCACGTCAAATGGAGCATATAAATGCGACATGCTCGTGCCTTGATACTCATGAGGGCCATACAGCTCATTCCATGACTGGAAGACATGTTTTTTAGTGGTTGGATCAACAGCATCGTGCGGAAGGAGAGTGAGGTCGATCGGCGCTTTTCCGGAGGCGAAATTCGTGGAAAATATCTGGCCCATAATGTCTACCAAGTCGTGAGCGCGAAAGCGTGTTGCTAAGTACACGTCCTGATCAGGGAAGAGTAGACGGAATAGGTTCAATCCCACATCGACCTCGCCGCCGTTGTTGTCTGAGAGGTCGATGATCAACTTCGTCTTTCCGTGTGTTAGCGCGTTTTGCAGCATCTGCTCTATTGCCGCGACGTAGTTGCTATCACCACGATCCACCCTGAAAGATGGCACTTGAAGTACAGCAACGTCGGGAAAGCGGGCACTCGGCAAGTAATATAGCTTGACGGGAGTATCACTGTGCTCCATGTCAGGCTCGGGGTATGTTTTGGCGGCGCTCGCGGCGTCGTTCACGGCGTCGTTGGCAGTTCTCTCCATTCCAAGGGGGGAAGCGGCATTCGGCAGACAGGCCGCCGTGAACAAGTCCGACGCATGCTCGTAGATCATGGGACCGTTCGCAGCGGGCCACTCGGCATAAGTATCGACCGTGGTATAGGAACCGTTTGCGAATTTGAGGCGATAGCTCGCTGCTCCAGGCCAGAGGCCCTTGTAGCGTGTCCAAGCGCCACCCGAGTAAGCTCCTGACAGACGGGCAGCTGGTGAAGGAAAGAGATGATTGTAGCGAGCATCAGGATCGTGGGCGTCAAGCCACATGGCGACGTCTGACTCTAGATAGTAGGTGGCATCGATGCCATTGATCTCCACCACTGGCGACACGTGATGCAGATGATGTGCTTGGCGCCGCTGTGCATCGTCAAATGTGTATATGGAGGGAAGGCGGAGGCCATCGTGTGAGACGGACAGCAGAGGCAGGTGCCGCGCGAAGAGGAACAAATGCTGCGAGCACAACTCGATTTGCAGATGGCCGTCGTGGGCCAGGGAGAGCAAGCGGTTCAAGTCGCTGTCGAAGTCGAAGTGGCTCTCATAGTGGCCGCTTGCTGCACGACTTCGAATCTGGGCGAGACCGGCGAGCAAGTCGATTGACGGCGACAGGTACGTCGGAGGCGGGTCTTGGCAGCGGTGTTAGCGGCGGTGGCGGTGGACCTCATCGAGACGTACTGGGCAAGACGGCAAGCGTCGAGTGGAAGAGCAGATAGGGGCGGTAGGCGTCAATGAACGCCGTGGCCAGACTGGAGTTGAAGGGCATGCCGCGCAGGCAATCCAAAGCCAACTGGCCCGGGATGCTTGGCATGTCCGCCAAGCCGGTGGAACTGTTTGTGTGCCAGATTCGGTACCGCTCGGCGATCTTGGCACACGGCCGGTCGGTGTCGGTGTCGGTGTCGCGGGCGGTGGCCAGACAACGACAACAAGTTGCTGCCACCACTGCCACCACTGCCACCAGCACGCACTGCCAGCGTGAACGCATCATCGCCATTACCATCGCCATCACCATCACCGTCGTCGCCGTGTGTAGTACATATCAGCATCGTCTCCACACCGACCTGCTTGCTTTGCAGATTGCAACATCATGGTCGATCGAACGCCTGCGCCTGCGCCTGCGCCTGCGCCTGCGCCTCTGCACGCCGACACTACGCGCCTACGGTTCGCGCCTTTCGATGCAATCGCGAGGCGCGACGGGATACAGTAGTTGTGATGCTGGCCTGGCTGATAGTATACACGCGTACATGGAGATATGCGCACATCCATCGCGTGCTCTGCAGCCACCCACCCCGTATTCTATGGACCCCACTCGATCAATTGATCCTACTTGCGACAAATGGGAGCGCAAACGCCTCCTCGAAGCCAGCATTCCAAACGAGAAGCAGAAAGAGAAGAGGTGGTGTAGCGCTGTGCTGACTATTGCCCTGCTCCTCCTCGCCACCCTGCTCTCCACCACGCTCGCTGCTGTGCTGGCCTGGAAGCTGCACTACACGCGCCATCCGCATACCGTTGCATGGTTCCCTCCAGACGTGCCTCGCGAACAAACCTTCAAGTTTCAGCCCATCTTTGGGGCTAATCTTAGCGATGAAGCCGAGCGGGCCTGGACAAAACTGATCCCCAGTGCGTACATCTATCCATTCATATCACCACCCAAGCAACCACACTGACACTGCCATTTTGCAAAGAGGGCAAGGGATTCGTCCACATCAACAACGAGAGCCCCTTGGACCCTGCCCCGGGCCTCGACCTGTCGCTGCCGCATCAGCGTGCCATGGTGGCTGTCTTCCATCAACTGCATTGTCTCGTACGCACATCCAGCTTCTTGATCCTCCCTGATCTACTGATTGATGACTGACCATCTTCCACGCATGCAGTACATGACCCGGAGCGCCTACTTCTCCGCCCGCGCGGGCAATTTCGACGATGTCCATGAAGAGCATTTGTCGCATTGCTGGGATTATTTGCGACAAACGCTCATGTGTGCTGGTGACACGACCCTGGAGTGGGTGGGAGCTCCACCACATGATCTCGGAAGCTCGGGTTGGGGCTATCGTCATCAGTGTAGAGATTATGCCGCCATCTATACGTGGGCGGAAAAGCACCGTCTGACCAATACAAAGAAGATCCATACCTGACCTACAAGACGCCTAGTAGTAGAGGCAAATCGATATTTTCTGCAAGGCGGAGAAAGAGCTCTGCCACTGATTTCGTTCTAGATGAGTTCGAGCTTAGCGTTTCGATAGACAGTCGCGAAACATTTGCCTACGCTTCAAGTCTCGAAGCGCACCGCATCTTTCGAGCCTGTTCTCGCACTGCTCGTATATATATACCTCTATCGAAGACTTTGAATCTTTGCCGTTAGTTACTCCGTAAATCGCTTATATATGTTTTAAGTCTATTAAATCTCGCTATTAGTTCTAAATCCTAACGCCGTTATCTAAACCGTAATTCCAAAAGTTCTAAGAAGTTACTTATCCTATCCTCCTATCTACGATTAAAAAGTTAGTACTACTTATCCTTATTCTACTCCTTAAAACCTAAACTTACTACTAGTCTAAACCTGCCCTATCCTCCCTAGTTCCTAGTACGCTAGTACTCCCGCTACTACTAGTAAACTCCCGAAAACCTCTACTATTCCTATAGCCGCTAGCCGCTCCCTATTCTATAAAAGCTATTAACTAAATTATATATTCTATATAGTTATACGAATTAAAATTTTAATTGAAAAATCTACTAAAGTAGCTAAAAAGTAGAATAAAAAAAGCTAGATAGATTAGGTATACCGAAATTAAAGTAAGGAATTAGAGTATTAAGGTTATTAGGATCGTACTAGGATTAGTTACTAGTTCTAAAATAAAAGAAAGGATAGATTAGAGTTAGATAGAGGGATTATAAATATACTATTTTTTTATTTATGTTTAAAGGGCTAGTAGTATAGGACTCGATTAGAGATATTTTAACTTAAAGTTAACTTATATTAGAGAAGTAGTTAGTTATATAAATTAGATCTATCTTTATCGATTACCGGGAGAGCAGATAAAGTAGAGAATTACATACGAATTCTATTTAGAAGCCTTAGACTAGAGAGCTACTATAATAATATACTAGCGATAACTAGCTATAGTCGTTTCTATCTTAGGTTAGTATCTCTATTCTATCTCTATTTAGACCCTTATAGCTAGCGGAATAACGTTATAGTTTGTTTATAAACCCCTTATAGGATAAGGGCCTTACAGGATAAGGGAACTCTAGGTCGCTAGTATATATTAGGTTTATTAGATATCGATTTTAATTTTATAGGATAATACTAATTTTTCAATAATCTAAGTTTATAAGCTATAAGAAGTTGTTTGTTCTGTCCTTTTGTTTGCGATTTAGAAGTTAGTAACTATTCTCGTCTCGCTTCTTTGAAACCTTAAAGAAGCGCGATTTAGCGAGCGGAGCTAGGACGTTATAAGCAAGACAGCTTCCTTCTGCCTTTACCTTGCACTGCCTAAATGTCAAGCTGTGGATGTCGATTACACTGGTTCATCGCATTACAGTACAAGACATTCGACTCCTCACACAATGATAGTCGAGGCCCGGAAATATGATTCCGACCGAAGCAGAAAACGCGTCGCGTCGACGCGTCCCAATCCTGGGCGGAAGAGACTCTAGATGGCACCTCCTCTGCGAAACGCGCAAAGCAGAAGCCAGTCGATGGACGTCTAGACTTGTGGCTGTAAGGTGTCTGAGCTTGTCCCAGTGCAGTGCTTCTAATTGTGTACTATAGTGGCCAGTACGCTGACACCCAAACCTTCCTCGTCGGTGCGGAAGCGACACCATTACTGCTGCACTATCTAGTGTTGCAGAGACGCTGGCCCAAGTTTCTCCAAACAAATGGCTTTCGATACTCGGCTGATGGCCGCCGATCGTACGATCTGACCAAGCAGGATCACAAGACCTTCGAAGTGCTAGCGACTTGGATTTACACCGGACGGATACCAGCATCACCAAATGCCGAAGCAGACATTGCTAGCCAGCGTTTGGTGAAGGGAGTCAGGCTGAGCTCGGAGAATCCATGGCATGATAAAGAGAATATATACCCGAATTGGAGGGACGAAGACTTGGTAGACCTGTGGTTGCTTGCATGCGAGCTTGACATTCCTGAGCTCGCGGATGCAGCGATTTCAAGTCTCTTCGAGCAGAACGTGTGGTTCCAGCATACCACCTCCCTCGAAGCTGTCAATAAAGCTTTCGCGAACGTGCAGAACGTGACCAAGCCGACGTTGCTGCAGAAGTATCTTATCGACGAAGCAGTCTACTATCTTGGCGATAAGCATGTTCCACGGAAGACGGACCAGTACCCTTCTTCCTACATATCTCGTGTGTTCGAGAAGATTATGCGCATGAAGCAAAATCCGTATCACGACAGGCCTGATGATAGCGATGGTGACAGGGAATCCGATGCCAATGACAGCATTGAACTCTGTAACTACCACTTTCACTGGACGGAGGGCGAGGACGAGGCTGCAATGCTCATGGTGAGGCAATGTAATGTGTCAAGGTCCGGCTCACAGGGCGAGGAAGGCGTTCCCGAGCTGCCTCCTATCCACGACAGGTAGGTCACCACGCTTGCTATGGTGACTTCGTCTAATCCTGTGTAGTGACCGCTTGCAAGATGCCATGACCATTTTCGTCGGTCCTGATGCGGTACCTTTTATGTTGCATAAAGACCTCATATTTGAGATTGAATTTGCAGGAGGCTTCCGCGCACCAGCGGCGACAGAACTCGAAATGCCGAAAGAACACCCTGCGATCTTTTGCATGTTCGTCGAGTGGTTGTACAGAGGCAAACTACGTCCTGTTCCTGCAGCGGCTCGACGAGCTATCACCAAGATGAAAGACGCAGACGACAAGTCCACCGAGGACGACTCTGATAGCATTATCTGGACTTCACCATCTCATATCACCGAAATACGTAGGCCTGAAAGTGACGCAGAGAAAAAGGGCCGACAAGATCTGCACTCGATGTTTGCTGTCCAGTGGGATCTCATTGAGCTCTACCTTTTCGCCAACCGTCGGAGCATTCCAGCCCTCAAAAATGCGATCATTGATCGCCTAGTGCAACTTCGCAACGACAACTGGCGCCCCATCACCGGATATCCCCACCTAATGAGAAGAATCCGCGCCAGCCTTCCCCGGAATTCGAAGCTCTGCTTGTATCTGGTTCAAGAAGCAGCGCACTTTTGGGATTCTGGCCTATTTCTAAAACATCGAGTTGACCTCCACATTTTCCCGAAATTACTGCTAGAGGAGATCACCAGAGCTATCTACGAATCTCGCCTGGGGACTGAAGATCATGGTCCTTCATGGGCTGCCGATGTTTGTTATTTCCACGAACATGATAGACCTGCACAGCGGCATCAATGTGTGCGTGACCATAGTACATGGCAGGCTGAATTGAAGCGCCGAGGTGAATACGAGAAGCCGGATCATGAGGTGCCGGATATGAGCTGGCTGATGAAGATCATTGAGATTCGTGGAAGTCAACGATGTGCCTGAGATGTTCGATTCTACGTAATGCGAAGGGCGCGTGGTAGTTTCTACTCAAATGCCTCAGTCCGCACTCTCGACTTCTGACATCAGCTCCAAGTATCAAGACAAATGCAAAACATTTGCCTACGCTTCAAGTCTCGAAGCCTACTACATCTTTCGAGCCTGTTCTCGGATCGCTCGTATTCATACACATACCTTCACCGAAGACTTCGAATCTTTGCCGTCACCACCGTGAGTCGCTGATGCATGGTAAGCCTAATGAATCTCGCCATCAATTCTAAATACCAACGCCGTTTTCTACGCTATGAGTCCAAAATTTCAAGTTCCAAGAAGTGATTCATCCCACCCTCCTACCTACAATTCCGAAGTTAGTCAGTACTCATCCTCGCCTCCCTTCTTCAAAACCTCAACTCACCACCAGGCCAAACCCACCCCATCCTCCCCAATCCCCAACACGCTAACACTCCCGCCACCAGACACCCTACAATCTCAACCCCCGCAACCGCTCCCCAACCCACGAAAGCTATCAACCAAACCACACACCCGGCATAATCATGCGAACTTGAATGTCGGTGGAAAATTCTGCTGAGGTGGCTGAAGAGTGGGATGAAGAGGGCCAGGTAGATTGAGTGGACTAAAACTGAGGTGAGGAATTGGAGAGTTGAGGTTGTTGGGGCGGTGCTGGGATCGGTTCGTGGTTCTCGGATGAAGGAGAGGGCGGATTGCAGTTGGGTGAGGGGGTTTTGGAGGGACATTTCTTTTTTTTTCTTCGTTTGGAGGGCTGGTGGTGCGGGACTCGATCAATTGGAGATGTTTTTAGTTGACTTGTATCGGAGGAGAGGTTGGTTGTGTAATAAGGTAGGTCTTGTCCTTAATCGTGAAAATTACCCTAACAGAGAGACCTTTACTTGTTGTAGTTCAGTCAGGTGATATGCTAGTTAGCTGATACGATTAGCTGACCTGTGCTAAGAGGAAGGTCGTATAATAGGTATATTAACTGCAGTTTCTATAGCAGGCTCCTAATTCTTCTTTATATAGTTATATAGTTGTTAATCCGATAATTAGTTATATCTATAGTACGATTTACAACAGGTTATAAGCCCGGCGTATACGCTCACCTATCTAGTTTAACTATAAAGAACTGTTTCTAGAGTCTACTAAACAGAGCTAGCTATCTAGACCTATTAGGTACCTAGTTAAGAGCTCTAGTTCGGACTAAAACCTAGCAAGTGTCCCTTATAAGCCCTGCCTAGCACTATACTAAAAGGCAGCTAGGAACGATAGATACTAATTAGACAAAGATAGTAAAGGAGAATTAGGTTCTTAGGAAGGGGATTAGCTTCTAGGACTAGAAGCTTGTGTTCTAGGCGGCCCTTCTAGAAAAGGACCTAGTTAGTATAGTATTCTATAGACTTAACTAGGCTAATAAAATAAAACTATCTTTAAAAAGCATGTTTATAGGGGACTTAGCCGATTAGTAGTATAGAGATATGTTTAGGGACTAGAAAAAGAAAGATATCTAAGCCCTAGGCATACTTATTACTAGACTCGACCCTGCCCTTAGACTAGACTTTAGTAATATACCTAAGTTAGCTAAGGATATATACGACTACATTAAGGCTCTATATAAGCCTATTATAACCGTAGACATATTTGATACTATTAAACTTATTAGGCATATTAGGATGCCTCTTACTAACCTAAACACCTAGCAGTACTGCGAATCTTTTTAGCAATAGTTCAATAGATTCTAAATATTAATAGAACAATTTGCTAATTTAGTTATAATAATAGAAGTGCCTATAAAGTTATTAGACATTAAAATGCCTAATATACTTGTTAGGATGCTGTTTATTTAGGGCCTTTCTAGTTACGAATAGCTTAGATCCTAGAAGCATAACAACAAGCCTAAAGCTAAGGACTCCTCCCTTAAAGCAATAATAACGTCCCTAAGGAGAGAAAAGCCTCTTAGACAGTTATCTAGCGGCTTAAAGCTTGTTAGAGGGGCTATTAGCAATGATAACGACTAGTACACTTAGTATAAGCATAAACATACTAACGCTAAGTGCTATAGGCAACACCCTAATATAGTACTACCTAGTTAGGGAAAGAAAGACAAGAGTAAAGACAAAGACAAAGATAAAGGCAAGAAGGGTAAAGGTAAAGGAAAGGGCAAATCTAGTAGTACTATTAATAATAACAAAGATAAATTAGACTCCTCCTCTAACTCGGAAGACGAGGGAGACTATTAGCTAGACGGCCTTAGTAGGGGCCTAATTAGGGGAGCTATTACAAAGCCGGGACTAGCTATAGCAAGCTCTAAGAACCTAACAGCTAACATAAAAGTTTAGGATATAGGTATATTATAGCACATTATAGGAAATAAGAGCTAGTTTAGCGATCTTAAATACCTAACTAAGCCTGTTTAGTTCTTCTAAGTAGTAGGAAAATTAAGTGTATTACGATTAGGAACTGTTAATATCTTCCTAATCTATAAAGGAAAGGAAACCCTAATTGCTCTAATAGATGTCCTCTACTCCCCGAACTTAGATTGTAACCTAATCTTAGTAGAGCGTCTTTAGAAGAAATGTAGCGTTTACTTAGATAGACCTTTAGGCACTCTAATACTTAAAGGCAAGCTAATTAGAAGAATTAAGGAAGTATAAGGAGTACTTGCCCTTAAAGATGCTAGAGTTAAAATGCTAGGCTTAGCTTTAAAATCAAACTTAGAATCGAGTTAGAAAGGGCAGCTATTAGCCCTAGCTATCGCTAGACTATAAGCAGACATATCAAGATAGCATTAGAGACTTAGCTATATTAGCAACAAGATCCTAACAGCTGCTAAGGAAGCTATTCTAGGCCTAGAAGAAGTTAATATATCTAAACTCGAGCACTATAAGACCTATAAGCTCTCGAGAGCTTAAAGAGTTATATTAAGAGAATATAGAACTAGACTAGAGAAAGCCCTTAACGAAGTCTATATTAACCTTGTTAGCGTACAACCATTTAATCTGTTTAGAAACAGGTACATTATAATCCTAACTAATGCTAAAACTAGACCCCGTAGTAGTTCGGGTTAGTTTGGTTTAGTTTGCTAAGCCGAAACTCTAGTTTGGTTTAGGTTGGTTTGCTAAGCAACTATATAAGTAGCTAGTTCGAACTATATAATTTATCGGTTTTTAAGAGGTGTACGAATGTATACGTAGCTTTAAGCAAGCCCTTTATAAGACTTAGCAGTATAGCCGGCAGCGTAGCCGGCATTTTTAGTCCTTAGTACTTATAGAATTTTCGAATCCTACCTAGGCTACGCAGTTGTATAAAGGTACTTATATAACCTCAAATCCATAGACAATTAGCTAAGGGCACTAACTAATCAAAAGCATATATATACATATATAAGGCATTATAGTTTAGTTCGGAAACTGTACTCCTTAGGTATAAATTTTATCCTTTCGTTTACGGTTCAATTCCCTAACTGCTTAGCAGAATGTCTTTATCTAGATCTAGGCAGAACTTATCGATTTCCGTCGAAGCTCTCCTTAAGAAGTTCTAGCACTTTCCTACTAAACTATACTCTAATATTAAGTACTAGGATAGCTCCTCCCTCGACATCGGCACTATATACGAAACAGCTATAAGGCAGCTCTATAGGGCGTTCTACTAGTTACTCGCTACACTACGGCCGAATGCTAGTTCGTTCCTTAGAACTCTAGGTTATTTAGTAGATATTAAGGATAGGGCAGGCAGTAACTTCGTATTATATAAGGAAGTAGAGGCTACTATAGAGGAGTCCTTTAACCTATAGAAGATAGTAAAAGATATAGAAGCAGCTATAGGTCTAGGTATCTAGTTGAATTTCTAGTAGGTAGAGTATAAGGATATTTAGTAGGAGTATTAGGTAAAGTTGCGAAAGCAGGTATACAATACAGTCTAGAGAATAGGGACAACACCTATAACTACAAGTATTAGGTTCTTTAATCTTCCTCCTTTTTTCCTTATTTTCTTTTTATAAAAATCTAAACTAATACAAATTAACTAGAATGTCTATCTTCTTTTAGTTCTTTGTAAGACCTAGCAGCGTAGCCGGTAGCGTAGCCGGCAGCGTAGTCGGCCTTTTTACTCCTAAGTACTAACGGGTTTTTCGAAGACTTCTATTCTATACGGCTAATAAAGCATACTATACTATACAGGTATACTTAGAGAGTATTTAGAGCGCGGTACACAGCGCCGCACAATAGCGGCCCATTTCGTATACAGAAAAGCTTGTAGACGATACTACGAACATCCTTCCTACTAGTATATCTATCCTATCTAGTACTATCTCGAATATAGATATTCTAGCCTTTTAGAATCTAATCGAGTGCTTTAAAATCCTTGTCTATAATCGTTATACGCTTCGCGTAGATAGCTATAAGGTTAACCGCTAAAATAGTATTAGTATAGTCCGAAAAGAGGTAGGAGAGAAATATATATTCGAAGATACGAACAAGGTAGGCTTCTATAGCCTCTTAAAGGGCGCCGCCTATCGCGGAGGCTTAGAAGCGAAGGTTGTTAGGGCTAAAGAGGCTATACGTAATTAGTATGTAATTAGGCCGAGTAAAGCTAGGGTCTCGGTGCCTTAGGCAGGGCTTAGCGCTTAGCGTTAGGCTAACTTACCTACCTTCCTCCCTCTCCTTCTAGCTCCTTATCGAATACTACTCGTACCTACTACTACCCTATCTACCTACTAATATAACCCCTATTATATAGTATTCGATCTACCCTTTAAGGGCAGTAGCTAGATAGTTCTTATTTTAAGCTTTTAGCGGTATAGCTACGAACAAGACTAATCTAACTATATTGCGCCCGAAGAACGGGACCTATACGTACTACTCTATCGAAACAACCGTACTAATTATTAAGCAAGGCCTTCTATACGGCCTATTATACTAAATTAATCACACTAAGCCGATATCTACTAATTCCGCTATATCCGTATCTTAGGGGCCTATAATACATTATTAGTATTACCCCCTATTACAATAGCCGGCTTATTACGAAGCAATAACAACCGTGCTACCGCTAGCAGCGCTAGCAACGACAACGCTAGTAGCATAGTACCTACTAAAGTGCCTACTAAAGCACCTACTAAAGTGCCTTCTGCTAAAGAGCCTACTACTAGGCCTACCGAAGAACCTGTAATTCTAGGTAACGACCTAGAGTTACCTATTAACGACATTCTTAACAACATTATTAATCGACGATATAGCTAACTAGCCTTTAGCCCTTAACTATTAGGGAGACTTTAAGGAGCTACTTAAAACAGGCTTACTACCCTACGTTAAAAATAATAGCTAAAGGATAATCTCCTCGAGCTCCGTCGCCTTTAGGAAGCCCCTATAACTAAACTAATAGCGGGACTTTCTTTACTACCTATCTAAAAGAAGGACGCTAAACTTAAGGACTACACCGTATTTAATAGCTCTAGTCGAAAGCAGTACAACGACTACATTCGTAACTATAAACTTAACTAGCGCAACGTACTAAGAGCGCTACTAGACGACTATTCCTTAGTCGTACACGCTATACAGTACATTAATAGCGACCTAAAGCGCATATAGGATAACTATTTCGATTCCCTCGATAATTAAACCGCTGTTTAGTAGCAAACCTATAAAACCATTATGCTAGACACCCTTAGAAACCCTATACTAAGGCAACAATATACTTAGGACCTATATCTTCGAGCTAAATAGAAGACTAATCAATCGGCCCGCTTATTTAAGGCCTATTTAAAAACCCTTAAAGACGACCTTCCGCCTAAGACTAACTCTATATAGATCTCCGAGATACGCCTAAAGCTTAGATAGGAACTAATCCTCGAATTAGACCGGCGCCGTATATTCGAACAAGCTAATCTAACATGTATTTAATTTATAGTCGAAGTGGAAATAGCCGAACGAGCTATCTAGCTCTAATAACGGCTAGAATTAAGGATCCGACTAGCTAGTACTAACCGTAGAAACCGCGGTGCCCGCGGAGGAAACTAAGGTTCCTCTTAGAATAGCAATACTAACAATAGGAACAGTAGCAATAACCGTAGAAGAAGCCGTAGCCGACGGCTATATAGAGGAGGCCGCGATAGGGGCTATAGAAGGGGCTCGTATCCCTATAATACTAACCGCTTAACTAATAATAGTAGTAATAGCGGCTATAGCAATCCCCTAACCGGATTGAAATGCTTTAACTGTAATAGCACTAGCTATTTACTAGGCTAATACGACAAACCTAAGGATTAGGCCCGAATTAACCGTACATCCGCTAAGTATAGGAAATACCTTTTAGCCGCTAATACTACCCCTATCGGCTCTTTCAATTAGTCGAAAAAAGAATAAGCGCCGCACTAACTGTTAGCCTTATACGGCGTAAGACTATCGACATTATACTAGCTATTATATATACCTATCTCGTAGGGGATACGTATAGAGAAAACTATAGAGCTAAGGTTATGCTAGACCCGGGAAATTCAGTTAGTGCCCTTATCAACTATCGCCTAGCTAAGCAATTAGACCTCCGACAATTGCCTAGGACTAACCTACTAACCCTTGCTTAGTTTAATAACGCTCGGCACTTAACCTATAGAGCCTACTATATCTATATAGTACTAAGAGATAACCTCGGCAACGAGCGCATTCTAGACTTTACTACCTACGTAGTAGACATAGACAACCTCCTATCTAATATTGTTATTAGCAACCCTGTTCTTAAGTACTACGCTATAGCTATAGACCTAGGCAGCTAATAGTAGCGATTTAGGATCGCTAGGAAAGAGGACATTAAGTATATTAATATTAGCGAGTACCCTAACGATATTAGGGTCCTGTTTATTAGCAACCTAATACCTACCTTAGCTAATCCGACTACTAATCTACTTAGAGAAGACGATAAACCTGTACCCCCTAATAGTATAGACCCTAATTAGCTTGCCCGCATACTAGAGCCTATCCGAGAGACCTGTATTAATGTATTTAAACACTACCTAGCATCGACGTTGCCTATATTTAAGAAGACGGATTATAAGATTAACATTATAGAGGGCAAAGAGGTCCCTTTTAGTCCCCTCTATAACCTTAGTAAACGAGAGCTTGCTATATTGCGTAAGTACCTAGAGGAAAACCTAGCTAATAGCCGGATACGGTATAGTAATAGCCCTACTAGTGCCCCTATCCTGTTCGTACCGAAGAAGGATAGTAGCCTACGCCTATATATCGATTATCGTAGGCTTAATACTATTACTATTAAAGACCGCTGTCTACTTCCTCTTATTAATAAGACCCTCGATCCTACCTCCTTCTTAGGCTCTTCTTATAGACTTTATCCTACCTTCTACCTTCTACCTTCTACCTTCTACCTTCCTTTACCTAATCTACGTACAATTAGCGTCGATCGGTTCTCGGCTCTTCTGTATATAGTCTAGTATATAGAAGAAGTCTTCGTAGAAGAGCCTAAGGACAAATATCGCAAAGCTATAGTATTAACCTTATATACCTACAAAATAGGTGGAATAGTATAACAACTATACATCCTAAGTAAAAGTTATAGTAGAATCGCACCTAGGTATTAACGTAATGAAAATTATTATCTATATAATAATCTATATATTTCTAAAGACGCAGGAATGAAAATTATAAAACACTACTTTAAGATAAACGCTATGCGAATAGCGTCCGGATTGCCTCTGCTACGATATAACTACTACCGTTTGCTACAAACGGAAATACGGGCGGACCCTTAGAATTAGCCGCTCTCTAACCTCTAAGTGTTTGCTAGACGTAAATGTGTCGCGTTGTTAAGTCCTAAGGCCGATCGGGTAAATTAGGCTAAAACGCGGCTATTCTAGGCCTGTACGCTTTACTAAGTACGCGTAACTTAGCGTATACTTATCTAAATAGCGGGCTGCCGCCCTTCTTCTTCTTCTTCTTCCTCTTGCTCTTAGCTTCTTCCGCCTCGCATCTACTACTCGTATCTACTACTCGCATCTACTACTCGTATAGATACCGAGGAAGCTATCGAGGTTCCTTAGTAGGCCTATATCGCTACTAGCGATAGCACTCCTGCGCTGCGTTAAGATCTAGATAAGCCTGTTATTAGCGACCGCTTCGAGGGCAATATCCGCCTTAAGGAGCAGCGCCGCTAGCGATAGATCGAGCGCTAGGCTAAAGGCTAGAGTCTTTAGCGCATAGTCCGTAGATAGCGTATAGATTATCGCTAGTCGATGCGTGCCGCCGCTCGCTAAGGCCCGCCGCAACTATTAATAGAGTTAAATTAGGAGGACGTCGATACTATCGAGGGCGTTAAATATAATAATCCCTCTAATCTTCCTCCTCTATGTATAGCGGCTCTAGATCTAGTCTATTATAGAGGCGGTAGCTTCCTTTAGTTAGGGAGAAACCTTAATATTAGTAAGGGCCGTCGTAAGGAATAGAAACAGAAGAAGTAGTAGTAGTAGTAGTATACCTAGGTTAGTAAGAAAGTAGTAGGACGTCCGGCTAAGACATACGATTAGCGTCGTTAATAGCAGTAGTAGTAGCAGTAGTAGTAGCAGCAAGGCATATAGAACACCCTACTATAAGCCGTACTAATTCTTCTATCTCGCAAGGCTTATACTCGCTAGCGGCCAAACTAGTCTACCGAGAAGCTAGAGCTTCCTTAAGATCTATAATAGAAGACCGCCTTCTTTTAGGCTACGACTAATTATATACTCGACAAGCTATTTAATCTAGAGGAAATTCAGATATTGATATAGGATGCCGGTCTTAAGCGAGAGGCTATCCCCTTCTAGCGGGACATTGTTAAGAATAGCCTATAGTAGGTACTAAATGCATTCTATTCTAACAAGGGCTATATGCCTTCGGACCTTTAGCGCGAGGTACTATACAACCTAGTTTTCGCGGGTACCGATATAGTAATAATCGAGAAGACCGGTAGCGGCAAGAGCTTAGTCTACTAGGTATATACTATACTAACTAGTCGCATTAATATCTAGATTATCCCTCTAAACCGCCTTAGTAAAGAGTAGAAGGCTAATATCGACTATACGATACGTACGCTTACTTAGAAGTCTATAGTTACTATAGGAAACGTCGAGTTAGTACATTGCTATATAATCTCCGCTAAGACTAAGCGCAAGGATCTAAAGATGTACGATAATATCGTTACTAGTAGGTATTACTATATCTTTTACAGTCTAGAACAGGCGTCTACTCCGGAACTACGAGAGGTATTTAAGAAGATTAGCGATCGTATTAGCCTCGTTACTATCGATAAGCTATACTTAGTATATAAGTAGAAGGACTTTTGTAAGGAATTTGCCTAGGTCTATACCCTTCGTAGTCTGTTCCGCAATAATACCCTATAGCTAGGTGCCTCTACGACAATATCCTAGGAGACACTCGAGTTTGTCTTAAAGTATAGAGGCTTCCGCAATAATAGCCGCGAGGCATTTAAGACTAAGGTTATCCGTACGAGCATCGATCGGATCGATACTATATATATCTTTAAGACTATTCCGTAGAAGTATAGTAGCGACTTCGATTTGCTATACCTATTGCTAAAGAAGGCCGTTACTAATAGACAAGCTATACCTGCGAATATCGATAAGGCGATCGTATTTATTAATAGCCGAAGAAAGGTTAACAAGCTAACCTATATTCTACGTTAGTAGCTTATCTAGCTAATAGAGGGCTAACAAGATCTAACTAAGAAGTATACCTAGAATAATACCGGCTACAATGTGTACAAAGTCGTCGCTTTCTATACCGCATATATCGCTAATTACGATAAGGATCTCCGATATAACGAGTTTAAGAAGCCTAGCGCTCGTTTATTAACCCGTATTATAGTTAGTATACTAGCGATCGCTATAGGCACTAATATTAGCGATATCAAATTCGTTATTATATAGTAGCTACCTATTACGAAGGATATCGACGATGCTATATAGCGAGCTAGTCGTGCTAGTCGGAAGCTTAGCGCAGGATAGCGGTTATATACTATCTTCTTCTTCCCTTAGTATATCGACGATATAGCTAAGCGTGTTCTAGATAGTGTTAACTATACCTCTGTTATTAATCGAGAAGGTCGACCGGCTAACGTAGATTAATACTAGAATCTCGCATAGGGTACTATTATATACTAGCCGATCCGACTAAGCGGTCTACGCAATACCGAGATTCCTAGCAAAGATATTAATAGGGACCTAGACTAGGATTAGGATAACGAGGATACTATTGTCGTTCTAAGAGGCATAGGCATAGGCATAGCTATACTAGAAACCTAGGAAACAGCTAATACTAATACTAATGCCTATGCGCCTAGGCGCAAGAATTAGTCTAAGAATGATATAGAGAAGCGTAATAAGATCCCCGACATCTTCCGCTTGCTATTTAATAGCTAGTATATAGCGACGCCTCGATGCCTACGTGCTATCCTTAATAAGCGATACTAGGAAGAGCTCCGATTATAGGATCCTAAGGAGAGCCTAGATTCGAAGGACTACTATAACATTGTCTATAATCGCGATCTAGCTTCGGTATTCTAGTAGGATAAACAGGCACTACGCCTACCGAAAGCCCTAGTAGTACTATATAAGGGCTCTAAGCAGTACTTCTTACTGCTATACCTATAGAAGTTCTTCGACCGGAAGGCTAATAAAGCTAGCGGCCGGTTTAATATGTACTTCTTTGCTCTTCTATCGAATACCCTTATCGAGGACCGATATATCTAGGACCTCTATAATGTTATACGGCATCTAGCACTCGGCGATAGTAAAGAGCAGTCTACTAGTATAAATAGGGAGGAAATGCTTAAGAGTGCGCTAAAGTTCGATAACTAGTACTAGACTAGCGGTAACAATCTTTACAATAAGCTACGCCTCGGTAAAGTCCTTAGATATATTAACTACGACTTTCCTAAGGCATTTAAGGACTACTAGAAGTACTATAAGGAGCGGAAGCGGAAGTAGGCCGAGCGAAAGACGGCCGCAGAGGTAGTAACTAGCGACAATAGCGACGACTAGCCTCCGCCTCCGCCTCCGCCTATAGCCTAGGATCGTCTTCGCTAGTTATAGTAGGATTTAGACAAGTCTCGCGATGCTAATATGTCGCTAGTAAAGAAAGCTATCGCAGGCAATCGGAAGGCAAAGGGGAAGTAGTCTTAATCGTAACTAAAGGCGAAAGGCAAGCGTATAGGAGATCTAATCTAGGATAATAGTGCTGCGGCCTTATCTGCTCGTATACTAATATAGCGGACACTACGCCGCCGGCGCTAACAAGAGGACGAGGATAGTAATTATAGCACTCTAATATCGGTCGCTAAGTCTGCTCTTCGTAAGGCTATAAGCAGTAATCGCCCGCGTCGTATACTATCGCTTACTCTAAAGGTACGAGAGAACCTTACTCTTATTAGCGTAGACATCCTACTAGAGAACCTACTCGAGGAGAGCCTAACTCGTCGTAAGAAGAGATAGATGCCTAAGCTAGAAATAGCACTAGAAATAGCACTAGAAATAGCACTAGAAATAGCACTAGAAATGGCGCTAGAAATAGCGCTAGAAATAGCGCTAGAAATAGCGCTAGAAATGGCGCTAGAAATGGCGCTAGAAATAGCAGTAGAATAGTAGTAGAGTTAGCATTAACAAGATCCGTTATAGCTACCCTTCTATTATATCCTTATAAGCTCGCCTTGTCCTATCCCCGGAAAAGTAAGCTATAATACTACGCTTAGGTTGAGTTGCTTCTACGAGAGCTAGCCTAGTTAAGCTGCTTCTACGAGAGCTAGCATATAATGCCTAGTTAAGTTGCTTCTACGAGAGCTAGCCTAGTTTAGCTGCTTCTACGAGAGCTAGCGTATAGTAGTGCCTAGTTTAGCTGCTTCTACGAGAGCTAGCCTAGTTAAGTTGCTTCTACGTATAGTAGTGCCTAGTTTAGCTGCTTCTACGAGAGCTAGCGCTAGAATTAGCACTAGAGATGGCGCTAGAGATAGCACTAGAGATAGTACTAGAATTGGCACTAGAATTAGCGTTTAATAAGGTTCTTCCTTACTACCCTTCTATTATATCCTTATAAGCTCGCTAAGTAGGCTCTTCTATTATGTCCTTATAAGCTCGCTAAGTAGGCTATCTATCGTGTTCTTTGCGACGAGGGTTTGTAGATAGTCGTAGGTATCGATAGTCGTAGGTATCGATAGTATATAAGAGCTAGGCGAGAAGCGTAAATTCGAGGAAGCGATAAAGATACCGAGTCCCGCTAAGACCCCGGATTTAGTATAGCAGAGCGCTTAATTAGTAGGATTAAACGTTATAGCTGCTTCCTTCCGCGTATTTACAATACCGACTTTACGACTTTTACGACTTTTACGACTTTTATAATAGTATATTACTAATATAGCGAGATACGCCGATTGCGCGCATTTCTAGCAAATAGCGCTAACAAAAGTGTCTAACACGATAACGACGGCCGCCTTAGGTACTAAGAACTGCCTCCGAAACCCGAGAAGTTACTAGCGAGAAGTTACTAGCGAGAAGTTACTAGCGAGAAGTTACTAGCGAGAAGTTACTAGCGAGAAGTTACTAGCGAGAAGTTACTAGCGAGAAGTTACTAGCGAGACTAGCGAGACTAGCGAGACTAGCGAGACTAGCGAGACTAGCGAGACTAGTACTATACTTATTGCACCGTATGCTCTTACAGACACTATAATATATATAGCAAGGATAGATACGTAGGGCGATAATATACATCGAGCGCTCGTAAAAGCACCCTTCGAGAAGCTACGATAGCCCTCTTACGTTAACGCCCTCTATTACTTAGACTCTCCTTAGAACGATCATTCCGATAACTAGTTACTATACAAGGTAGAGAAAACGAATAGGAGCGTCTAGGGATCTAATTAACTAGCGGCACTAAGTAGCTATAGAAGCATACACTCCGAAGTATACTAGCATTATATATAGCCTCTATGCTACGCGTAATACGCAACAATTAACGCATTCTATTACTAACTATAGTACGCGAGGTATGTAGGAAGGGACTTATTAAGCGAAATACGATAGCGATCGCTAAAGCGACACTTATTAGTACCTAGACAACAATAGAGTGTAACCGCGCCCTTAGTATTAGAGACACTGCGAAAAAAAGGTTGTCGAGCGCGTTGTAGTCGTATAGCAATGTTAATGCGCTTGCTAGAAGAGGAGGCGTACTATAGTCGGATAATAGTCTTAATACGCTTACTAGAAGGGGAGGCGTACTATAGTCGAATAGTAGTCTTAATACGCAAAGGGCTATAGTCGTATAGTAGCAGTAAAGACTAAGACTAAGCGCCTTCGGGCTTAAGTATACTAGAGGCCCTTACGCAACGACTAAGGTTATTATAACTAATAGTCCTAACGAAGGCGTTACGCCGACTTAACTAGATACGCGTATATTATCCTATAAAGAATCCGAACGTAGGAAGCCTATAGCCGCTACTTAAGGTGTACCTTACTAAAGAGTTTTTACCGAGTTAGACCTATAGCAATACTACGAACCTATTAACCTACTTAGTCTATTAACCTACTTAGTAGGAGAGTCGCTATCGAGCCGCTACTTAAGGTATACCTTACTAAAGAGTTTTTACCGAGTTAGACCGTTAGCCGCATTATAGGTATACCTTACTAAAGAGTTTTTACCTCCGCTAATCTATCCGAGACCCGTAGTCTGTTACACTAAGACAAGACTGCGATCTAATAATAACTATGCTCTTTCGGTTAAATGCGTAGTCGACGCCCGCTAAAGCTATAGTACACCTACTCGCTAGGAGAGTCGCCTCGCAACGTCTTGCTTAGCAAAGCCTATCGGAGACTAAACCTCGAAGAGAAAGGACTAAACAAACCACCTACCGAGGAACCTTAACTATTAGACAAGCGGCTCTATCGGTAGCAAGCCGTAGAACTAGTAAGGAATAGTATTAATCGCTATAGAGCTACCTATATGCAACAAAGAGGTATCGATACTATTACTATTAGAAGCCGATAGCTAGTGTATTGCTAGGGGTATTAGTGTGTTAGTATATTAGTGTATATAGAAGAAGAAGAAGAAGAAGAAGAAGAAGAAGAAGAAGAAGAAGAAGAAGTTAAACTAGGAAGCGTAGGTCTATATTAGCGCATCGTAGGTAAGGTTTGCCTCTACTAATAGGATTGCGCTATTTAGCTATAATAGCAAGGCAATAATAACGGCTATACATCATCGCACTTTTAACGTAATAGTCGAATGCCTAAGGCTAGAATTGCTAGCGACTAGAGGTATAGGCAAGGACTTCGCATTAGGCTATAGCTAGTTTAAAAAGCTCTTCGGTACGATAATTACAACGACTATTTAGAATATGCTCTACGCTCGTTAGCCGACGCAGCTCTTTATTAAAATTACCGGAGGCCTCCTTTAGTATTAGGCGCTCTAAATTCATACAAACGCTAGTTATTAAGCTATTATCGTACGCCTAGCTAAACCCTTCGATTTTACAAGCATCCCCGACGAGGCACGCAATCTAGTCTACCGCTACTACTTCGCCGCTAGGCACGCAATCTAGTCTACGGAGCTATTAGCTATTAAGCTATTATCGTACGCCTAGCCTAGCTAGCTATTAAGCTATTATCGTACGCCTAGCCTAGCTAGCTATTAAACTATTATCGTACGCCTAGCTAAACCCTTCGACTTTATAAGCATCCCCGACGAGGCACGCACTCTAGTCTACTACTACTACTTCGCCGCTAACCGCACTTTTAGCGCAATAGCCGCCCGCTGCTAGTTTAGTGCCTAAGGCTACATACTAGGCTATTAACTAGAAGCTAGGCTAGTGAACAGAAGCTAGGCTAGTAAATAGAAGCTATTAACGAGAGCTAAATAATAAATACATTAGATTAGATTGCTATATACCTAGACACCGAATATGCCGAATATAAAAGCTATTTTAATTCTATCCTTAATCGCTGTAATACCCTAGTCTATAGCTATAGCTATTGTAACAGCCTTATTATTATCTTAGTCTAGATCCTAATACTCGGTATAATCGAAGTGGCTAGCAGTAGCAGCGGTCTCTTAGATAGCACTATATATAAGTATTAGGTCGTCGCTATCGTCTATTCTACTACTAGCTCTACTAGTTCCACTAGTTCTACTAGCTCTACTAGTGCTAGTACGACTAGCATCGTAAACTAGGTTACGATTAGCATCGTTAGACTATAGTATGTCTAGGTCTGCGAGTGCTACGCCGTATAGCATACTGCTAGCTATAGTATAGAAGCCGAGATTGCTACTACTACTGCTACTGCTATCGTCTGCGCCTAATGCCTAGATATATCCTGCCGGTAGTGGACCGTCGCCTAACTAAGCAAAGCTATTAGCATCTATGTATAGCTTATTTGCCTTATTAATAGCCCTAGCACCGAGTAGACTACGATCTCCGCTATGTCCGTTAAGTCCGTAGCTACGAGCATCGGTACTATTAATGCTATCGACGCTATTATTGCCTGCCCCGTTCGTACTTATAGTTACATACCGAGAACGAGCGCTATAAGCTTCATTTAATGCCTTAATTGCTAGTACTAGCTTACTAATACTAATCTACTAAATATCGTCCGATAGGGCATAATTATCCTCGGGAGAATCCTTACTAACTAGCTATCGCTCTGTAAGGCTATCTCGGAATAGCTTGTCGGCTATACTTAGTATATCGGTTACGGCGTTCTTGTTAGTATAGTAATTAGTACCTTCGACACCGATCGCAGATATAAATATCTTCTTTAATACTCGAGCTACGCGGCGATTACCGGCCTTCTTACGAGCGATAGCGGCTATATTATAGGTCGAGTTACTAAAGTAGTTTAGGTCTAGAGTTAGGTCGTTATTAATGAGCTCGATTTCCTTATCTATAGCGATGCCTTTGCCTTCCTTGCCTAAGGGATTTACGATAGAGATAGCTATTAATACTCGACGTAACGGCTAATCCTATTCGAGTAACTAGCGGAATTCTAGCATATGCTTCGCGTAGTTAGTCTGGTTGGTTCTAAGGAATAGAACGATAAGGTAGTCTACTATACGCTTTAAGTAACTAACATCTATTTTCCGGATAGCGGTACGTATTGTTATTAGCTCCTCGATCTATGTAAGTAAGCGGCATATAGTAGTACAATTAGCATCCTAGATAAGGACCTTATCCTTACTAACATACTTATTCTGCTATGCCTCCTTAGTAAACGCCTTAGTCTAGATGTTCTCGACTATTTATAGATACTACCCCGGCTCGAGATTAGAGATAGCGACCTTTAGTACCTCGATCCGGCTCTTCGACTTATCGGAATAGTCTAAAAAACCCTACGAGTCTATCTTATACTAGAAGCAGGCAGTAATACGGCTACGGAATATACGATATAGTAGGTTTAAGACAAGGAAGTATTTAGGGTTCTCTTTGCTAATGCCTTTTATCGTATAGAATAAGGCATCGCCGACTAAGGAATAGGCAAGCTATACTTTATCGGAATTCTTATCGAAGTAGGTCTTAACGATGCCGTACGCTTTGTTTATACAGACATGTAGCTAGCTAGGCACGATTACGCCCTAGTCGTATCGATTATACGAGCGCTCCGACTCGACGCCTTCCGCTTAATAGCTATTAAAACGGGCACAAGTTATCTAGTCTCCGACGATTAGATACAGCCGACTCTTCTTGTCGCGCGCGGCAATCTGTTTAGTAGAGTTACTAGGTTGTAGCTAATATCCGAAGTCCTTATCCTTATCTAGCTATATATTATCGAGGAAGATGTCCTTTAGAACCTCCTTAGATCTAGCAATCGATACCTTATCGTTTATCGATAGCTTTATTAGGACGAGATTAGTAGCTTCTTCCGGGTCTATAATATCGATTATTAGCTATACAAAGCGTTCGGTTTTAGTGCCCGGACGGAGATACTTAGTACTAATTCCGAGTGCTATATCGAGACTCTACGTAATAGTCGACTAATATCGTATCTCGAAATCGTAACTCTCGAATATACCCTTTAGCTCTAGTCTAAATACGATACCTAATGCCTAGTCGATATAGTACAACGAGAGGTACTTACGGGTTCTATACTTCGCGTCCTCGGTAAGATTTCCTAGGATGTGTTTATAGCTAAGCTCCGAGTTTAAATTAATTATATCCTTAGTTAAACCTTCTGCTAGAATACGCTCGTTAATACCGATATAGGAGGTAGTTATATTTAGTATCTCCGTACGGTTACCCTGCTTCTAGACGCCCTTACGATTCTTCTACTTAACTAGGTTATCGTATACCGAGAAACTCCGCTTGTCTCGAGCTATTACGATTATACGCTAGTCCTAAACTGCCTCTGTCTTCCGCATTAGTACCTAAATCGTGCGAGCGGCACTAGACAGGCCTATATTGTTAATAACACTAATTATATAGTATAGCACACTACTAGTAACTAGGTATAGGCCGAATTGCTTACCGAATATAGAAGCCTTCTTTAAGGAGATCGAGCGAACAGCTATCTATATTATTACTATAATACGCTTGCGGAGGCGGTCCTACTTATACGGAGGCGACTCGTTCGTAGTCTTATCGAGTAGGATCTTCTTATTCGGAAGCAGCTTACGTAGAAGATCTATCTAGGTTAGTATAGTGTTTTCGATAACACTATATATCTCCTATAGGTTAACCTCCTTTATCGAATCTTCCGGCTTATACTAGTTAAAGAAAGGTTTACTAATAAGCTTCTTAAGTTCGTTGCGAATAACTCGAGCTAAGACGATATACTTATATTTAAGGGCAGCTATAGACTAGCGGATATAGTTGCGATAAGTCCTATTTAGCTTCTCGCTATAACTATTAAAGATTATTATCTACTGCTTAGATAGGAGCCTAGTACGCTTTATCTCTCCGAAGATATTAACGTACTTCTACTCGCGGGTACGACGCTAACTACGAACGCGTTAAGTGCCTCGAGTAGTTCTATTCTATTAAATACGTCGCTAAGGGCTAGTAGCGGCGGCGGCGGCGGCGGCGGCGAGTCGAGTCTGCTATCGAGTCTAGCGGCGTAGTACTACAGCTGTGCTAGCATCTTCCGTATTTTCCTTATCTACGAGTTTATTACAATTATCCTCCTCGATATCGCTAAATAGATCGATAGCCTCGTCTTCTTCGATAGGAGCCTCCTCTACCTCTTCTAGTACGATATTATTATCGCTAAGATCCTCCTGCTTATATGTTTCCGCCTTATATATATCCTTATTAGCGACTGCCTAGAATAGAGCCTCTCTACGTACCTCTTCGTCGATAGTAGCCTTTTCGTCGATAGCGGCCTCCTTATTAGTAGCTATCTAGCGCTCTGCCTCGATACGTTGCTAGTCTATATTAAGCGTAGCTTGTATACTAGCATCTGCCTCGGAATCTAGGTTTAATTTAGATAATAGCTTAGACAACTTATTCGGGTATAGATTTAGCGGTAGGCTAGAAAGCGCACTTAGTAGGTCTAGTAGGTCGGAGTCTAGTAGGTCGACGTCGGATATATTAGCGGTAGATGCGAGTAGTAGATACGAGTAGTAGATGCGAGTAGTAGATACGAGTAGTAAATGCGAGTAGTAGATACGAGGCGGAAGAAGCTAAGAGCAAGAGGAAGAAGAAGAAGAAGAAGGGCGGCAGCCCGCTATTATACCTGTAGCTTAAAGCGGCAAAGCCCTATTGCCTTTAGGCCTACTTAAATAAAGAGCGTATAAATAAGGCCTTTTTTTCGAATTACTAATAGCGATATACGACATACGATATACGATACACAATATACGATATATAGAGACAGTCTACCTTAACGCGTATCCGAAGCTAAATAAGACTGTGTTTTACGAGGTTTCTTAGCGCGACAAACGACGGCCTATAGGAAGCCGCCTATAGAAGGCCGCCTATACGTAGGATCTTCTATCGCTTAATACACAACCGAGAATAGTTAGTAGACAATATGCTAGTGCTAGTGCTAGTGCTAGTGCTAGCTTTTAGTGCTAGCTTTTAGTAATAGCTAAGTAACCTCCGCTACTTAGACACAACACAATAATACTACGCTCTATACAAATATAGCTTATATTAAAGTGATCAAGAATTGGCTATTCTAGAACCTCCGAGTTATTACTTGTCGAGATCCGAAGGTCTTATTTCGAGTACCTAGCTTAGCTCCGCTTAAGAGCTAGTAGATAGCAGGTATACATTTTCTCGATATATAGCTTATACAAACAGCACTTAGGATTAGCCGGTCTACAACCTCCTAGTTATAGATGTGTGTATTTCCTATATTAGATATTAGGTAGCAGCGCTCTATAACAATCCGTCGTATACGTATATCTACCCGTAGTAAGGATTGCTTGTTTTCTTTACAACTATACGTCGCATTTGAATATTATATATACAGAATGACTTAGAAATGGCAGGGCTATAACATGTATGCATTAAATTGTGGTATTCTGCGCTAGTTAGTAATCTTTTATTTTTATAAGGATAATACTACAGATTTGGCACATTTGTCCTTAGACCCTTGCTAGCGTAAGGAGGTTAGTGTGGTTTAGTGTATAGGTATATAGGTCTAGTCGCGTAGTAGTCCGATATAGAATAGTTAGAGGTAGAAGGTAGAAGGTAGAAGGTAGAAGGTAGAAGGTAGAAGGTAGAAGGTAGAAGGTAGAAGGTAGAAGGTAGTAAAGGTAGTAGTTAGAAAGAGCCTGCTACCTGCTGTACTAAAAACCTCCTTGCGCTTAAATAGCAAGGGGCTAAAACGGAGACAGCCTCGATCGCCTTTCTAGTGCCTACTACTACACTATATTAGACATTAAGGACGCCTATTACCGCATCTATATTCGCAAGGGCGACGAATAGAAAACAGCCTTCTATACTCGTTATAGCTATTTCGAATACTTAGTTATACTATTTAGCCTAGCTAATGCCTCTACAATATTCTAGTCCTATATCAATCGGGCCTTGTTAGGCCTATTAGACTATCTCTATATAGTTTACCTAGATAACATCCTAGTTTATATACACTTACCTAACATTGCGGAGTACTAGGCTATAGTCCGTAAGGTGCTCGATCGCCTACGAGCCTATAGGCTATATTACAAGCCTTCTAAATGCACCTTCGCTACTAAGGAGGTAGCCTTCCTTAGTTTCATCGTATTAACTAATAGTATTAAGGCTAATCCTAATCGGATTAAAACAATTACTAAATAGCCTGTTCCTGCGTCTGTTAAGGAGCTTTAATCGTTCCTCGGCTTCGCCAATTTCTACCGCCGTTTTGTTAAGGGCTATTCGAGGCATATAATGCTATTAACTAAGCTTACTAAGACTAAGGCAAACCCTTCTAGAGAGTTTAGGTAGACTAATAAAACATAAGCCGCTTTTGACGGTCTAAAGCAACGCTTTACTAAAGTCCCCTTATTGCACTATTTCGTGCTAAGTAAGCAGATCCGAATTGAGACTAACGCTTTACAGTTCGCTATATCGGCTATTATATTATAGCAATTAGATAATAACTATTACTAGCACCCGATTGCCTTCTTTTTACGAAAGATAATCGATATAGAACGTCGATACAAGACCTACGAGCAAGAGCTCTTAGCAATCGTAGAAGCCTTTAAGTATTAGCGCTACTATCTTAACGGTACTTAGTACACTATTTAGGTCTGTATAGACTATAACAACCTCCGTAGAATTACGAAGGTTACTAGGGTTATAGGTCGATAGGCTAGATAGGCCGTCTACCTCGCTAGGTTTGATTTTAATATATTATATTAGCTAGGCGTAAGTAACTCTACCGATAGCCTATCGAGGTGGCCTAATTACGATAGCGAGACTTAGCAATCTGTTAATTTATTGTTTCTAACCCTATAGCATAAGATTGCTATAGCCCGTATTGTTAATAAGTAAGCGTAGGATAAGCGGACTTCCGGACCCCGCGGCGGCAATAAATACTATAGCGGAGTTGTCGTTCTTCTAGTATACGTTAAGAAGGACGTAGATCGCTCGAGCTATAATAACTCGATTAAAGATATTGCTATCTATAGCGATAGCACTATAGAAGAGGTTGCAGTAGTTCCGGCTACTAGTGCTACTAGATATATATAGTACGTACCTCGTTCGATAGCGAGGGTACTATTAAATAACCTTACAAATAAGGATAGTTAATCGTTTATAGATAAGCTATTACGTGCTTAGTAGAGGGACGCCTTTGCTATCGAGCGTATTAATAGGCTTATAAGTAGACGGGCGACTTAATCTAGCAAGAGTAATAGTTAGTCGATCGACGATAAAAGTTACTTAAAGTTTAAGGGTAGATACTATATCCCCGCTAAACAATCGATTAGACAAGAGCTTTTAAAGAGGCACTATAATAGTAAGCTCGCTAGTTACTATAGTATAGAGAGGTCGCACGAGTTACTATCGCGCACATACTACTAGCTAAATAGTAAGCGGTATATAAAGGAGTATATATAGACCTATATAGTATACTAGCGAGTTAAAGTACCGAAACACTTGCTGTTTAGCGAGTTGTCTTCACTCCCTATTCTAAAGAAGCTATTTGCTAAGCTTACAATAGATTTTATTATAGGCCTTCCGCCTACTAAGCGTAGGGGCAGTAAGGACATCTTCGATACTATCCTTATTATAGTAGATCGGTTTACTAAAGGCGCTCGATACATCCCGGTATAGAAGGATTGGACTACTATTAATATAGTAGAGGCTCTATAGAGCAACATCTTCTATACCTATTAGGGGACCCCTAAAGGGATAGTCTCTAACCGGGGCACGATATTTATATCCTATTATTAGAGCGAGATATACCTATAGCTAAGACTAAAGCATCGGCTATTAATAGCCTTCTATCTATAGACTAACGGTCAAATAGAGAGGTAGAATGCTACCCTGCAGTAGTACCTACGTAGCTACATTAATAAGAACCCTAACGATTAGGTTAACCTCCTATAGCCTACAGAATTCGTATACAATAATAGCGTATACTCGTTAACTAGGGTTTCGCCCTATATAGCTATAATAGGCTAGAACGCTGCGTTACTATAAGATCTATTTAGCTCGCTCGAGGCCGAGCGTAAGGAAAGGGAAGCGCGTTGGGTACTAGTGCCTAAAACGCTAGCGGCTATCGAGAGGGTTTAAAAGATGCGAGAAATTCACGCTAGGATAGCTAACAAACTAGCAAAGGCCTAGGCCTATTAGAAGGCCTACTATAATAAGCACTATACGCTAATAACCTTTAAGCAAGGCGATATAGTTATACTAAGTACTAAGAACCTCCGTATCCGCAAACACCTATCGCCTAATAGCAAAACAAGGCCTAAGCTCGCACTAAGATACATTAGCCTATTCCGCATTCGAGAAGTTAAAGGCTCCGCCGTATAGGCCTATTAGTTATAGCTTCTACCTTATTACACTATCTATAATACCTTCTATATATCCCTCCTTAAGCCGTACTACTAGCGCGAAGGCGATAAAGCGCCTACTAAGTTAGAAGAAATCTTAGCTAATAGTAAAGAACTATAGTCTATAGAACGCATCCTAAAGCACCGAACTAGGTAGGGCAAGAAGGAATACCTATTAAGGTAGCAAGGCTATTTACCTAAATAGGACTCGTAGGAGGCTAAAGATTCCTTCGAGGATATAGCTAAGTTGTTAAACGAGTATTAGACTAGCGTAAAGAACAAGAAGAAGGCTAAAAGCTCGTAATGTTACTAAGGCTTAGGAATAATACTACCCCTAGGGTACTATTAGCTAACTAATTAGAGGCCGGCAAACTAGGACAATAAGACTATACTACTATAGTAAACGCGTACCGAGTGTTAACAAGCGCGCTATAACGCGTCGACTAATCGCATACTCTTTTAAGGGCTCTACCTCTTTACTAATGCGCCCTATAGGGCCTTCTCTTAGTATTAGGTCCCCCTTTTATCTCTTTATCCTATCGAAGATAATAGTGTCGCGCTACGAGCTAGTAGTGTGCCGGCGGCCGGCGCGGCTATATTAGTAACGGTGTTACGGAGTATGTTACTATTTAAGAAAGGAAGGACACAGCTATATTAGTAACGGTATTGCCGAGTTATTATTAGTTAGAGAAGGAAATTAGAAGAAGGTAAAGTTAGCGCTAAGACGACTAGCGCCGCTATTATTAACATTACCTACTATTATTACTACGCCTATAGACACAACCTTACCTATACTACGAGCCTAAGGTACTAAGGGGTTAATTAAAACTTTAATCAAAACTTTAATTAAAACTTTAAGCCGCTTAAAAGATTAAGCGACTAATAGACTAACTAACTAAGGGCAAAACTATAGAGCTAAGCTAGCTAGGGTCGAGCTTGCGGATAATAGGTTACTCCTCGATCTTTCCGACCCTTTAAGCGAGGCAAACCTCTACTACTATACTTATAATAGCCTTTACCTATAGAAACTAGTATAGGCGGGACGAGTAGGTCGTAGATATAGGTATATATATAGGGAACTATGTGCTATAGGCCTAGTACTCGATGCTTCTTAGGTAACTACGAGAGGTCGGCGTAGTATTATATATTTCGAAATAAAAGTATTATAAGCATTAGAAGAAGAGAATAGTTATAGGGAAAGCTACATTGCAGCTAGATAAGATACATTTCTTATATCTATCCTGCTATATGTTATCGTAGCTATATCTCCCTATAATATATATATATATATTAGAGGTATAAAAAGGGGAGAGAGGGTACAAGTGTGTACGCCTGTACTAAGCCGGGTTTCCCTACTATATTTTCCCTCCCGGACTAAGAAGTCTGCCCTTAGACTAACGCTTCCTTACCTCCTAGACTAAGAAACCTTAAATACGCAAAGAAACCAAACTAACTATCCTATAAAGGTATCCTAGCTAGCTAGCTACTATACCCTATTACTTACTTCTTTCTACTACGAGTCGCTAGTCTACTATAGTTACCTCTACGGCCCTAGCCGCTATAATCGCCCCTTCGCCCTTGCTAGTTAAATTAGTCGATAAGGGCCTAGGTCCGCGTCGCCTTAGCCTATATATCCTAGCGGGTCTATCGCTTATTCGGATTAGCTATAGGATTCGTAGGCTGCTTTAAAGAAGATAGCTAAGGAGGCTGTTTCTTAGGGGTACTAAGCTACTAGGAGTTAACGTTCGGGAGTACTCTACTAGGAGTAGAGACTTTTAAAGCGTAGGTAGCAGGTTTCGCTAAAGGGGCGCTAGACTACCGCTAGTTAGTAGGAAGGTCTGCCTTACTAGGCTCCTACTAGTATATAAATCCCTAGCCTCCCTAATTAAACTCCTCCCTAGTGTTAGGCGTAGGCTAATATCGGTAGAAGTTATCCTAGTTTAGGCGTATATACCGATCTTCGCTATTGTTTAGGATATAACTCTAGTCTTTTAAAGACTATATAAGAGCCTTAAAGAATAATTTCTCCCCGAAACGCTCTTACTCGAGCCGAATAACCTTACTTAACATCTTAGAGTATACCGACGCTATATCCTTGCGATACTGCTTTAAATAGTTCTTAAGTATATAGGAGGAGCCTTCTTAGTTAAGGTTACGAAAGAGTCTTCGAATATATTATTGTACTATAGTATCGTCCTACTTTAATCGACCGACGAGAGCTTCCGAGATTAGGTTGTTGTTATATAAGCGTACTATAGCCGGGAACGCGTACGGAGGGGCACCGTACTTGTTTATAAGACTAGAGGGCGAGGTAGGGCTAGGAAGAAGGTCTCGATAGGTAGCGGCGAGTTCCTAAAACGTACCTCTAGCTTCGCAATCGAGCTTTCTAGTTACTAAGTCGTATCGGTAGAACTAGGGGAGTATAGTTATCCTCTTAGTGTTCTTCGGTAATGCCTAAGCGCCGTATAGAAGGTAGGGAAGGGTTAGGCGTACTCTAAGGGCACCGACCGGGTACTATTCCTAGCCTATATTTCGATACTTGCCTTTTAGCTCGTTCTTAATAAAGTTATTAAAGGTATTCTCTATCTTAGTGTTTAGGTAATGCGTATTATAGTTAATAGAGAGAATATAACCTCGAAAGGCGTACGTAGGGCCCTTTTCCTAGCGAAGGATCTTAAGTTCCTTATACTACTTATTAAAGACTTCTAGTTAGTAGATCCTAGCGAAGACCTTCGTAGCAGTCTCTACCGTTTTAGGAAGGAAGGATACGGAGCCTTAAACTTAGTTTATAGCAATGCCTTCTTAGAGATCGAGAGGGTAATAGTTAATATAGGTAAACTCGGTCGAACCGCCGTTACTAGGTTAAGTTATCTTAGCGTAGTATAGGTAGGAGATTAGGTTAAGAGCGTAGTTAGGGCGGGTAAGGCCGTAGAGAAGCTAGTAGATAGGGTCTCCTCGGTAGATCTACTAGAACCTAGAATAGAAGGCAGTTCGAAGCTAACCCTTGTTCGAAACTCCGTTAACTATACGCTAATGCTAAAGGTACATTGTAGCCTCTAGCTTAAACTAGTTAGATAGGGATATCTTTCCGAAGGGTAGAGGGGCCGCGGCGACTTCGACTTTCTTATTATTATACTAACTAAAGACGGCCGCTCTATATAGTTTAGTAGAGCCTTTATCGCTCGTAATACTATCTAAGGTAATAGTACTATCTCTTACCTAGGCATCCTAGCTAGCCTTTGTTATTACTCCTATACGGGAGAAGGCCTTGCGAATCTTAGTAGCAATCGCTAGGGTAACGCGTTTAATAGTTAAAGGGTTATATATCTTGCTCTCGTAACTATAGGCCTTAGGGAAAAAGCGATATAGCCTAAGGTAGTCGCTAGGGATAGGAGGACGGCGAGTCTTCCGAAACAGGTTAGGTCTCTTATTTCGAAGGCGGAGAAGGTCGTTCCGGTACTTATATCTAGGGCTACTTAAGGTTTCTATTATCTACTCTCGACTAACCTTTCCTCGAAACCTAACTACTATCCTAAACAGATAGCGGGTATAAGTATAGCAAGGCGGGTAAGGGGCAGTTATAATAAGGGCAATTGCTCTTCCCTATATAGCGTTATTAGATTTACTATCGTACTATATTAAAGCACTACGGTCGGCTTCCGAGAATCTATTATAGCTATAGTAGGCTAGGCTATTTCTAATTTAAGTATCCTTATCGGGGGTTAGCTCCTTATAGTATATAGTGCCTCCCCGCTTAGGTCCTAAGGTATTAAGGTCGTCGGTTAGGTTCTCCTCGAGGGGTACGGCAAGATCTCTACTCGGCTTATTAAGTCTGTTCGATCTACGGGTCCTTCCTAGAGGGGGGATAGGCGTAGTAGTCCGAATTCGACGAGTAGGCGGAGCCCCTAGAGCAAGGCTATTATTACTACTCCTACTACTAGTCCGATCGGGTAGTAAAGTAGAGTTTTCGACTAGGAGATTAGGGCGAGTCGTATTACGTTATAGAGGCGTATTTTAGCGAGAGCCGATAGGCTAAGTAGGGCGAGCGGGTAATAGCTACTAGTTGTCCTATCTCGCTAGAGGGTCGCTAGCCGGGTTATATACAACTAGTGATCTAATAGGTATACTAATTCGCTTATATATACCTATACGGGATCGAGGGATATTAAGCCCTAGAGTCCTAGAAGTAGTGCCTTTAATATAGCTACCTAGCGGTCTCGAAAAAGGGCGCCCGTCGGGAGTAATAGCAATTATAGGAGGGCCTTCGTATTAGCTAATTCGAATACCGATAGCCTTAAGCTTCGCCTTACTAGCCTCCGTTCTCTAGGAGAAGAATTCATTCTTACCCTCCTTGCGAGTATCGTCCTCCTTATCTACTACGTAGTCCTTAGCGGTAATAGTAACGGTATTAATATCTGCCCGCCCCTATTATTAGCTAGTAACCGGCCCTATATACCTAGGCTAAGTTTTGAGCCTATATAAGAGGCCTCCTTCTGTATCGTAGATAGAGCACTAACCTCGTATAGTATATTATTTATATTACACTTCTATAATGCCTATATTGTAGGGCTCTAGTTATTAGCCTAAGCAACCGTCTTGTTATCCTATTATACTAAACATAGCTGCCTATATTGCTATAGGTTATATTACCCTCGGTAGCCTATACTATTACTGCTAGTAGTAGTAGTAGTATTAGTTTCTGTCCTTTATTAGAGCCGAAGGTAGGGCTATCTCTTTATATCTAACAGGTTCGGGTATATCGAAGGTAGTCCTAGGGCACGAATAGCTATAACTAGAGCGAGGGCACGATAAGAGCCTACGATATAGACGATACCGAAGTATCTTAAGGGGCTATTACGACAAGTAGAGAAACCTCTTAACGAGGGTATCGCTTTAACCCCGAAAAGCTACAAACCCTTAGGACTATTATAGCTTAGGGCCTAGTCTGCGACTATAGCTAGCTTCTAAGGACTCGGCTCTAGGTCGAAGACCTATTTAGTACCGCTTACTCGAGATAAGCTACCGCCCGCCTAAGGAGGAGATAGACTAATTACCTATCGGCCTTGCTTGGTTTGCTAGGACTATTAAATTAATAGCAAATACGGATTGTAGGTCGGATAGCCGGGGAGTCCCCTATTAATCGGGTAGGGCGTTCCTAGATTCGTAGCCTCGCTTAGATAGTACTTAGCTTTCTACTAGAAAAAGAAGGCTACCGCCCCCCCGCCTAGCTAAAGGAGATACGAGCTAGTTTCTAGGATCTAGGTGTAAATAGAGATTGTAGTCTCTTCCTCCGAGCAGCTTTTGTCCGAAATTTACTAAACTAAGCTCCTAGAGGTAGTTAGGCGACCCCTAGGAGGCTAAATCCTAATAATACCCCGGGGGTAGCATTAGGAGAAACAGCCTAATATACTATTTTCTCGCGTAGCAACATTACAACAAACTAAACAAACTAAAGTATACTAAAAACACCTTTATATAGCATTTATTTTATATAGCATTTCATTTCAACTGTTTTACAATAATCGAATAAGCTCTAGCTCTAGCGAAAACGAGTATTAAGAATTAGCGGAATCTTCTAAATCCGAGAACGCCCCTAATCCTATTAACGAAGAAATTAGGCGGCGACTAGTTAATATAAGTAAGCCTTCTACGCCCTCTACGCTAGAGGCGATCTATACTATCCTTATAAAGATAATAGAGAAGTAAACTAAGCTTCTCCGTTAAAACAAACGTCGCCCGCTAGAACTAGGGAGCAGTACAAATCCCTTATTCGAAGGGTGGAACGCTATAGTATATATAGAGCGTTTTAAGGAAGGCTTAATTAAGTACGAGCTCGATAAAGAGTCCGACTAGTATAAGATCCGGTCCCTTACGAGGACTACTACTACTAAGCTTTACCGAACCCTTAGAACCCTAGTTAGCTACCTAGAGAAGGACGATAAGTCTAATACTAACTAGGAGACCTTTAAGTTAGCCTTTCTAAGGGAGTATCGAGAGCGCGATAGCCGTCGTATTAAAAGCAGTCGCGCGTAGCTCGAGGCCCTCTGCTTAGTAAGACGTACTAAGGATAACGACCTAAAGGGGTATATCCGTAAATTTGTCGAGTTAGCGGACGGTATCGAATAGAGTAACCTCGAAAACTCTTAGCGGACGAGGCTACTCCTCTAGGGATTGCCGTAGCCTATAGCTTAGCGTATCTTCCGTCGCTATAAGCTAAGCGAGGCCGATCCTAAGAGCTTTAGGAAATACAAAGAGGTCCTAGTATATATCAAGGCCGACATTAATAGCACGGCCGATACGAGGAAGTTTATCTACGGCGAAGACCGGAATAACCTAGCGTAGGTTAGGAAAGAAGCCTTAGGAAGTAAGGGACCTAAATTCCTTCCTAAATCGCAAAGTAGTCCTAAGACCGTAACGCCTACTATTACTAAACACTTATAAGACGTTGCGGACTTGGCTAAATCCCTATCCCGACTTAACCTAAATGCGAAAGCACTATAGCGAGTTAGGGAAGTTATTAATACTACTATACTAGGCGATATACTACTAGTCTACTAGGTTTTAGATCCTAACTATCCTAAAGCCCCTTTAGTAGATATCTACGCTATACGGAAGATCTATTCTAACTTAGATAGCAAGTGCTAGATATATAGTAGTTTTAAACATATCTAATCGTCTTGCCCTATCTAGAAAGAGCTTCTTAATAGGAAGCTCGTTAAGCAAGTAAATAGCCGATTCTACTATATATATACTAACGATAAGATCGACTTCGAATAGGATCGAAGAGCCCCGAAACTGCTAAAGGACGGAAACCAAAACCACTACTACTACTAGTAGTAATAGTATAGGCTACCGAGGGTAACATGACCTATAGCAATATAGGCAGCTATGTTTAACATAATAGGATAATAAGACGGTTGCTTAGGCTAAAGACTAGAGCCCTACAATATAGGCATTGTGGAAGTGTGACATAAACAATGTGCTATACGAGGTTGGTACTCTATCTACAATATAGAAGGAGGCCTCTTATATAGGCTTAAAACTCAGTCTAGGTGTGTAGGCCCGGTTACTAGCTAATATCCCTCCCTTTCTTCGTATCTAACTAGACACGCTTTACATTGTACGCTCAAAACAAACAGTTATGCAGTAACCTTAGGTATCTTAGCTAAGGCTATCTTTTAGAGACTCCGCAATAATACCCCCGGGGTAGCATTGTTCCTAGATTCTATTAATATGCAAAAACAACTTCCTAAGCATCCAATCTACTACGCTAACTTACTACTGCTTTAATGTACCGTAATCCTTACTAGCAATAACCTTATCTGCTAGTCGGCTCTCGAAATCTCCTCCGTATACGTTGAAGCTATTAGTACCGAAGTACTATCCCTCGTAGAAAGCTTAATTAACGAGGAGGTTAATAGCCTTTTCCGTCGTAGCATTCTCCTAATTGTACAGATATTCCTTAAGTCCCTCGTTATTAAGCTAGAGGATCTATTCAACTTCGTTCTAAACAACGTAACTTAACTAAGGAATCCTACTAACTAGAGCGTCGGAGATGTAGCCGAGGCCTTCGACTAAGATCGCCGTAGGGAAAGCGAATAGCACGAAGGAGTTAGAGGCCGGGAGGGCGGTTAGATTGCGGTGCGCTTTAGCAACCTAGGAGACTGTTAAGTTCTCGTAACCCTTAACCTTAGTGCTATTAATAACGCGAGAGTAGCCTAGGTCAATTGATATACGGTTGCTCTCGGTCTTTAGATTACTATATAGTAGGTACGGCATCTAAATAGAGACCTCGCACTCCTTTAGAGGGTTGAGGATCTACTCCGCCTTACGCCCCTTACTATTAGGCTAACTATCGAATATATAGTCGAGGTCGTCGTCGGTAAGGTGCTTATTAGTAAGCTTGCCGATCTTGCTTAGTAGGACTAGGCTACGAGCCTTAAGCTTCTTAACCTAGTTCGCAAAGACCTCGGGCTAATATATACCTTCGACAATAGTAGAGTAGCTAGTCTTATCCTTAGATATAAGACAGACCTTAATGCGTAGGTAACTAGCACCCTCGCTAGCTGCGAGCTTAACTATATCTTGTCCGAGACGAGCAGACTCCTTAGAAGGACAGTTTTCGTAAGTACCGCTAACCTTAAAGAACTTAGCAGGCTTAGGGACGGAGATAAGCTCGTATACGTAATTAGGTCGAAGGGCGACAGCTAAGAGCTACAGGGTAGGGTGCTAGCGGACGATTTAGTTGCTTATACTATAAGTTTAAAGGGTATTGCGGCCTTCTTGCTTAGACTTAGGCATGTTACGCATATACTAAAGGTATATCTTAAACTCTTCCTATATTAGGTCGATAAGGAAAGGAAGATGTACTCTACGAGGCTCTTATAACTAACTAAAGACTTAAGGGAAGATAGCATTGCCGGTCTAGCGAAAGCGATCGAAGGAGGTGCCTTAGCTAAGAATGCCGGTAACGAACTTGCTCTAGCGATAAGTTAGCGTAAGGGCGCGAGTAACA
>NW_006921536.1:1086747-1091916 GCF_000340215.1 Pseudocercospora fijiensis CIRAD86
TGGCATATATAGAGAACGGCTCTTCCCCTAGCTTACTAAGGTCGTCGAGCTATTAACAAATAGAGAGGGCGGTAGAGGCTTCGCCTATTACGGCTTTAGGAACTATATCGATATCGGTAATAAGGTGCGCGATAGAGTCGCCCTTATAAGAACCGCAAATGTTCTTAGTTAATAGGATCGGCGAGAGGCCTCTATGTCTACGCTCGCTAAAGGAGCCTTCGGAGGAGACATCTTCTATCTAGCATATTAACATCCGAGTTACTATAGTTAGTACTATAGTTAGTACTATAGTTAGTACTAGAAGGAGCGCTGTATTTCTTAGTAGCCTTGCGGAGGGCCTAGCGAGCATACAATGCCTTCTTACGCGCTGCTTCGGCCTTAGCGCGCTCGTCTTAAACTTCTTAAGGGACCTTACGGTTACGGGTCGAGCGACGATCCTTAGCCTGTATCTCCGTAGCGAGCGCGAGACTAGTAGCCGTATCGGCCTCCGTTTCTAGGCGAAGAGCCTTACGTTTAAGAATATTAACGATAGGCGCCTCTTAACCTTTAACAATAAAGCCTATACTATTAATACGACAGCCCTTCTCTTTTAGTAGATCCTTAGTTGTCTATACATTAAGATCGACCTAGACAATCGCATCGTAGTGCTTCTTCTAGTAGGCTATCGTAAAGTCGTTAAGCGCAAAGGACAAGTTAAGCAACTGCTTGCCTACCTTCTTACTAGCGGTAGACATACGATAGATTATAGTGCGGGAAAGATGCTCGGCGCCTTAACGACGGACCTTATACTTATTGACGAACGAAGAAACCTACTTAGCACGCTCTTGTCTACCGTAGGCGAAGTTAATAAGGCTCTTAGGAAGACTGCTTAGTCCTCCCTAATATTCGAAGGCCTAGTCGAGGGTCTTAAAGCGCAAACGAATCTAGGTACCGGCAGTCTCGAGGCTATAGACGATAGGAAAGGCTTGTTTAATATCTATATCGTTAAGAACCTCGCGCTTAAAGATACGCTTACCGATAGACTAACGCAAGTTGTTTATACCGTGCGCAACTAAGATAGCAGCCTTCTTAATATTCCTATTAATAACGCGTAGTAGGGTACGAGCGTTCTAGATCTTCTCTTAAGGGTCTTTAAGGGCGGTAACGATCTAGAAGCAGTGCTCGAGGCTGGTTGTAGCAGCTAAGGCGCTATCGGATAGGGCTTCGATCGGAACTAGGGCGGCTAGGCTTAGGTTAATAGGGGTAGGTAGGTCGTTGCTGCTACTAGCGCCTAGCGGATTCGGGGCGCCGGAAGACATAGTCGACCGAGGCGGTTTGGAAACGAGTTTGCAAAGTGTGTTCGTTGCTTAACAATAATAATTAAAGGGTTTAGATAGAAGGGGGGGGGGTAGTTAGGCGGTAGCGAGTTAGTTAGTAATCGAGTAGAAGAAGGAGCTTAGGAAGCTCGCTTTAAATATAGTACGAAGGTAACGTAGTCTGTGTATTCCGCGCTAGTAAAGCAAACGGATAACGGCTACATATAAAAATGAAGCTGCATACGAGACCTCTTTATTGTTAGGGTAGGCTAAAGTTTAACAATCGATCTAGCTAATTGCTAGTAGCGACTACGCGCCTTTGTTAACCTTTAGCTATCGTAGATTCTCGCGCACTCGAAATGTAACTAGTTAGTTCGAGTCCTTAGCAGAAATCTATAGTAGTGAAGCTAGCGGGACTAATAATACCCCCGGGGTAGCATTAGCTTTTCTCTAGAGATGCTCGGTAGCGAGAAGCAAGTCGCCTAGGCCTAGCGTAGCTAATTCGTCGGTATATTAGCCTATAGTACTACCGTTGTAGATGCAGCATTACCTTTCACATTAGTAAGTACGTAAGGGTAGTCTGTGCGTTCACCTTCTTCCTTCTTCTAAACACTAAGCTTAATAGCCTAAGGTCCCTATTCTTAGAGGCTATAGGCCTAGGTTACTATGTCTATCTAAGAGCTAGGAAGGGAGAGGGATAGGGAACCTCCCTTTCTTAGTGTCCTACGTAACTAGTGCTAATTAGGGCAGGAACAGTCTCTAGTAGAGTATCTTATTGTCGTTGTTACTTAAGGAAGGTTACTAGAGTCTAGGAATCTAGAGGGAAGTGGTCCTAGAAGGGTAGAGGGGTTAGGTTCGGCTATCTTCCTAATACTACCCCCGGGATATTATTAGGAAAACACGCCTCGTATAGTTCTATCTAAGGAAAAATAAGAGCAAAGGAATAAAGTTACAGCAATATCTCGAAGGCAAAAGAGCAATATAATAGACAAAGTAAAAGCAAAAGAGGGCAATAACTATAAGCATTAACACCGTAGAAATAAGCAGTAAGGACTAAAGCTATAGGGCGGCACTATATTAACAGCGCGGAGAACGATTAATAAGAGCAAGGAAGCAACGTAGTAGAGGCAGACAAAGGCAAGGAAGAGCAAGCAATCATTTAGTCTCGGGATCTAGCTATAATTCTAGGCGGTCTTCGTCGCTAGACTAGTCGAGCTCCTCCTCGGAGTTAGAGTTAGATAGCTAGAAGTCTAGTTCACTATCGGAATTAATATCGGAAATGCTCTACGCGTAATTAACACGTATATAACCCTCCCTTTGTTTATAAGTCATTCCTAATAGCTTACTAAGATATATCTAGGGATACGTATAGTTGTCGGGCAGAATAGGATCTATAATCGCGGTAGGATCCTCCTCTCGATAGGCATCTAAGGTCGGCAGAGGGTCTATAGAGGCATTAACTTCCTCCTCGGTCGGGGGAGGACGGGTAGGCTCTCTTAACTCGACGACCTTCTTTAGGTTAGCCCGGGGGTGCGAGTGCTTTAAGGTAGCACTATTAAGTTCCTAAAGCCGGTACGCAGAACTATCGTAAAGGACCTCCTGTACTCTATAAGGCCCTTTCTATTTAAAGGCTAGCTTATAGGAGTAACTATACTCTAACTCGGACCGGTATAGGAGAACTACATCGCTAACCTTTAGAGGCTCCTAATTAACAGCATTATAGTTATTAAAATACTGCTTGGCCTCTTTACGGAGGCGCCGTTGTCGAGTAAGACCCTCTTAAGAAGTAGTAGTTATATCCTTAAGAGCCTTAGCGCGTAGGGTAAGGAGATCCGCTCTAGTACGAATAGACCCCTAATCGTAAACGCTATACGTACGATAGGACAACTTAATAGGAAGAACGGCGTCCCTCCCAATTATAAGCTCTACTAGCGTAAGTCTAGTCGTGTCGACAATAGTAGTTCGATCCGCTTAGAGAAGGGCCGGGACCCGGGTAGAGATAGGAACCGACCTGTCCCCTCTATTAGTTATCTTAGACAGGGCATCAATTAAAGACCGATAGCTACGTTCAATAATAGCATTCGACTAGGGATAGTACGGGGAGATACGAACGTTTTTCGCCCTATACGAAACAAGCAGTACTTAAACTTCTTTAGCTATATTGTTCGTAGCGTTGTCTAAGATAATCTCGTAAGGTATTCCCTAGCGGCAAAACAGATCTTTAAATAGGAAGGTAGCTATGTTACGAGTATTGATAGCGCCGTAGCCCTTGTAGAAATAATAGGCCTCTAGCTATCGAGAAAGACCCTCCCGAATAATATACAAGCTATTATTGCGACTAAGATAGACCCTATCGCTATACTATCGTTCTCCGACTAATTAGGCAGCAGGAATACGCAGTTCCCCTAGACGTCGGTAGCTATTCCTAAAATTGCACTTAGGACAGCTCTTATAGTAGCGGGAGACATTAGCCTATACGCTATCCTACTAGTAGCGCCGACGAAGGACATCGAAGGTGCCCTCCGCCGCCCGGTAGCCGAGCTTATCGTAAACGGAACGAAGGATCTCTTGTCGGGCTACTAGGTCGTTAATAACACGCTAGAGAGGTACATTAACTATCGCTTGTCGCTAAAGGATTCGATCTTTAACTAGGAATCGTCGAGAATAGCGAATAACCCGACGGTATTAACTCTTTAATAGGCTAGGCGCTTTCTTCGTATAGGTTAGGAAGTAGGCGATATAATAGGAGTCGTCGGAGTAGACCCTATTAAGGATATTATCCCTCTCTAGTTTATCCGCCTTAGCTTTAGTCTAGTCGTTACCGTTAGTAGTAGGGCTCTCGTCGGGCTAGTTACTAGGTTAGTCGCTAGGTTAGTCGTTAGCAGCAGGCCTAGTAATCGCTAGTATAGCATTAATATAGAAGGCAGCGAAGAAGGTGCGGTTAATTACCGTATCGACATCCTCTTCTTCTATTATCTCGGCGATATCCTCTTCTATAGCGGGCCTTCTAGAAAGGCTATCCGGTCTAGTATACTTCTTACTAGGAACGTAGAAGACATCGAAATCAAACAAATAGATCTAGGCAACCTACCGAGCTATCGCAGAGTTTAGTAGGTCGGAGGCTATACGGTTAAGTTAATAGACTAGCGTCTAAGCATCGATTTCTAAGCGAAAGAACACACTAAAGAGCTATAGTCGGAACTTCTTTAGAGCCTTATAGACTCTAAGGCATTCTCGCTTGCTAGCATCGTATCGGGCCTCGATCGGTTTCTATAGTCCGGAGTCGTACCTAATAGGATAACGCAAGGATAGCTCCTTACGGTCACACTATATTAGTATCTCGCTATAGCCTTCCCCGCTCGAGTCGATAGCAACAATTATTAAACCCGTACCCTCTAAGCAGTTAATAGATATTAGGGCAGGTGCACTAACGAGCGCCTTAGTTACCGTATCCTTAGCCGCTTAGTAAACGGAGGTCTATTCGAATTTAGCATCCTTCTTAAGCAAGGCGTATAAGGGCTTATATACTAATGCAAAGTTCTCGACCTAGATACGGAAGTAGGAGACTACTCTAAGCTAGGTTCGGACATCCTTCTAATAGGTGGGATCCGGCTAGGACACTATCTTTAGGACCCGTACATTATTAGGATAGCGGCCGTTCTTATTAGTTACAAACCCGACAATATTCATTCGTTTATATAGGAGCTAAAGCTTCTCCCTATATACCGTTAGGTTAGCTCGCTCTAGGTCGCAGAGGACACTATCGAGGTTCTAAATGTATTCGAGAAAGAACCTGCAGATGCTAGGCTCTACTTCTTTATTATCGTACCTAGTTTTAGGGCCCTTAATGCCGATATCGTCGAGGAAAGGCATC
>NW_006921536.1:1092270-1100442 GCF_000340215.1 Pseudocercospora fijiensis CIRAD86
AGGGAAGGTTAGCATCTCTAATCGTAACTGCGTTAACTTTATATAGCGTTAATTAGACGGTACTTCTTTACTTCCCTAGGAGCTGTCTTCTTTTAAACTAGGAAGTATAGATTGCGATACGAGGTATAGGAAGGTTCTAAGGTGCTAGCCTTTATACGCTGTCGTATTATGTCCTTAACTATACCTCGCAGGCTTAGGTTTAGCTTAAAACCTAGGTAGGCCTAAGGCTTATACTCGATCGTTCGGATCTTCTATAGAGGGGCAACCTCCGGATTTATTCTGCCTAGGTAAGTGAAATCATATACTAATACGGCCTCGCGATTGTATAGAAGCTCGTATAGCAAATCTAGTTTACGATCCGAAAGCTCGATACTAGGTTTGATTTTCGCAAGCCTCTCCTCTATTAGCCTTAACCCCCTAGGGATAGTAGAAAACTTTTTAGTAATGTACTTCTAATCGTACGGACTATCCCTAGGTAGTAGTGTCGCCTCCTAATTAAGGCACTTCTATCGCTAGTTAGGATTCCCGCTAGGATTAGACCTATCGGTAATATACACGCTGCCCTTTATAGGCTTAATCTTGTTAGCTACCCTCTTATATAGGGTATATACACTAATCGATTGTCGAATCCGAGCTCGCTCTCTTTATCGCTAGGCTTAGAGATTAGCGCAATAAAACAGCGCGTAAACTTCTTTAGAAGTTTCCTTAAGTCGATAGGTATACAGCTAGTAGTCCTAATTTATAACGCCGGCGAAAACGTTAGATTCGTAATAACACCCCCGGGGTGGTATTAGACTCGCGCTCTAATTAGTCAGTTCGGGTAGACCCGCGTCCGGTAGTAATGCCTCCGGCGACGATGTATAAGATAGCATTATTACCTTAACTTATGTAGTAGGTGTAGGTAGTCGTTATATTATACTCGCTATCGCTTCGAGCACTCGTCTTCTTAGTATAGAACCTAGAAACTTGCCTTAACGTACGGAGCGGCGCACTTCTAGAAATAACCTATTTAAGCTATACTAACTTATAGCGCAGATTGCCGGTCTTACAACCGCGCCGTAGCGTTTCCCGAAGACCGTCTAGAAGTAGCAAGGATATCCTCGTAGGACTTGTAGCTAGTATTGCCGACATAACTAGTAAATACGACTCGGTTGCCCTTCTAGTTAGCGATAGTTCCCTCCTAGGAGCTATCGTCGCAGTTGCGCTAGATACTACGAGTTATGCGAGACTATAGCCGACCTAGAATAATTAGCGTGTTTAGGTCGGCGGTAATCTAGAAGGTAAAGGAAAAGCATATACCGAAAGCGTCTACTATAACATTGTAGCAGGCACCTACTAGCGTAACCTCCCTATTTACTCCCTATATACTAAGGGAAATGTCTCTATTTATTAGCAGTCTAAGCTGTTTAGCCTAGCGCTTACTTATAATAAGTGACTCTGAACTATTATTAAGCATTGCTAGCATCTGTTAACTATAGCTCCCGATAGTAACCTAAATATAGATAGCAGGGACGACGGCGAAGGAACGGGTAACTGCGGAAAGGTCTATATTATTAGGGATAGAGTAAAGTTCTTTAGGTCGAGGAGGTCCTACTCGGCCGATTTGTTAGCTAGTAAACCGGACTGCCTTAATAGAGACTGAAACTAGAGTAGAGTCGGGATTATTACTATCCCCTCGGCCTATCTCCTTAACTCCTTCTTTGTTAGCATTATCGATAGTCTCTTAGTTCTCGTAGGTTACCGATTCGCCTTCTACTAACTCTTAGGCACCTAAAAATTCAGGAAGGAACTATAGGGAAGAGACGTCGATATAGTCTTCTCGTCCCTGTTTTCGTCGGAGAGTAGCGAGATCCTTTATAAAAGTAGCATCGTTAGGGATTCGGCTCTAGAATAGGTTAGTAGGCAAACCGTATACTAGTAGCTCCCCTATAGATATATTAGACTTAAGGTCTAGGAACTATAAAGCCTAGAAGAGAGCGTTTGCCTTTATGTCTAAGGAGTTAGCTAGGCTAGTACTATACTTTTTTATATACCTATTAAAGCGAAAGCTCTTTAGATTGGATGACTTTCGCTTATAGGCCGGTAGGTTAGCTAGGCCTAGGGTACTACTAATGTCGGTAGTAACATCCTCTATATCGACCTCTAGAGTCTCTAGGACGACTAGGCTCTCTATAGGTAGGGTGCTAGGTACGGTGCTAGGTGCGGTGCTAGATCGGGCAGCACGGTCTGCAGCTGTCTAGAGAGTCTTAGTTTTAGCGGTTAACTCTCGCTGTTGCTTAGCTTTGTCGGCCGCCTTGTTCTTTAGTACCCTAGTAGGGGCTGCCGCACTAGGGCGAGTAGGGTTCTAAGGGCTCTTGCCCTTGCTTTAGGACTAGGTCTAAGACCGTATAGCAGCGTAGACATCTATACTGTTCTTAGTAACCGCGTAAACATTAGTAACTGCGTCCGGATCCTAAGAAACAAAGTTGACTTTAATAGGCTTAGTAGTACCGTTACTACTTCGCTCCTTAACCTGTTTTGCCCTAACCTTCTAAGTTTCTCGTTTAGTAATAGCGGCGAGGGTACTGTTCCTAGTGTCCTTAAACTCGATCTTGCCGCCGTACTTTTTTTCTAGAAGGGTCTTTAGCTAAGGCAGCTTCGGGGCTCTCCGATCCTATTCGAAATCAATCTTATCGCCGGTGTCTATATAGTGGAATCGGCTATTTACTTGCATAATAAGCTTCCTTTTAAGAAGCTCTTTCTAGATAGGGTAGGACGATTAGACATGTTTGAACCCGCTATATATCTAGCACTTACTATCTAAGTTAGAATAGATCTTCCGTATAGCGTAGATATCTACTAAAGGGGCTTTAGGGTAGTTAGGATCTGAAACCTAGTAGACTAGTAGTACATCGCCTAGTGTAGTAGTATTAATAACCTCCCTAACTCGCTATAATGCTTTCGTATTTAGGTTTAGCTAGGCTAGGGATTTAGCCAAGTCCGCGATATCTTAAGAGTACTTAGTAATAGTAGGAGTTACGGTCTTAGGACTACTTTGCGATTTAGGAAGGAACTTGGGTCCCTTGCTTACTAAGGCTTCTTTCCTAACCTGCGCTAGGTTATTCCGGTCTTCGCCGTAGATGAACTTCCTCGCATCGGCTACGCTGTCAATGTCGGCCTTAATATATACTAGGACCTCTTTGTACTTCCTAAAGCTCTTAGGATCGGCCTCGCTAAGCTTATAGCGACGGAAGATACGCTAAGCTATAGGCTACGGCAACCCCTAGAGGAGCAGCCTTGTTCTCTAAGAGTTTTCGAGGTTACTCTGTTCGATGCTATCCGCTAACTCGACAAACTCGCGGATATACCCCTTTAGGTCGTTATCCTTAGTGCGCCTTACTAAGCAGAGGGACTCGAGCTACGTACGACTGCCTTTAATACGACGGCTATCGCGCTCCCGATACTCCCTTATAAAGGCTATCTTAAAGGTCTCCTAGTTAGTATCAGACTTGTCGTCCTTTTCTAGGTAGCTAACTAGGGTTTTAAGGGTTCGGTAAAGCTTAGAGGAGGTGGTCCTCGTAAAGGACCGAATCTTGTACTAGTCGGATTCTCTATCGAGCTCGTAATTAACTAAGCCTTCCTTAAAGCGCTTAATATGTGCTGTAGCGTTCTACCCTTCGAATAGGGGATTTGCCCTGCTCCCTAGCTCTAGCGGGCGACGCTTGTTTTAACGGAGAAGCTTAGTTTGCTTCTCTATCATTTTTATAAGGACAGTATAGAGCGCCTCTAGCGTAGAGGGCGTAGGAGGCTCACTTATATTAACTAGTCGCCGCCTGATTTCTTCGTTAATAGGATTAGGGGCGTTTTCGGATTTAGAGGATTCCGCTAATTCTCGATGTTCGTTTTCGCTAGAGCTAGAGCTTATTCGATTGTTGTAAAATAGTTGAAATAGTTAAAATAGAATACTATATAAAGTTGAAATAGAATGCTATATGAATGTGTTTTTTGGTAACTTTGGTCTGTTTGGTTTGTTATAATGTTGCTATGCGAGAGAGTAGTGTATTAGGCTATTTCTCCTAGTATTACCCCCGGGGTAGTATTAGGGTTTGGCCTCCTAGGGGTCGCCTAACTACCTCTAGGAGCTGAGTTTAGTAGATTTTGGATAAAAGCCGCTCGGAGGGAGAGACTGCAATCTCTATTTACACCTAGATCCTAGAAACTAGCTCGTATCTCCTTTAGCTAGGCGGGGGGGGCGGTAGCCTTCTTTTTCTAGTAGAAGGCTAAGCACTGTCTAAGCGAGGCTGCGAATCTAGGAACGCCTTACCCGATTAATAGGGGACTCCCCGGCTATCCGACCTGCAATCCGTATTTGCTATTAATTGATAGTCTTAGTAAACCAAGCAAGGCCGATAGGTAATTAGTCTATCTCCTTCTTAGGCGGGGCTTATCTCGAGCAAGCGGTACTAAATAGGTCTTCGACCCGGAGCCGAGTCCTTAGAAGCTAGCTATAGCTATAGACTAGGCCCTAAGCTGTAACAGTCCTAAGGGTTTGTAGCTTTTCGGGGTTAAAGCGATGCCCTCGTTAAGAGGTTTCTTTGCTTGTCGTAATAGCCCCTTAAGATACTTCGGTATCGTCCGTATCGTAGGCTCTTATCGTGCCCTCGCTTTAGTTATAGCTATTCGTGCCTAGAGACTACCTTCAACATACCCGAACCTGTTAGATATAAAGAGATAGCCCTACCTTCGGCTCTAATAAAGGACGGAAACCAAAACTACTACTACTACTAGCAGTAATAGTATAGGCTACCGAGGGTAACATAACCTATAGCAATATAGGCAGCTATGTTTAACATAATAGGATAACAAGACGGTTGCTTAGGCTAAAGACTAGAGCCCTACAACATAGGCATTGTAGAAGTGTAACATAAACAATATACTATACGAGGTTGGTGCTCTATCTATAATATAGAAGGAGGCCTCTTATATAGACTCAAAACTTAGCCTAGGTGTGTAGGCCCGGTTACTAGCCAATACTGCCTTAACTAAAAGCCCTTCTAGAAAGGAAGTATAGCGGAAAAATCGAGTTTAAGGAGACTAGTAATAGTACCCTCGCCGCTATTACTAAACGAGAAACTTAGAAGGTTAGGGCTAAACAGGTTAAGGAGCGAAGTAGTAACGGTACTACCGAGCCCGTTAAGGTTAACTTTGTTTCTTAGGACCCGGACGCAGTTACTAATGTTTACGCGGTTACTAAGAATAGTATAGATGTCTACGCTACTATAAGGTCCTAAACCTAGTCCTAGAGCAAGGGCAAGAGCCCGTAAAACCCTACTCGCCCTAGTGCGGTTGCCCCTACTAGGGTGCTAAAGAACAAGGCGGCCGATAAGGCTAAATAATAGCGAGAGTTAACCGCTAAGACTAAGACTCTCTAGATAGCTATAGACCGCGCTACCCGATCTAGTACCGTACCTAGTACCCTACCTATAGAAAGCCTAGTCGTTCTAGAGACTCCGGAGGTCGATATAGAAGATGTTGCTACCGACATTAGTAGTACCCTAGGGCTAGCTAACCTACCTGCCTATAAGCGGAGGTTATCCGACCTAAAGAGCTTTCGCTTTAATAGGTATATAAAAAAGTATAGTACTAGCCTAGCTAACTCCTTAGACATAAAGGTAAACGCTCTCTTCTAGGCTTTATAGTTCCTAGACCTTAAGTCTAATATATCTATAGGAGAGCTGCTAGCGTACGGTTTGCCTACTAACCTGTTCTAGAGCCGAATCCCTAACGATGCTACCTTTATAAAAGATCTCGCTACCCTCCGACGAAAACAGGGACGGGAAGACTATATCGACGTCTCTTCCTTATAGTTCCTTCCTAAGTTTTTAGGTACCTAAGAGCTAGTAGAAGGCGAATCGGTAACCTACGAGAACTAAGAGACTATCGATAATACTAACGAAGAGGGAGTTAAGGAAACAGGCCGAGGGGATAGTAATAATCCCGACCCTACTCTAGTTTTAGTTTCTATTAAGGCTATCCGATTTACTAGCTAATAGATCGGTCGAGTAGGACCTCCTCGACCTAAGGAACTTTATTCTATCCCTAATAATATAGACCTTTCCGTAGTTACCCGTTCCTTCGCCGTCGTTCCCGCTATCTATATTTAAGTTACTATCGGGAGCTATAGTTAATAGATGCTAGCAATACTTAATAATAGTTCGGAGTTACTTATTATAAGTAAGCGTTAGGCTAAACAACTTAGGCTACTAATAAACAGAGATATTTCCCTCGGTATATAGGGAGTAAATAGGGAGGTTACGCTAGTAGGTGCTTGCTATAATATTATAGTAGACGCCTTCGGCATATACTTTTCCTTTACCTTCTAGATTGCCGCCGACCTAAATACGCTAATTATTCTAGGTCGACTATAGTCTCGCATAACCCGAGGTATCTAGCGCAACTACGACGATAGCTCCTAGGAGGGAACTATTGCTAACTAGAAGGGCAACCGAGTCGTATTTACTAGTTATATCGGAAACACTAGCTACAAGTCCTACGAGGATATCCTTACTACTTCTAAACGGTCTTCGGGAAACGTTATAGCGCGGTTATAAGACCGGCAATCTACGCTATAAGTTAGTATAGCTTAAATAGGTTATATCTAGAAGTGCGCCGCTCCGTACGTTAAGGTAAGCTTCTAGGTTCTATACTAAACAAACGAGTGCTCGAGGCGATAGCGAGTATAATACAATAACCGCCTACTATACGAGTTAAGGTAATAATGCTATCTCGTACATCGTCGCTAGATATATCGTCGCCGGAGGCGGGACTACCCGAACAACTAACTAATTAGAGCGCGAGTCTAATGCTACCCCCGGGGTATTATTACGAATCTAACGTTTTCGCCGGCGTTATAAATTAGGACTACTAGTTGTATACCTATCGACTTAAGGAAACTTCTAAAGAGGTTTACGCGCTATTTTGTTACGCTAATCTCTAAGCCTAACGATAAAGAGAGAGAGCTCGGGTTCGATAATCGATTAGTATATATACGCTATATAAGAGGGTAGCTAATAAGATCAAGCCCGTAAAAGGTAGCGTATATATTACCGATAGGTCTAATCCTAGCGGGAATCCTAACTAGCGATAGAAGTGTCTTAATTAGGAAGTAACATTACTACCTAGGGATAGTCCGTACGATTAGAGATACATTACTAAACAGTTCTCTACTATTCCTAGAGGTTTAAGGCTAATACCGGAGAGGCTTGCGAAGATTAAACCTAGTATAGAGCTTTCGGATCTTAAACTTAACCTACTATATAAGCTTCTATACAATCGCGAAGCCGTATTAGTATATAATTTTACTTACCTAGGCAGAATTAACCCGGAGGTTGCTCCTCCGTAGAAGATCCGAACAATCGAATATAAGCCTTAGGCCTATCTAGGTTTTAAGCTAAACCTAAGCCTGCGAGGTATAGTTAAGGACATAATACGGCAGCGTATAAAGGCTAGCACCTTAGAGCCTTCCTATGCCTCGTATCGCAATCTATACTTCCTAGTTTAGAAGAAGATAGCTCCTAGGGAGCTAAAGAAGTATCGGCTAATTAACGCTATATAGAAGTTTAATATAGTTACGATTAGGGATGCTAATCTTCCTCCGGAGACTAATAGGTTCTTAGAAGCCTTTGCTAACTGTGTAGTAGCCTCGCTAGTTAATGTGTTCTCGGGCTACGACTAGATACCTCTCTACCCTAACAGCCGGGACCTTACTAGTTTCGAGATACCTCTTAGGCTATATAGATAAACTACCCTCCCCTAAGGGGCAACTAACTTAGTAGCCTAGTTTGTTCGCATTATAAACCAAGTCCTCGCGGCCTATATCTCCTATATAGCGATGCCTTTCCTCGACGATATCGGTATTAAAGGCCCTAAAACTAGGTACGACAATAAAGAAGTAGAGCCTAGCATCCGTAGGTTCTTTCTCGAATATATCTAGAACCTCGATAGCGTCCTCTACGACCTAGAGCGAGCTAATCTAACGGTCTATAGAGAAAAGCTTTAGCTCCTATATAAACGAATAAACATTGTCGGGTTTGTAACCGATAAAAACGGCCGCTATCCTAATAATGCACGGGTCCTAAAGATAGTATCCTAGCTAGATCCTACCTATTAGAAGGATATCCGAACCTAGCTAGA